>NW_026988568.1:3600000-4149963 GCF_030222135.1 Aotus nancymaae | reverse complement strand
CCCATTACCGGCATATGGAAGAAACAGCAGTAAGCACAGGGAAATATCTGCTTCTAAATCCAAAACGCAGCTATCTAACAGAACGGTTGTCATGTGTGCACTCAACTTCCAGAGTTAAACCCGTGTGTGGATTCAGCAGTCTGCAAACACTTTCTCTGCAGAGTCCCAAAACAGGCGTTTTCAGCCCATTACCGGCATATGGAAGAAACAGCAGTAAGCACAGGGAAATATCTGCTTCTAAATCCAAAACGCAGCTATCTAACAGAACGGTTGTCAATGTGTGCACTCAACTTCCAGAGTTAAACCCGTGTGTGGATTCAGCAGTCTGCAAACACGTTCTCTGCAGAGTCCCAAACCAGGCGTTTTCAGCCCATTACCGGCATATGGAAGAAACAGCAGTAAGCACAGGGAAATATCTGCTTCTAAATCCAAAACGCAGCTATCTAACAGAACGGTTGTCAATGTGTGCACTCAACTTCCAGTTTAAACCCGTGTGTGCATTCAGCAGTCTGCAAACACTTTCTCTGCAGAGTCCCAAAACAGGCGTTTTCAGCCCATTACCGGCATATGGAAGAAACAGCAGTAAGCACAGGGAAATATCTGCTTCTAAATCCAAAACGCAGCTATCTAACAGAACGGTTGTCAATGTGTGCACTCAACTTCCAGAGTTAAACCCGTGTGTGGATTCAGCAGTCTGCAAACACTTTCTCTGCAGAGTCCCAAAACAGGCGTTTTCAGCCCATTACCGGCATATGAAGAAACAGCAGTAAGCACAGGGAAATATCTGCTTCTAAATCCAAAACGCAGCTATCTAACAGAACGGTTGTCAATGTGTGCACTCAACTTCCAGAGTTAAACCCGTGTGTGGATTCAGCAGTCTGCAAACACTTCTCTGCAGAGTCCCAAAACAGGCGTTTTCAGCCCATTACCGGCATATGGAAGAAACAGCAGTAAGCACAGGGAAATATCTGCTTCTAAATCCAAAACGCAGCTATCTAACAGAACGGTTGTCAATGTGTGCACTCAACTTCCAGAGTTAAACCCGTGTGTGGATTCAGCAGTCTGCAAACCCTTTCTCTGCAGAGTCCCAAAACAGGCGTTTTCAGCCCATTACCGGCATATGGAAGAAACAGCAGTAAGCACAGGGAAATATCTGCTTCTAAATCCAAAACGCAGCTATCTAACAGAACGGTTGTCAATGTGTGCACTCAACTTCCAGAGTTAAACCCGTGTGTGGATTCAGCAGTCTGCAAACACTTTCTCTGCAGAGTCCCAAAACAGGCGTTTTCAGCCCATTACCGGCATATGGAAGAAACAGCAGTAAGCACAGGGAAATATCTGCTTCTAAATCCAAAACGCAGCTATCTAACAGAACGGTTGTCAATGTGTGCACTCAACTTCCAGAGTTAAACCCGTGTGTGGATTCAGCAGTCTGCAAACACTTTCTCTGCAGAGTCCCAAAACAGGCGTTTTCAGCCCTTTACCGGCATATGGAAGAAACAGCAGTAAGCACAGGGAAATATCTGCTTCTAAATCCAAAACGCAGCTATCTAACAGAACGGTTGTCAATGTGTGCACTCAACTTCCAGAGTTAAACCCGTGTGTGGATTCAGCAGTCTGCAAACACGTTCTCTGCAGAGTCCCAAAACAGGCGTTTTCAGCCCATTACCGGCATATGGAAGAAACAGCAGTAAGCACAGGGAAATATCTGCTTCTAAATCCAAAACGCAGCTATCTAACAGAACGGTTGTCAATGTGTGCACTCAACTTCCAGAGTTAAACCCGTGTGTGGATTCAGCAGTCTGCAAACACTTTCTCTGCAGAGTCCCAAAACAGGCGTTTTCAGCCCATTACCGGCATATGGAAGAAACAGCAGTAAGCACAGGGAAATATCTGCTTCTAAATCCAAAACGCAGCTATCTAACAGAACGGTTGTCAATGTGTGCACTCAACTTCCAGAGTTAAACCCGTGTGTGGATTCAGCAGTCTGCAAACACTTTCTCTGCAGAGTCCCAAAACAGGCGTTTTCAGCCCATTACCGGCATATGGAAGAAACAGCAGTAAGCACAGGGAAATATCTGCTTCTAAATCCAAAACGCAGCTATCTAACAGAACGGTTGTCAATGTGTGCACTCAACTTCCAGAGTTAAACCCGTGTGTGGATTCAGCAGTCTGCAAACACGTTCTCTGCAGAGTCCCAAACCAGGCGTTTTCAGCCCATTACCGGCATATGGAAGAAACAGCAGTAAGCACAGGGAAATATCTGCTTCTAAATCCAAAACGCAGCTATCTAACAGAACGGTTGTCAATGTGTGCACTCAACTTCCAGAGTTAAACCCGTGTGTGGATTCAGCAGTCTGCAAACACTTTCTCTGCAGAGTCCCAAAACAGGCGTTTTCAGCCCATTACCGGCATATGGAAGAAACAGCAGTAAGCACAGGGAAATATCTGCTTCTAAATCCAAAACGCAGCTATCTAACAGAACGGTTGTCAATGTGTGCACTCAACTTCCAGAGTTAAACCCGTGTGTGGATTCAGCAGTCTGCAAACACTTTCTCTGCAGAGTCCCAAACCAGGCGTTTTCAGCCCATTACCGGCATATGGAAGAAACAGCAGTAAGCACAGGGAAATATCTGCTTCTAAATCCAAAACGCAGCTATCTAACAGAACGGTTGTCAATGTGTGCACTCAACTTCCAGAGTTAAACCCGTGTGTGGATTCAGCAGTCTGCAAACACTTTCTCTGCAGAGTCCCAAAACAGGCGTTTTCAGCCCATTAGCGGCATATGGAAGAAACAGCAGTAAGCACAGGGAAATATCTGCTTCTAAATCCAAAACGCAGCTATCTAACAGAACGGTTGTCAATGTGTGCACTCAACTTCCAGAGTTAAACCCGTGTGTGGATTCAGCAGTCTGCAAACACGTTCTCTGCAGAGTCCCAAACCAGGCGTTTTCAGCCCATTACCGGCATATGGAAGAAACAGCAGTAAGCACAGGGAAATATCTGCTTCTAAATCCAAAACGCAGCTATCTAACAGAACGGTTGTCAATGTGTGCACTCAACTTCCAGAGTTAAACCCGTGTGTGGATTCAGCAGTCTGCAAACACTTTCTCTGCAGAGTCCCAAAACAGGCGTTTTCAGCCCATTACCGGCATATGGAAGAAACAGCAGTAAGCACAGGGAAATATCTGCTTCTAAATCCAAAACGCAGCTATCTAACAGAACGGTTGTCAATGTGTGCACTCAACTTCCAGAGTTAAACCCGTGTGTGGATTCAGCAGTCTGCAAACACTTTCTCTGCAGAGTCCCCAAGCAGGCGTTTTCAGCCCATTACCGGCATATGGAAGAAACAGAAGTAAGCACAGGGAAATATCTGCTTCTAAATCCAAAACGCAGCTATCTAACAGAACGGTTGTCAATGTGTGCACTCAACTTCCAGAGTTAAACCCGTGTGTGGATTCAGCAGTCTGCAAACACTTTCTCTGCAGAGTCCCAAAACAGGCGTTTTCAGCCCATTACCGGCATATGGAAGAAACAGCAGTAAGCACAGGGAAATATCTGCTTCTAAATCCAAAACGCAGCTATCTAACAGAACGGTTGTCAATGTGTGCACTCAACTTCCAGAGTTAAACCCGTGTGTGGATTCAGCAGTCTGCAAACACTTTCTCTGCAGAGTCCCAAACCAGGCGTTTTCAGCCCATTACCGGCATATGGAAGAAACAGCAGTAAGCACAAGGGAAATATCTGCTTCTAAATCCAAAACGCAGCTATCTAACAGAACGGTTGTCAATGTGTGCACTCAACTTCCAGAGTTAAACCCGTGTGTGGATTCAGCAGTCTGCAAACACTTTCTCTGCAGAGTCCCAAACCAGGCGTTTTCAGCCCATTACGGCATATGGAAGAAACAGCAGTAAGCACAGGGAAATATCTGCTTCTAAATCCAAAACGCAGCTATCTAACAGAACGGTTGTCAATGTGTGCACTCAACTTCCAGAGTTAAACCCGTGTGTGCATTCAGCAGTCTGCAAACACTTTCTCTGCAGAGTCCCAAAACAGGCGTTTTCAGCCCATTACCGGCATATGGAAGAAACAGCAGTAAGCACAGGGAAATATCTGCTTCTAAATCCAAAACGCAGCTATCTAACAGAACGGATGTCAATGTGTGCACTCAACTTCCAGAGTTAAACCCGTGTGTGCATTCAGCAGTCTGCAAACACTTTCTCTGCAGAGTCCCAAACCAGGCGTTTTCAGCCCATTACCGGCATATGGAAGAAACAGCAGTAAGCACAGGGAAATATCTGCTTCTAAATCCAAAACGCAGCTATCTAACAGAACGGTTGTCAATGTGTGCACTCAACTTCCAGAGTTAAACCCGTGTGTGGATTCAGCAGTCTGCAAACACTTTCTCTGCAGAGTCCCAAAACAGGCGTTTTCAGCCCATTACCGGCATATGGAAGAAACAGCAGTAAGCACAGGGAAATATCTGCTTCTAAATCCAAAACGCAGCTATCTAACAGAACGGTTGTCAATGTGTGCACTCAACTTCCAGAGTTAAACCCGTGTGTGGATTCAGCAGTCTGCAAACACTTTCTCTGCAGAGTCCCAAACCAGGCGTTTTCAGCCCATTACCGGCATATGGAAGAAACAGCAGTAAGCACAGGGAAATATCTGCTTCTAAATCCAAAACGCAGCTATCTAACAGAACGGTTGTCAATGTGTGCACTCAACTTCCAGAGTTAAACCCGTGTGTGGATTCAGCAGTCTGCAAACACTTTCTCTGCAGAGTCCCAAAACAGGCGTTTTCAGCCCATTACCGGCATATGGAAGAAACAGCAGTAAGCACAGGGAAATATCTGCTTCTAAATCCAAAACGCAGCTATCTAACAGAACGGTTGTCAATGTGTGCACTCAACTTCCAGAGTTAAACCCGTGTGTGGATTCAGCAGTCTGCAAACACTTTCTCTGCAGAGTCCCAAACCAGGCGTTTTCAGCCCATTACCGGCATATGGAAGAAACAGCAGTAAGCACAGGGAAATATCTGCTTCTAAATCCAAAACGCAGCTATCTAACAGACGGTTGTCAATGTGTGCACTCAACTTCCAGAGTTAAACCCGTGTGTGATTCAGCAGTCTGCAAACACTTTCTCTGCAGAGTCCCAAACCAGGCGTTTTCAGCCCATTACCGGCATATGGAAGAAACAGCAGTAAGCACAGGGAAATATCTGCTTCTAAATCCAAACGCAGCTATCTAACAGAACGGTTGTCAATGTGTGCACTCAACTTCCAGAGTTAAACCCGTGTGTGGATTCAGCAGTCTGCAAACACTTTCTCTGCAGAGTCCCAAAACAGGCGTTTTCAGCCCATTACCGGCATATGGAAGAAACAGCAGTAAGCACAGGGAAATATCTGCTTCTAAATCCAAAACGCAGCTATCTAACAGAACGGTTGTCAATGTGTGCACTCAACTTCCAGAGTTAAACCCGTGTGTGGATTCAGCAGTCTGCAAACACTTTCTCTGCAGAGTCCCAAACCAGGCGTTTTCAGCCCATTACCGGCATATGGAAGAAACAGCAGTAAGCACAGGGAAATATCTGCTTCTAAATCCAAAACGCAGCTATCTAACAGAACGGTTGTCAATGTGTGCACTCAACTTCCAGAGTTAAACCCGTGTGTGGATTCAGCAGTCTGCAAACACTTTCTCTGCAGAGTCCCAAACCAGGCGTTTTCAGCCCATTACCGGCATATGGAAGAAACAGCAGTAAGCACAGGGAAATATCTGCTTCTAAATCCAAAACGCAGCTATCTAACAGAACGGTTGTCATGTGTGCACTCAACTTCCAGAGTTAAACCCGTGTGTGGATTCAGCAGTCTGCAAACACTTTCTCTGCAGAGTCCCAAAACAGGCGTTTTCAGCCCATTACCGGCATATGGAAGAAACAGCAGTAAGCACAGGGAAATATCTGCTTCTAAATCCAAAACGCAGCTATCTAACAGAACGGTTGTCAATGTGTGCACTCAACTTCCAGAGTTAAACCCGTGTGTGGATTCAGCAGTCTGCAAACACTTTCTCTGCAGAGTCCCAAACAGGCGTTTTCAGCCCATTACCGGCATATGGAAGAAACAGCAGTAAGCACAGGGAAATATCTGCTTCTAAATCCAAAACGCAGCTATCTAACAGAACGGTTGTCAATGTGTGCACTCAACTTCCAGAGTTAAACCCGTGTGTGGATTCAGCAGTCTGCAAACACTTTCTCTGCAGAGTCCCAAAACAGGCGTTTTCAGCCCATTACCGGCATATGGAAGAAACAGCAGTAAGCACAGGGAAATATCTGCTTCTAAATCCAAAACGCAGCTATCTAACAGAACGGTTGTCAATGTGTGCACTCAACTTCCAGAGTTAAACCCGTGTGTGGATTCAGCAGTCTGCAAACACTTTCTCTGCAGAGTCCCAAAACAGGCGTTTTCAGCCCATTACCGGCATATGGAAGAAACAGCAGTAAGCACAGGGAAATATCTGCTTCTAAATCCAAAACGCAGCTATCTAACAGAACGGTTGTCAATGTGTGCACTCAACTTCCAGAGTTAAACCCGTGTGTGGATTCAGCAGTCTGCAAACACTTTTCTCTGCAGAGTCCCAAAACAGGCGTTTTCAGCCCATTACGGCATATGGAAGAAACAGCAGTAAGCACAGGGAAATATCTGCTTCTAAATCCAAAACGCAGCTATCTAACAGAACGGTTGTCAATGTGTGCACTCAACTTCCAGAGTTAAACCCGTGTGTGGATTCAGCAGTCTGCAAACACTTTCTCTGCAGAGTCCCAAAACAGGCGTTTTCAGCCCATTACCGGCATATGGAAGAAACAGCAGTAAGCACAGGGAAATATCTGCTTCTAAATCCAAAACGCAGCTATCTAACAGAACGGTTGTCAATGTGTGCACTCAACTTCCAGAGTTAAACCCGTGTGTGGATTCAGCAGTCTGCAAACACTTTCTCTGCAGAGTCCCAAAACAGGCGTTTTCAGCCCATTACCGGCATATGGAAGAAACAGCAGTAAGCACAGGGAAATATCTGCTTCTAAATCCAAAACGCAGCTATCTAACAGAACGGTTGTCAATGTGTGCACTCAACTTCCAGAGTTAAACCCGTGTGTGGATTCAGCAGTCTGCAAACACTTTCTCTGCAGAGTCCCAAAACAGGCGTTTTCAGCCCATTAGCGGCATATGGAAGAAACAGCAGTAAGCACAGGGAAATATCTGCTTCTAAATCCAAAACGCAGCTATCTAACAGAACGGTTGTCAATGTGTGCACTCAACTTCCAGAGTTAAACCCGTGTGTGGATTCAGCAGTCTGCAAACACGTTCTCTGCAGAGTCCCAAACCAGGCGTTTTCAGCCCATTACGGCATATGGAAGAAACAACAGTAAGCACAGGGAAATATCTGCTTCTAAATCCAAAACGCAGCTATCTAACAGAACGGTTGTCAATGTGTGCACTCAACTTCCAGAGTTAAACCCGTGTGTGGATTCAGCAGTCTGCAAACACTTTCTCTGCAGAGTCCCAAAACAGGCGTTTTTCAGCCCATTACCGGCATATGGAAGAAACAGCAGTAAGCACAGGGAAATATCTGCTTCTAAATCCAAAACGCAGCTATCTAACAGAACGGTTGTCAATGTGTGCACTCAACTTCCAGAGTTAAACCCGTGTGTGGATTCAGCAGTCTGCAAACACTTTCTCTGCAGAGTCCCAAAACAGGCGTTTTCAGCCCATTACCGGCATATGGAAGAAACAGCAGTAAGCACAGGGAAATATCTGCTTCTAAATCCAAAACGCAGCTATCTAACAGAACGGTTGTCAATGTGTGCACTCAACTTCCAGAGTTAAACCCGTGTGTGGATTCAGCAGTCTGCAAACACGTTCTCTGCAGAGTCCCAAACCAGGCGTTTTCAGCCCATTACCGGCATATGGAAGAAACAGCAGTAAGCACAGGGAAATATCTGCTTCTAAATCCAAAACGCAGCTATCTAACAGAACGGTTGTCAATGTGTGCACTCAACTTCCAGAGTTAAACCCGTGTGTGGATTCAGCAGTCTGCAAACACTTTCTCTGCAGAGTCCCAAACCAGGCGTTTTCAGCCCATTACCGGCATATGGAAGAAACAGCAGTAAGCACAGGGAAATATCTGCTTCTAAATCCAAAACGCAGCTATCTAACAGAACGGTTGTCAATGTGTGCACTCAACTTCCAGAGTTAAACCCGTGTGTGGATTCAGCAGTCTGCAAACACTTTCTCTGCAGAGTCCCAAAACAGGCGTTTTCAGCCCATTAGCGGCATATGGAAGAAACAGCAGTAAGCACAGGGAAATATCTGCTTCTAAATCCAAAACGCAGCTATCTAACAGAACGGTTGTCAATGTGTGCACTCAACTTCCAGAGTTAAACCCGTGTGTGGATTCAGCAGTCTGGAAACACGTTCTCTGCAGAGTCCCAAACCAGGCGTTTTCAGCCCATTACCGGCATATGGAAGAAACAGCAGTAAGCACAGGGAAATATCTGCTTCTAAATCCAAAACGCAGCTATCTAACAGAACGGTTGTCAATGTGTGCACTCAACTTCCAGAGTTAAACCCGTGTGTGGATTCAGCAGTCTGCAAACACTTTCTCTGCAGAGTCCCAAAACAGGCGTTTTCAGCCCATTACCGGCATATGGAAGAAACAGCAGTAAGCACAGGGAAATATCTGCTTCTAAATCCAAAACGCAGCTATCTAACAGAACGGTTGTCAATGTGTGCACTCAACTTCCAGAGTTAAACCCGTGTGTGGATTCAGCAGTCTGCAAACACTTTCTCTGCAGAGTCCCCAAGCAGGCGTTTTCAGCCCATTACCGGCATAGGGAAGAAACAGCAGTAAGCACAGGGAAATATCTGCTTCTAAATCCAAAACGCAGCTATCTAACAGAACGGTTGTCAATGTGTGCACTCAACTTCCAGAGTTAAACCCGTGTGTGGATTCAGCAGTCTGCAAACACGTTCTCTGCAGAGTCCCAAAACAGGCGTTTTCAGCCCATTACCGGCATATGGAAGAAACAGCAGTAAGCACAGGGAAATATCTGCTTCTAAATCCAAAACGCAGCTATCTAACAGAACGGTTGTCAATGTGTGCACTCAACTTCCAGAGTTAAACCCGTGTGTGGATTCAGCAGTCTGCAAACACTTTCTCTGCAGAGTCCCAAAACAGGCGTTTTCAGCCCATTACCGGCATATGGAAGAAACAGCAGTAAGCACAGGGAAATATCTGCTTCTAAATCCAAAACGCAGCTATCTAACAGAACGGTTGTCAATGTGTGCACTCAACTTCCAGAGTTAAACCCGTGTGTGGATTCAGCAGTCTGCAAACACGTTTTCTGCAGAGTCCCAAACCAGGCGTTTTCAGCCCATTACCGGCATATGGAAGAAACAGCAGTAAGCACAGGGAAATATCTGCTTCTAAATCCAAACGCAGCTATCTAACAGAACGGTTGTCAATGTGTGCACTCAACTTCCAGAGTTAAACCCGTGTGTGCATTCAGCAGTCTGCAAACACTTTCTCTGCAGAGTCCCAAAACAGGCGTTTTCAGCCCATTACCGGCATATGGAAGAAACAGCAGTAAGCACAGGGAAATATCTGCTTCTAAATCCAAAACGCAGCTATCTAACAGAACGGTTGTCAATGTGTGCACTCAACTTCCAGAGTTAAACCCGTGTGTGGATTCAGCAGTCTGCAAACACTTTCTCTGCAGAGTCCCAAACCAGGCGTTTTCAGCCCATTACCGGCATATGGAAGAAACAGCAGTAAGCACAGGGAAATATCTGCTTCTAAATCCAAAACGCAGCTATCTAACAGAACGGTTGTCAATGTGTGCACTCAACTTCCAGAGTTAAACCCGTGTGTGGATTCAGCAGTCTGCAAACACTTTCTCTGCAGAGTCCCAAAACAGGCGTTTTCAGCCCATTACCGGCATATGGAAGAAACAGCAGTAAGCACAGGGAAATATCTGCTTCTAAATCCAAAACGCAGCTATCTAACAGAACGGTTGTCAATGTGTGCACTCAACTTCCAGAGTTAAACCCGTGTGTGGATTCAGCAGTCTGCAAACACTTTCTCTGCAGAGTCCCAAAACAGGCGTTTTCAGCCCATTACCGGCATATGGAAGAAACAGCAGTAAGCACAGGGAAATATCTGCTTCTAAATCCAAAACGCAGCTATCTAACAGAACGGTTGTCAATGTGTGCACTCAACTTCCAGAGTTAAACCCGTGTGTGGATTCAGCAGTCTGCAAACATCTTCTCTGCAGAGTCCCAAAACAGGCGTTTTCAGCCCATTACCGGCATATGGAAGAAACAGCAGTAAGCACAGGGAAATATCTGCTTCTAAATCCAAAACGCAGCTATCTAACAGAACGGTTGTCAATGTGTGCACTCAACTTCCAGAGTTAAACACGTGTGTGGATTCAGCAGTCTGCAAACATCTTCTCTGCAGAGTCCCAAAAGAGGCGTTTTCAGCCCATTACCGGCATATGGAAGAAACAGCAGTAAGCATAGGGAAATATCTGCTTCTAAATCCAAAACGCAGCTATCTAACAGAACGGTTGTCAATGTGTGCACTCAACTTCCAGAGTTAAACCTGTGTGTGGATTCAGCAGTCTGCAAACACTTTCTCTGCAGAGTCCCAAAACAGGCGTTTTCAGCCCGTTACCAGGATATGGAGGAAACAGCAGTAAGCATAGGGAAATATCTGCTTCTAAATCCAAAACGCAGCTATCTAACAGAACGGTTGTCAATGTGTGCACTCAACTTCCAGAGTTAAACCCGTGTGTGGATTCAGCAGTCTGCAAACACTTTCTCTGCAGAGTCCCAAAACAGGCGTTTTCAGCCCATTACCGGCATATGGAAGAAACAGCAGTAAGCACAGGGAAATATCTGCTTCTAAATCCAAAACGCAGCTATCTAACAGAACGGTTGTCAATGTGTGCACTCAACTTCTAGAGTTAAACCCGTGTGTGGATTCATCAGTCTGCAAACATCTTCTCTGCAGAGTCCCAAAACAGGCGTTTTCAGCCCATTACCGGCATATGGAAGAAACAGCAGTAAGCACAGGGAAATATCTGCTTCTAAATCCAAAACGCAGCTATCTAACAGAACGGTTGTCAATGTGTGCACTCAACTTCCAGAGTTAAACCCGTGTGTGGATTCAGCAGTCTGCAAACACTTTCTCTGCAGAGTCCCAAAACAGGCGTTTTCAGTCCATTACCGGCATATGGAAGAAACAGCAGCAAGCACAGGGAAATATCTGCTTCTAAATCCAAAACGCAGCTATCTAACAGAACGGTTGTCAATGTGTGCACTCAACTTCCAGAGTTAATCCCGTGTGTGGATTCAGCAGTCTGCAAACACTTTCTCTGCAGAGTCCCAAAACAGGCGTTTTCAGCCCATTACCGGCATATGGAAGAAACAGCAGTAAGCACAGGGAAATATCTGCTTCTAAATCCAAAACGCAGCTATCTAACAGAACGGTTGTCAATGTGTGCACTCAACTTCCAGAGTTAAACCCGTGTCTGGATTCAGCAGTCTGCAAACATCTTCTCTGCAGAGTCCCAAAACAGGCGTTTTCAGTCCCTTTCCGGCATATGGAAGAAACAGCAGTAAGCACAGGGAAATATCTGCTTCTAAATCCAAAACGCACCTATCTAACAGAACGGTTGTCAATGTGTGCACTCAACTTCCAGAGTTAAACCCGTGTGTGGATTCAGCAGTCTACAAACATCTTCTCTGCAGAGTCCCAAAACAGGCCTTTTCAGCCCATTACCGGCATATGGAAGAAACAGCAGTAAGCACAGGGAAATATCTGCTTCTAAATCCAAAACGCAGCTATCTAACAGAACGGTTGTCAATGTGTGCACTCAACTTCCAGAGTTAAACCCGTGTGTGGATTCAGCAGTCTGCAAACACTTTCTCTGCAGAGTCCCAAAACAGGCGTTTTCAGCCCATTACCGGCATATGGAAGAAACAGCAGAAAGCACAGGGAAATATCTGCTTCTAAATCCAAAACGCAGCTATCTAACAGAACGGTTGTCAATGTGTGCACTCAACTTCCAGAGTTAAACCCGTGTGTGGATTCAGCAGTCTGCAAACACTTTCTCTGCAGAGTCCCAAAGCAGGCGTTTTCAGCCCATTACCGGCATATGGAAGAAACAGCAGTAAGCACAGGGAAATATCTGCTTCTAAATCCAAAACGCAGCTATCTAACAGAACGGTTGTCAATGTGTGCACTCAACTTCCAGAGTTAAACCCGTGTGTGGATTCAGCAGTCTGCAAACACTTTCTCTGCAGAGTCCCAAAGCAGGCGTTTTCAGCCCATTACCGGCATATGGAAGAAACAGCAGTAAGCACAGGGAAATATCTGCTTCTAAATCCAAAACGCAGCTATCTAACAGAACGGTTGTCAATGTGTGCACTCAACTTCCAGAGTTAAACCCGTGTGTGGATTCAGCAGTCTGCAAACACTTTCTCTGCGGAGTCCCAAAACAGGCGTTTTCAGCCCATTACCGGCATATGGAAGAAACAGCAGTAAGCACAGGGAAATATCTGCTTCTAAATCCAAAACGCAGCTATCTAACAGAACGGTTGTCAATGTGTGCACTCAACTTCCAGAGTTAAACCCGTGTGTGGATTCAGCAGTCTGCAAACATCTTCTCTGCAGAGTCCCAAAACAGGCGTTTTCAGCCCATTACCGGCATATGGAAGAAACAGCAGTAAGCACAGGGAAATATCTGCTTCTAAATCCAAAACGCACCTATCTAACAGAACGGTTGTCAATGTGTGCACTCAACTTCCAGAGTTAAACCCGTGTGTGGATTCAGCAGTCTACAAACATCTTCTCTGCAGAGTCCCAAAACAGGCGTTTTCAGCCCATTACCGGCATATGGAAGAAACAGCAGTAAGCACAGGGAAATATCTGCTTCTAAATCCAAAACGCAGCTATCTAACAGAACGGTTGTCAATGTGTGCACTCAACTTCCAGAGTTAAACCTGTGTGTGGATTCAGCAGTCTGCAAACACTTTCTCTGCAGAGTCCCAAAACAGGAGTTTTCAGCCCATTACCAGGATACGGAGGAAACAGCAGTAAGCATAGGGAAATATCTGCTTCTAAATCCAAAACGCAGCTATCTAACAGAACGGTTGTCAATGTGTGCACTCAACTTCCAGAGTTAAACCCGTGTGTGGATTCAGCAGTCTGCAAACACTTTCTCTGCAGAGTCCCAAAACAGGCGTTTTCAGCCCATTACCGGCATATGGAAGAAACAGCAGTAAGCACAGGGAAATATCTGCTTCTAAATCCAAAACGCAGCTATCTAACAGAACGGTTGTCAATGTGTGCACTCAACTTCCAGAGTTAAACCCGTGTGTGGATTCATCAGTCTGCAAACATCTTCTCTGCAGAATCCCAAAAGAGGCGTTTTCAGCCCATTACCGGCATATGGAAGAAACAGCAGTAAGCACAGGGAAATATCTGCTTCTAAATCCAAAACGCAGCTATCTAACAGAACGGTTGTCAATGTGTGCACTTAACTTCCAGAGTTAAACCCGTGTGTGGTTTCAGCAGTCTGCAAACACTTTCTCTGCAGAGTCCCAAAACAGGCGTTTTCAGCCCATTACCGGCATATGGAAGAAACAGCAGTAAGCACAGGGAAATATCTGCTTCTAAATCCAAAACGCAGCTATCTAACAGAACGGTTGTCAATGTGTGCACTCAACTTCCAGAGTTAAACCCGTGTGTGGATTCAGCAGTCTGCAAACATCTTCTCTGCAGAGTCCCAAAAGAGGCGTTTTCAGCCCATTACCGGCATATGGAAGAAACAGCAGTAAGCACAGGGAAATATCTGCTTCTAAATCCAAAACGCAGCTATCTAACAGAACGGTTGTCAATGTGTGCACTCAACTTCCAGAGTTAAACCTGTGTGTGGATTCAGCAGTCTGCAAACACTTTCTCTGCAGAGTCCCAAAACAGGCGTTTTCAGCCCATTACCAGGATATGGAGGAAACAGCAGTAAGCATAGGGAAATATCTGCTTCTAAATCCAAAACGCAGCTATCTAACAGAACGGTTGTCAATGTGTGCACTCAACTTCCAGAGTTAAACCCGTGTGTGGATTCAGCAGTCTGCAAACACTTTCTCTGCAGAGTCCCAAAACAGGCGTTTTCAGCCCATTACCGGCATATGGAAGAAACAGCAGTAAGCACAGGGAAATATCTGCTTCTAAATCCAAAACGCAGCTATCTAACAGAACGGTTGTCAAGGTGTGCACTCAACTTCCAGAGTTAAACCCGTGTGTGGATTCAGCAGTCTGCAAACATCTTCTCTGCAGAGTCCCAAAACAGGCGTTTTCAGCCCATTACCGGCATATGGAAGAAACAGCAGTAAGCACAGGGAAATATCTGCTTCTAAATCCAAAACGCAGCTATCTAACAGAACGGTTGTCAATGTGTGCACTCAACTTCCAGAATTAAACCCGTGTGTGGATTCAGCAGTCTGCAAACACTTTCTCTGCAGAGTCCCAAACCAGGCGTTTTCAGCCCATTACCGGCATATGGAAGAAACAGCAGTAAGCACAGGGAAATATCTGCTTCTAAATCCAAAACGCAGCTATCTAACAGAACGGTTGTCAATGTGTGCACTCAACTTCCAGAGTTAAACCCGTGTGTGGATTCAGCAGTCTGCAAACACTTTCTCTGCAGAGTCCCAAAGCAGGCGTTTTCAGCCCATTACCGGCATATGGAAGAAACAGCAGTAAGCACAGGGAAATATCTGCTTCTAAATCCAAAACGCAGCTATCTAACAGAACGGTTGCCAATGTGTGCTATCAACTTCCAGAGTTAAACCCGTGTGTGGATTCAGCAGTCTGCAAACACTTTCTCTGCAGAGTCCCAAAACAGGCGTTTTCAGCCCCTTACCGGCAAATGGAAGAAACAGCAGTAAGCACAGGGAAATATCTGCTTCTAAATCCAAAACGCAGCTATCTAACAGAACGGTTGTCAATGTGTGCACTCAACTTCCAGAGTTAAACCCGTGTGTGGATTCAGCAGTCTGCAAACACTTTCTCTGCAGAGTCCCAAAACAGGCGTTTTCAGCCCATTACCGGCATATGGAAGAAACAGCAGTAAGCACAGGGAAATATCTGCTTCTAAATCCAAAACGCAGCTATCTAACAGAACGGTTGTCAATGTGTGCACTCAACTTCCAGAGTTAAACCCGTGTGTGGATTCAGCAGTCTGCAAACACTTTCTCTGCAGAGTCCCAAAACAGGCGTTTTCAGCCCATTACCGGCATATGGAAGAAACAGCAGTAAGCCCAGGGAAATATCTGCTTCTAAATCCAAAACGCAGCTATCTAACAGAACGGTTGTCAATGTGTGCACTCAACTTCCAGAGTTAAAGCCGTGTGTGGATTCAGCAGTCTGCAAACACTTTCTCTGCAGAGTCCCCAGACAGGCGTTTTCAGCCCATTACCGGCATATGGAAGAAACAGAAGTAAGCACAGGGAAATATCTGCTTCTAAATCCAAAACGCAGCTATCTAACAGAACGGTTGTCAATGTGTGCACTCAACTTCCAGAGTTAAACCCGTGTGTGGATTCAGCAGTCTGCAAACACTTTCTCTGCAGAGTCCCAAAGCAGGCGTTTTCAGCCCATTACCGGCATATGGAAGAAACAGCAGTAAGCACAGGGAAATATCTGCTTCTAAATCCAAAACGCAGCTATCTAACAGAACGGTTGTCAATGTGTGCACTCAACTTCCAGAGTTAAACCCGTGTGTGGATTCAGCAATCTGCAAACACTTTCGCTGCAGAGTCCCCATACAGGCGTTTTCAGCCCATTACCGGCATATGGAAGAAACAGCAGTAAGCACAGGGAAATATCTGCTTCTAAATCCAAAACGCAGCTATCTAACAGAACGGTTGTCAATGTGTGCACTGAACTTCCAGAGTTAAACCCGTGTGTGGATTCAGCAGTCTGCAAACACTTTCTCTGCAGAGTCCCAAAACAGGCGTTTTCAGCCCATAACCGGCATATGGAAGAAACAGCAGTAAGCACAGGGAAATATCTGCTTCTAAATCCAAAACGCAGCTATCTAACAGAACGGTTGTCAATGTGTGCACTCAACTTCCTGAGTTAAACCCGTGTGTGGATTCAGCAGTCTGCAAACATTTTCTCTGTAGAGTCCCAAAACAGGCGTTTTCAGCCCATTACCGGCATATGGAAGAAACAGCAGTAAGCACAGGGAAATATCTGCTTCTATATCCAAAACGCAGCTTTCTAACAGAACGGTTGTCAATGTGTGCACTCAACTACCAGAGTTAAACCCGAGTGTGGATTCAGCAGTCTGCAAACACTTTCTCTGCAGAGTCCCAAAACAGGCGTTTTCAGCCCATTACCGGCATATGGAAGAAACAGCAGTAAGCACAGGGAAATATCTGCTTCTAAATCCAAAACGCAGCTTTCTAACAGAACGGTTGTCAATGTGTGCACTCAACTTCCAGAGTTAAACCCGTGAGTGGATTCAGCAGTCTGCAAACACTTTCTCTGCCGAGTCCCAAAACAGGCGTTTTCAGCCCATTACCGGCATATGGAAGTAACAGCAGTAAGCAAAGGGAAATATCTGCTTCTAAATCCAAAACGCAGCTATCTAACAGAACGGTTGTCAATGTGTGCACTCAACTTCCAGAGTTAAACCCGTGTGTGGATTCAGCAGTCTGCAAACACTTTCTCTGCAGTGTCCCAAAACAGGCGTTTTCAGCCCATTACCGGCATATGGAAGAAACAGCAGTAAGCACAGGGAAATATCTGCTTCTAAATCCAAAACGCAGCTATCTAACAGAACGGTTGCCAATGTGTGCTATCAACTTCCAGAGTTAAACCCGTGTGTGGATTCAGCAGTCTGCAAACACTTTCTCTGCAGAGTCCCAAAACAGGCGTTTTCAGCCCCTTACCGGCAAATGGAAGAAACAGCAGTAAGCACAGGGAAATATCTGCTTCTAAATCCAAAACGCAGCTATCTAACAGAACGGTTGTCAATGTGTGCACTCAACTTCCAGAGTTAAACCCGTGTGTGGATTCAGCAGTCTGCAAACACTTTCTCTGCAGAGTCCCAAAGCAGGCGTTTTCAGTAAATTACCGGCATATGGAAGAAACAGCAGTAAGCCCATGGAAATATCTGCTTCTAAATCCAAAACGCAGCTATTTAACAGAACGGTTGTCAATGTGTGCACTCAACTTCCAGAGTTAAACCCGTGTGTGGATTCAGCAGTCTGCAAACACTTTCTCTGCAGAGTCCCAAAACAGGCGTTTTCAGCCCATTACCGGCATATGGAAGAAACAGCAGTAAGCACAGGGAAATATCTGCTTCTAAATCCAAAACGCAGCTATCTAACAGAACGGTTGTCAATGTGTGCACTCAACTTCCAGAGTTAAACCCGTGTGTGGATTCAGCAGTCTGCAAACACTTTCTCTGCAGAGTCCCAAAACAGGCGTTTTCAGCCCATTACCGGGATATGGAAGAAACAGCAGTAAGCCCAGGGAAATATCTGCTTCTAAATCCAAAACGCAGCTATCTAACAGAACGGTTGTCAATGTGTGCACTCAACTTCCAGAGTTAAACCCGTGTGTGGATTCAGCAGTCTGCAAACACTTTCTCTGCAGAGTCCCCAAACAGGCGTTTTCAGCCCATTACCGGCATATGGAAGAAACAGCAGTAAGCACAGGGAAATATCTGCTTCTAAATCCAAAACGCAGCTATCTAACAGAACGGTTGTCAATGTGTGCACTCAAGTTCCAGAGTTAAACCCGTGTGTCGATTCAGCAGTCTGCAAACACTTTCTCTGCAGAGTCCCAAAGCAGGCGTTTTCAGCCCATTACCGGCATATGGAAGAAACAGCAGTAAGCACAGGGAAATATCTGCTTCTAAATCCAAAACGCAGCTATCTAACAGAACGGTTGTCAATGTGTACACTCAACTTCCAGAGTTAAACCCGTGTGTGGATTCAGCAGTCTGCAAACACTTTCTCTGCAGAGTCCCCAAACAGGCGTTTTCAGCCCATTACCGGCATATGGAAGAAACAGCAGTAAGCACAGGGAAATATCTGCTTCTAAATCCAAAACGCAGCTATCTAACAGAACGGTTGTCAATGTGTGCACTCAACTTCCAGAGTTAAACCCGTGTGTGGATTCAGCAGTCTGCAAACATCTTCTCTGCAGAGTCCCAAAACAGGCGTTTTCAGCCCATTACCGGCATATGGAAGAAACAGCAGTAAGCACAGGGAAATATCTGCTTCTAAATCCAAAACGCAGCAATCTAACAGAACGGTTGTCAATGTGTGCACTCAACTTCCAGAGTTAAACCCGTGTGTGGATTCAGCAGTCTGCAAACACTTTCTCTGCAGAGTCCCCAAGCAGGCGTTTTCAGCCCTTTACCGGCATATGGAAGAAACAGCAGTAAGCACAGGGAAATATCTGCTTCTAAATCCAAAACGCAGCTATCTAACAGAAGGGTTGTCAATGTGTACACTCAACTTCCAGAGTTAAACCCGTGTGTGGATTCAGCAGTCTGTAAACACTTTCTCTGCAGAGTCCCAAAACAGGCGTTTTCAGCCCATTACCGGCATATGGAAGAAACAGCAGTAAGCACAGGGAAATATCTGCTTCTAAATCCAAAACGCAGCTATCTAACAGAACGGTTTTCAATGTGTGCACTCAACTTCCAGAGTTAAACCCGTGTGTGGATTCAGCAGTCTGCAAACACTTTCTCTGAAGAGTCCCAAAACAGGCGTTTTCAGCCCATTACCGGCATATGGAAGAAACAGCAGTAAGCACAGGGAAATATCTGCTTCTAAATCCAAAACGCAGCTATCTAACAGAACGGTTGTCAATGTGTGCACTCAACTTCCAGAGTTAAACCCGTGTGTGGATTCAGCAGTCTGCAAACACTTTCTCTGCAGAGTCCCCAAGCAGGCGTTTTCAGCCCATTACCGGCATATGGAAGAAACAGCAGTAAGCACAGGGAAATATCTGCTTCTAAATCCAAAACGCAGCTATCTAACAGAACGGTTGTCAATGTGTGCACTCAACTTCCTGAGTTAAACCCGTGTGTGGATTCAGCAGTCTGCAAACATTTTCTCTGTAGAGTCCCAAAACAGGCGTTTTCAGCCCATTACCGGCATATGGAAGAAACAGCAGTAAGCACAGGGAAATATCTGCTTCTATATCCAAAACGCAGCTTTCTAACAGAACGGTTGTCAATGTGTGCACTCAACTACCAGAGTTAAACCCGAGTGTGGATTCAGCAGTCTGCAAACACTTTCTCTGCAGAGTCCCAAAACAGGCGTTTTCAGCCCATTACCGGCATATGGAAGAAACAGCAGTAAGCACAGGGAAATATCTGCTTCTAAATCCAAAACGCAGCTTTCTAACAGAACGGTTGTCAATGTGTGCACTCAACTTCCAGAGTTAAACCCGTGAGTGGATTCAGCAGTCTGCAAACACTTTCTCTGCCGAGTCCCAAAACAGGCGTTTTCAGCCCATTACCGGCATATGGAAGTAACAGCAGTAAGCAAAGGGAAATATCTGCTTCTAAATCCAAAACGCAGCTATCTAACAGAACGGTTGTCAATGTGTGCACTCAACTTCCAGAGTTAAACCCGTGTGTGGATTCAGCAGTCTGCAAACACTTTCTCTGCAGTGTCCCAAAACAGGCGTTTTCAGCCCTTTACCGGCATATGGAAGAAACAGCAGTAAGCACAGGGAAATATCTGCTTCTAAGTCCAAAACGCAGCTATCTAACAGAACGGTTGCCAATGTGTGCTATCAACTTCCAGAGTTAAACCCGTGTGTGGATTCAGCAGTCTGCAAACACTTTCTCTGCAGAGTCCCAAAACAGGCGTTTTCAGCCCCTTACCGGCAAATGGAAGAAACAGCAGTAAGCACAGGGAAATATCTGCTTCTAAATCCAAAACGCAGCTATCTAACAGAACGGTTGTCAATGTGTGCACTCAACTTCCAGAGTTAAACCCGTGTGTGGATTCAGCAGTCTGCAAACACTTTCTCTGCAGAGTCCCAAAGCAGGCGTTTTCAGTAAATTACCGGCATATGGAAGAAACAGCAGTAAGCCCATGGAAATATCTGCTTCTAAATCCAAAACGCAGCTATTTAACAGAACGGTTGTCAATGTGTGCACTCAACTTCCAGAGTTAAACCCGTGTGTGGATTCAGCAGTCTGCAAACACTTTCTCTGCAGAGTCCCAAAACAGGCGTTTTCAGCCCATTACCGGCATATGGAAGAAACAGCAGTAAGCACAGGGAAATATCTGCTTCTAAATCCAAAACGCAGCTATCTAACAGAACGGTTGTCAATGTGTGCACTCAACTTCCAGAGTTAAACCCGTGTGTGGATTCAGCAGTCTGCAAACATCTTCTCTGCAGAGTCCCAAAACAGGCGTTTTCAGCCCATTACCGGCATATGGAAGAAACAGCAGTAAGCACAGGGAAATATCTGCTTCTAAATCCAAAACGCAGCAATCTAACAGAACGGTTGTCAATGTGTGCACTCAACTTCCAGAGTTAAACCCGTGTGTGGATTCAGCAGTCTGCAAACACTTTCTCTGCAGAGTCCCCAAGCAGGCGTTTTCAGCCCTTTACCGGCATATGGAAGAAACAGCAGTAAGCACAGGGAAATATCTGCTTCTAAATCCAAAACGCAGCTATCTAACAGAAGGGTTGTCAATGTGTACACTCAACTTCCAGAGTTAAACCCGTGTGTGGATTCAGCAGTCTGTAAACACTTTCTCTGCAGAGTCCCAAAACAGGCGTTTTCAGCCCATTACCGGCATATGGAAGAAACAGCAGTAAGCACAGGGAAATATCTGCTTCTAAATCCAAAACGCAGCTATCTAACAGAACGGTTTTCAATGTGTGCACTCAACTTCCAGAGTTAAACCCGTGTGTGGATTCAGCAGTCTGCAAACACTTTCTCTGAAGAGTCCCAAAACAGGCGTTTTCAGCCCATTACCGGCATATGGAAGAAACAGCAGTAAGCACAGGGAAATATCTGCTTCTAAATCCAAAACGCAGCTATCTAACAGAACGGTTGTCAATGTGTGCACTCAACTTCCAGAGTTAAACCCGTGTGTGGATTCAGCAGTCTGCAAACACTTTCTCTGCAGAGTCCCCAAGCAGGCGTTTTCAGCCCATTACCGGCATATGGAAGAAACAGCAGTAAGCACAGGGAAATATCTGCTTCTAAATCCAAAACGCAGCTATCTAACAGAACGGTTGTCAATGTGTGCACTCAACTTCCTGAGTTAAACCCGTGTGTGGATTCAGCAGTCTGCAAACATTTTCTCTGTAGAGTCCCAAAACAGGCGTTTTCAGCCCATTACCGGCATATGGAAGAAACAGCAGTAAGCACAGGGAAATATCTGCTTCTATATCCAAAACGCAGCTTTCTAACAGAACGGTTGTCAATGTGTGCACTCAACTACCAGAGTTAAACCCGAGTGTGGATTCAGCAGTCTGCAAACACTTTCTCTGCAGAGTCCCAAAACAGGCGTTTTCAGCCCATTACCGGCATATGGAAGAAACAGCAGTAAGCACAGGGAAATATCTGCTTCTAAATCCAAAACGCAGCTATCTAACAGAACGGTTGTCAATGTGTGCACTCAACTTCCAGAGTTAAACCCGTGTGTGGATTCAGCAGTCTGCAAACATCTTCTCTGCAGAGTCCCAAAACAGGCGTTTTCAGCCCATTACCGGCATATGGAAGAAACAGCAGTAAGCACAGGGAAATATCTGCTTCTAAATCCAAAACGCAGCAATCTAACAGAACGGTTGTCAATGTGTGCACTCAACTTCCAGAGTTAAACCCGTGTGTGGATTCAGCAGTCTGCAAACACTTTCTCTGCAGAGTCCCCAAGCAGGCGTTTTCAGCCCTTTACCGGCATATGGAAGAAACAGCAGTAAGCACAGGGAAATATCTGCTTCTAAATCCAAAACGCAGCTATCTAACAGAAGGGTTGTCAATGTGTACACTCAACTTCCAGAGTTAAACCCGTGTGTGGATTCAGCAGTCTGTAAACACTTTCTCTGCAGAGTCCCAAAACAGGCGTTTTCAGCCCATTACCGGCATATGGAAGAAACAGCAGTAAGCACAGGGAAATATCTGCTTCTAAATCCAAAACGCAGCTATCTAACAGAACGGTTTTCAATGTGTGCACTCAACTTCCAGAGTTAAACCCGTGTGTGGATTCAGCAGTCTGCAAACACTTTCTCTGAAGAGTCCCAAAACAGGCGTTTTCAGCCCATTACCGGCATATGGAAGAAACAGCAGTAAGCACAGGGAAATATCTGCTTCTAAATCCAAAACGCAGCTATCTAACAGAACGGTTGTCAATGTGTACACTCAACTTCCAGAGTTAAACCCGTGTGTGGATTCAGCAGTCTGCAAACCCTTTCTCTGCAGAGTCCCCAAACAGGCGTTTTCAGCCCGTTACCGGCATATGGAAGAAACAGCAGTAAGCACAGGGAAATATCTGCTTCTAAATCCAAAACGCAGCTATCTAACAGAACGGTTTTCAATGTGTGCACTCAACTTCCAGAGTTAAACCCGTGTGTGGATTCAGCAGTCTGCAAACACTTTCTCTGCAGAGTCCCAAAGCAGGCGTTTTCAGCCCATTACCGGCAAATGGAAGAAACAGCAGTAAGCACAGGGAAATATCTGCTTCTAAATCCAAAACGCAGCTTTCTAACAGAACGGTTGTCAATGTGTGCACTCAACTTCCAGAGTTAAACCCGAGTGTGGATTCAGCAGTTTGCAAACACTTTCTCTGCAGAGTCCCAAAACAGGCGTTTTCAGCCCATTACCGGCATATGGAAGAAACAGCAGTAAGCACAGGGAAATATCTGCTTCTAAATCCAAAACGCAGCTATCTAACAGAACGGTTGTCAATGTGTGCACTCAACTTCCAGAGTTAAACCCGTGTGTGGATTCAGCAGTCTGCAAACACTTTCTCTGCAGAGTCCCAAAACAGGCGTTTTCAGCCCATTACCGGCATATGGAAGAAACAGCAGTAAGCACAGGGAAATATCTGCTTCTAAATCCAAAACGCAGCTATCTAACAGAACGGTTGTCAATGTGTGCACTCAACTTCCAGAGTTAAACCCGTGTGTGGATTCAGCAGTCTGCAAACACTTTCTCTGCAGAGTCCCAAAACAGGCGTTTTCAGCCCCTTACCAGCATATGGAAGAAACAGCAGTAAGCACAGGGAAATATCTGCTTCTAAATCCAAAACGCAGCTATCTAACAGAACGGTTGTCAATGTGTGCACTCAACTTCCAGAGTTAAACCCGTGTGTGCATTCAGCAGTCTGCAAACACTTTCTCTGCAGAGTCCCAAAACAGGCGTTTTCAGCCCATTACCGGCATATGGAAGAAACAGCAGTAAGCACAGGGAAATATCTGCTTCTAAATCCAAAACGCAGCTATCTAACAGAACGGTTGTCAATGTGTGCACTCAACTTCCAGAGTTAAACCCGTGTGTGGATTCAGCAGTCTGCAAACACTTTCTCTGCAGAGTCCCAAAACAGGCGTTTTCAGCCCATTACCGGCATATGGAAGAAACAGCAGTAAGCACAGGGAAATATCTGCTTCTAAATCCAAAACGCAGCTATCTAACAGAACGGTTGTCAATGTGTGCACTCAACTTCCAGAGTTAAACCCGTGTGTGGATTCAGCAGTCTGCAAACACTTTCTCTGCAGAGTCCCCAAGCAGGCGTTTTCAGCCCATTACCGGCATATGGAAGAAACAGCAGTAAGCACAGGGAAATATCTGCTTCTAAATCCAAAACGCAGCTATCTAACAGAACGGTTGTCAATGTGTGCACTCAACTTCCAGAGTTAAACCCGTGTGTGGATTCAGCAGTCTGCAAACACTTTCTCTGTAGAGTCCCAAAACAGGCGTTTTCAGCCCATTACAGGCATATGGAAGAAACAGCAGTAAGCACAGGGAAATATCTGCTTCTAAATCCAAAACGCAGCTTTCTAACAGAACGGTTGTCAATGTGTACACTCAACTTCCAGAGTTGAACCCGAGTGTGGATTCAGCAGTCTGCAAACACTTTCTCTGCAGAGTCCCAAAACAGGCGTTTTCAGCCCATTACCGGCATATGGAAGAAGCAGCAGTAAGCACAGGGAAATATCTGCTTCTAAATCCAAAACGCAGCTTTCTAACAGAACGGTTGTCAATGTGTGCACTCAACTTCCAGAGTTAAACCCGTTTGTGGATTCAGCAGTCTGCAAACACTTTCTCTGAAGAGTCCCAAAACAGGCGTTTTCAGCCCATTACCGGCATATGGAAGTAACAGCAGTAAACACAGGGAAATATCTGCTTCTAAATCCAAAACGCAGCTATCTAACAGAACGGTTGTCAATGTGTGCACTCAACTTCCAGAGTTAAACCCGTGTGTGGATTCAGCAGTCTGCAAACACTTTCTCTGCAGTGTCCCAATACAGGCGTTTTCAGCTCATTACCGGCATATGGAAGAAACAGCAGTAAGCACAGGGAAATATCTGCTTCTAAATCCAAAACGCAGCTATCTAACAGAACGGTTGCCAATGTGTGCTATCAACTTCCAGAGTTAAACCCGTGTGTGGATTCAGCAGTCTGCAAACACTTTCTCTGCAGAGTCCCAAAACAGGCGTTTTCAGCCCCTTACCGGCAAATGGAAGAAACAGCAGTAAGCCCAGGGAAATATCTGCTTCTAAATCCAAAACGCAGCTATCTAACAGAACGGTTGTCAATGTGTGCACTCAACTTCCAGAGTTAAACCCGTGTGTGGATTCAGCAGTCTGCAAACACTTTCTCTGCAGAGTCCCCAAACAGGCGTTTTCAGCCCATTACCGGCATATGGAAGAAACAGCAGTAAGCACAGGGAAATATCTGCTTCTAAATCCAAAACGCAGCTATCTAACAGAATGGTTGTCAATGTGTGCACTCAAGTTCCAGAGTTAAACCCGTGTGTGGATTCAGCAGTCTGCAAACACTTTCTCTGCAGAGTCCCAAAGCAGGCGTTTTCAGCCCATTACCGGCATATGGAAGAAACAGCAGTAAGCACAGGGAAATATCTGCTTCTAAATCCAAAACGCAGCTATCTAACAGAACGGTTGTCAATGTGTACACTCAACTTCCAGAGTTAAACCCGTGTGTGGATTCAGCAGTCTGCAAACACTTTCTCTGCAGAGTCCCCAAACAGGCGTTTTCAGCCCATTACCGGCATATGGAAGAAACAGCAGTAAGCACAGGGAAATATCTGCTTCTAAATCCAAAACGCAGCTATCTAACAGAACGGTTGTCAATGTGTGCACTCAACTTCCAGAGTTAAACCCGTGTGTGGATTCAGCAGTCTGCAAACACTTTCGCTACAGAGTCCCCATACAGGCGTTTTCAGCCCATTACCGGCATATGGAAGAAACAGCAGTAAGCACAGGGAAATATCTGCTTCTAAATCCAAAACGCAGCTATCTAACAGAACGGTTGTCAATGTGTGCACTCAACTTCCAGAGTTAAACCCGTGTGTGGATTCAGCAGTCTGCAAACACTTTCTCTGCAGAGTCCCAAAGCAGGCGTTTTCAGCCCATTACCGGCATATGGAAGAAACAGCAGTAAGCACAGGGAAATATCTGCTTCTAAATCCAAAACGCAGCTATCTAACAGAACGGTTGTCAATGTGTGCACTCAACTTCCAGAGTTAAACCCGTGTGTGGATTCAGCAGTCTGCAAACACTTTCTCTGCAGAGTCCCCAAGCAGGCGTTTTCAGCCCATTACCGGCATATGGAAGAAACAGCAGTAAGCACAGGGAAATATCTGCTTCTAAATCCAAAACGCAGCTATCTAACAGAACGGTTTTCAATGTGTGCACTCAACTTCCAGAGTTAAACCCGTGTGTGGATTCAGCAGTCTGCAAACACTTTCTCTGCAGAGTCCCCAAACAGGCGTTTTCAGACCGTTACCGGCATATGGAAGAAACAGCAGTAAGCACAGGGAAATATCTGCTTCTAAATCCAAAACGCAGCTATCTAACAGAACGGTTTTCAATGTGTGCACTCAACTTCCAGAGTTAAACCCGTGTGTGGATTCAGCAGTCTGCAAACACTTTCTCTGTAGAGTCACAAAACAGGCGTTTTCAGCCCATTACCGGCATATGGAAGAAACAGCAGTAAGCACAGGGAAATATCTGCTTCTAAATCCAAAACGCAGCTTTCTAACAGAACGGTTGTCAATGTGTGCACTCA
The DNA here is from genome assembly GCF_030222135.1 of Aotus nancymaae. NCBI lineage: Eukaryota > Metazoa > Chordata > Mammalia > Primates > Aotidae > Aotus > Aotus nancymaae. The sequence continues at coordinate 4,123,598 of NW_026988568.1, read as the reverse complement.
ACTTCCAGAGTTAAACCCGAGTGTGGATTCAGCAGTTTGCAAACACTTTCTCTGCAGAGTCCCAAAACAGGCGTTTTCAGCCCATTACCGGCATATGGAAGAAACAGCAGTAAGCACAGGGAAATATCTGCTTCTAAATCCAAAACGCAGCTATCTAACAGAACGGTTGTCAATGTGTGCACTCAACTTCCAGAGTTAAACCCGTGTGTGGATTCAGCAGTCTGCAAACACTTTCTCTGCAGTGTCCCAAAACAGGCGTTTTCAGCCCATTACCGGCATATGGAAGAAACAGCAGTAAGCACAGGGAAATATCTGCTTCTAAATCCAAAACGCAGCTTTCTAACAGAACGGTTGTCAATGTGTGCACTCAACTTCCAGAGTTAAACCCGTGTGTGGATTCAGCAGTCTGCAAACACTTTCTCTGCAGAGTCCCAAAACAGGCGTTTTCAGCCCATTACCGGCATATGGAAGAAACAGCAGTAAGCACAGGGAAATATCTGCTTCTAAATCCAAAACGCAGCTATCTAACAGAACGGTTGTCAATGTGTGCACTCAACTTCCAGAGTTAAACCCGTGTGTGGATTCAGCAGTCTGCAAACACTTTCTCTGCAGAGTCCCAAAACAGGCGTTTTCAGCCCCTTACCAGCATATGGAAGAAACAGCAGTAAGCACAGGGAAATATCTGCTTCTAAATCCAAAACGCAGCTATCTAACAGAACGGTTGTCAATGTGTGCACTCAACTTCCAGAGTTAAACCCGTGTGTGGATTCAGCAGTCTGCAAACACTTTCTCTGCAGAGTCCCAAAACAGGCGTTTTCAGCCCCTTACCGGCATATGGAAGAAACAGCAGTAAGCACAGGGAAATATCTGCTTCTAAATCCAAAACGCAGCTATCTAACAGAACGGTTGTCAATGTGTGCACTCAACTTCCAGAGTTAAACCCGTGTGTGGATTCAGCAGTCTGCAAACACTTTCTCTGCAGAGTCCCAAAACAGGCGTTTTCAGCCCCTTACCGGCATATGGAAGAAACAGCAGTAAGCACAGGGAAATATCTGCTTCTAAATCCAAAACGCAGCTATCTAACAGAACGGTTGTCAATGTGTGCACTCAACTTCCAGAGTTAAACCCGTGTGTGGATTCAGCAGTCTGCAAACACTTTCTGTGCAGAGTCTCAAAACAGGCCTTTCCGGCCCAGTACCGGCATATATAAGAAAGAGCATTAAGACTGCGTCTAAAACTCAGAAGAAACGTTTCTTTCAAACTGCTCGGCCTTGTGTTCTTTGGCCTAAGGGAGTTGAATCTATGTTTAGATTCAGCGAGATAGAAACACGTTTATTCTAGGAGCTGTCTTTGGATATTCCAGATTGAATGGGAGTATATGCTGTAAAGAGAAAGATCTGTTTCTAAAACCAAAATGGATCTATCTAGCAGAGTGGTTGTGAATGTGTGCCTTCGGCTTAAAGAGGTAAACTGCTCTTCTCATGCAGCACTTTAGAAACCCTTTCTATGCAAATTCTCATACCGACCTTTCCAGCAAAACACCAGGCTATAGGAAATAGCAGTAAGACTGCATCTTTAACATGGAAGAAACTGTTTTCAAACTGCTCTGCTGTGTGTTCATTCATATAAGAGACTTGAATATATGTTCAGATTCAGCTAGTTAGCAACACGTTTCTTCCAGGAGCTGTGTTTGCCTATTCCAGAGTATACTGGAGTATAAGATGTAAAGACAAATGTCTCGTTCCAAAAGAAAAACGGATGATCTAATGGAATGGTTGTCAATGTGTGCATTCAACTTACTGAGCTAAACTGCTGTTTGTATGCAGCAGTTTAGAAAACATTTCTGTGTAGATTCTCAAACAGACATTTCCAGCAAAATACCGGCCTATAAGAAATAGCAGTAAGACTGCGTCTAAAACTCAGAGGGAACGTTTCTTTCAAACTGCTCTGCAGTGTGTTCGTTCACCAAAGGTCGTTGAATCTATGTTTGGATTCAGCGAGTTTGAAACACGTTTATTCTAGGAGCTGCATTTCGATATTCCAGAGTGTATGGGAGTAAATGCTGTAAAGAGAAATATCTGTTTCTAAAACCAAAACGGAGCTATCTAACAGAATGGTTGTGAATGTGTGCATTCAACTTAAAGGGTTAATCTGCTCTTCTTAGGCAGCAGTTTAGAAACCCTTTATATGCAAATTCTAAAATCAACATTTGCAGCAAAACACCAGCCTAAAAGAAGTAGCAGTAAGACTGCATCTATAACATAGAAGAAACGTTTTCTTCAAAATGCTCTGCTCTGTGTTCATTCACCTAAGAGTCTTGAGTATATGTTCAGATTCAGAGAGTAAGAAACACGTTTCTCCCAGGAGCTGCATTTGCATATTCCAGAGTGTACTGGAGTATAAGGTTTAAAGTGAAATATCTGGTTCTAAAACAAACACGGAGCCATCTAACAGAATGGTTGTCACTGTGTGCATTCAGCTTATTGAGATAAACTGTTGTTTCTATGCAGCAGTTTAGAAAAGATTTTTGTGCAGATTCTAAAACAGACATTCCCAGCAAAATACCGGCCTCTAAGAAATAGCAATAAGACTGCGTCTAAAACTCAAATAAAACGTTTCTTTCAAACTGCTGTGCTGTGTGTTCGTTCACCTAAGGGAGTTGAATCTATGTTTAGATTCAGCGACTTAGAAACACGTCTATTCTGGGAGCTGCGTTTGGCTATTCCAGAATGAATGGGAGTATATGCTGTAACTAGAAACACAGGCTTCTAAAACCAAAACGGAGCTAGCTAACAGAATGATTGTGAACGAGGGCATTCAACTTAACGAATTAAACTGCTCCACTTAAGCAGCAGTTTACAAACCATTTATATGGAAATTCTAAAACCAACATTTCCAGGAAAACACCAGCCTAAAAGCAATAGCAGTAACAGTGCATCTATAACATGGAAGAAATGTTTTTTTCAAACTCCTCTGCTGTGTGTTCATTCACCTAAGAGACTTCAATATATGCACAGATTCAGCGAGTTAAAAACACGTTTCTTCCAGGAGCTGCGTATGCATATATCAGAGTGTACTGGGGTACAAGATGTAAAGAGAAATATCTGATTATACTTAGAAACCCGTTTTTTTTAGGAGCTGCGTTTGGATATTCCAGAGTGAATGAGAGTATACGCTGTAAAGAGAAATAACTGCTTCTAAAACCAAAAGGCAGCTATCTAACTGAATGGTTGTCAATGCGAGCACTCAACTTCCAGAGATAAACCCGAGTGTGGATTCAGCAGTCTGCAAACACTTTCTGTGCAGAGTCCCAAAAGAGGCGTTTTCAGCCCAATACCGGCATATGGAAGAAACAGCAGTAAGCACAGGGAAATATCTGCTTCTAAATCCAAAACACAGCTAACTAACAGAATGGTTGTCAATGTGTGCACTCAACTTCCAGAGTTAAACCCGTGTGTGGATTCAGCAGTCTGCAAACACATTCACTGCAGAGTCCCAAAACAGGCGTTTTCAGCCCATTACCGGCATATGGAAGAAACAGCAGTAAGCACAGGGAAATATCTGCTTCTAAATCCAAAACGCAGCTATCTAACAGAACGGTTGTCAATGTGTGCACTCAACTTCCAGAGTTAAACCCGTGTGTGGATTCAGCAGTCTGCAAACACTTTCTCTGCAGAGTCCCAAAACAGGCGTTTTCAGCCCATTACCGGCATATGGAAGAAACAGCAGTAAGCACAGGGAAATATCTGCTTCTAAATCCAAAACGCAGCTATCTAACAGAACGGTTGTCAATGTGTGCACTCAACTTCCAGAGTTAAACCCGTGTGTGGATTCAGCAGGCTGCAAACACTTTCTCTGCAGAGTCCCAAAACAGGCGTTTTCAGCCCATTACCGGCATATGGAAGAAACAGCAGTAAGCACAGGGAAATATCTGCTTCTAAATCCAAAACGCAGCTATCTAACAGAACGGTTGTCAATGTGTGCACTCAACTTCCAGAGTTAAACCCGTGTGTGGATTCAGCAGTCTGCAAACACTTTCTCTGCAGAGTCCCAAAACAGGCGTTTTCAGCCCATTACCGGCATATGGAAGAAACAGCAGTAAGCACAGGGAAATATCCGCTTCTAAATCCAAAACGCAGCTATCTAACAGAACGGTTGTCAATGTGTGCACTCAACTTCCAGAGTTAAACCCGTTTGTGGATTCAGCAGTCTGCAAACACTTTCTCTGCAGAGTCCCCAAACAGGCGTTTTCAGCCCATTACCGGCATACGGAAGAAACAGCAGTAAGCACAGGGAAATATCTGCTTCTAAATCCAAAACGCAGCTTTCTAACAGAACGGTTGTCAATGTGTGCACTCAACTTCGAGAGTTAAACCCGTGTGTGGATTCAGCAGTCTGCAAACACATTCTCTGCAGAGTCCCAAAACAGGCGTTTTCAGCCCATTACCGGCATATGGAAGAAACAGCAGTAAGCACAGGGAAATATCCGCTTCTAAATCCAAAACGCAGCTATCTAACAGAACGGTTGTCAATGTGTGCACTCAACTTCCAGAGTTAAACCCGTGTGTGGATTCAGCAGTCTGCAAACACTTTCTCTGCAGAGTCCCAAAACAGGCGTTTTCAGCCCATTACCGGCATATGGAAGAAACAGCAGTAAGCACAGGGAAATATCTGCTTCTAAATCCAAAACGCAGCTATCTAACAGAACGGTTGTCAATGTGTGCACTCAACTTCCAGAGTTAAACCCGTGTGTGGATTCAGCAGTCTGCAAACACTTTCTCTGCAGAGTCCCAAAACAGGCGTTTTCAGCCCATTACCGGCATATGGAAGAAACAGCAGTAAGCACAGGGAAATATCTGCTTCTAAATCCAAAACGCAGCTATCTAACAGAACGGTTGTCAATGTGTGCACTCAACTTCCAGAGTTAAACCCGTGTGTGGATTCAGCAGTCTGCAAACACTTTCTCTGCAGAGTCCCAAACCAGGCGTTTTCAGCCCATTTGCGGCATAGGGAAGAAACAGCAGTAAGCACAGGGAAATATCTGCTTCTAAATCCAAAACGCAGCTATCTAACAGAACGGTTGTCAATGTGTGCACTCAACTTCCAGAGTTAAACCCGTGTGTGGATTCAGCAGTCTGCAAACATCTTCTCTGCAGAGTCCCAAAACAGGCGTTTTCAGCCCATTACCGGCATATGGAAGAAACAGCAGTAAGCACAGGGAAATATCTGCTTCTAAATCCAAAACGCAGCTATCTAACAGAACGGTTGTCAATGTGTGCACTCAACTTCCAGAGTTAAACCCGTGTGTGGATTCAGCAGGCTGCAAACACTTTCTCTGCAGAGTCCCAAAACAGGCGTTTTCAGCCCATTACCGGCATATGGAAGAAACAGCAGTAAGCACAGGGAAATATCTGCTTCTAAATCCAAAACGCAGCTATCTAACAGAACGGTTGTCAATGTGTGCACTCAACTTCCAGAGTTAAACCCGTGTGTGGATTCAGCAGTCTGCAAACACTTTCTCTGCAGAGTCCCAAAACAGGCGTTTTCAGCCCATTACCGGCATATGGAAGAAACAGCAGTAAGCACAGGGAAATATCCGCTTCTAAATCCAAAACGCAGCTATCTAACAGAACGGTTGTCAATGTGTGCACTGAACTTCCAGAGTTAAACCCGTGTGTGGATTCAGCAGTCTGCAAACACTTTCTCTGCAGAGTCCCCTAACAGGCGTTTTCAGCCCATTACCGGCATACGGAAGAAACAGCAGTAAGCACAGGGAAATATCTGCTTCTAAATCCAAAACGCAGCTATCTAACAGAACGGTTGTCAATGTGTGCACTCAACTTCCAGAGTTAAACCCGTGTGTGGATTCAGCAGTCTGCAAACACTTTCTCTGCAGAGTCCCAAAGCAGGCGTTTTCAGCCCATTACCGGCATATGGAAGAAACAGCAGTCAGCACAGGGAAATATCTGCTTCTAAATCCAAAACGCAGCTATCTAACAGAACGGTTGTCAATGTGTACACTCAACTTCCAGAGTTAAACCCGTGTGTGGATTCAGCAGTCTGCAAACACTTTCTCTGCAGAGTCCCCAAACAGGCGTTTTCAGCCCATTACCGGCATATGGAAGAAACAGCAGTAAGCACAGGGAAATATCTGCTTCTAAATCCAAAACGCAGCTATCTAACAGAACGGTTTTCAATGTGTGCACTCAACTTCCAGAGTTAAACCCGTGTGTGGATTCAGCAGTCTGCAAACACTTTCGATGCAGAGTCCCCATACAGGCGTTTTCAGCCCATTACCGGCATATGGAAGAAACAGCAGTAAGCACAGGGAAATATCTGCTTCTAAATCCAAAAGGCAGCTATCTAACAGAACGGTTGTCAATGTGTGCACTCAACTTCCTGAGTTAAACCCGTGTGTGGATTCAGCAGTCTGCAAACACTTTCTCTGCAGAGTCCCAAAACAGGCGTTTTCAGCCCATTACCGGCATATGGAAGAAACAGCAGTAAGCACAGGGAAATATCTGCTTCTAAATCCAAAACGCAGCTATCTAACAGAACGGTTGTCAATGTGTGCACTCAACTTCCAGAGTTAAACCCGTGTGTGGATTCAGCAATCTGCAAACACTTTCTCTGCAGAGTCCCCTAGCAGGCGTTTTCAGCCCATTACCGGCATATGGAAGAAACAGCAGTAAGCACAGGGAAATATCTGCTTCTAAATCCAAAACGCAGATATCTAACAGAACGGTTGTCAATGTGTACACTCAACTTCCAGAGTTAAACCCGTGTGTGGATTCAGCAGTCCGTAAACACTTTCTCTGCAGAGTCCCAAAACAGGCGTTTTCAGCCCATTACCGGCATATGGAAGAAACAGCAGTAACCACAGGGAAATATCTGCTTCTAAATCCAAAACGCAGCTATCTAACAGAACGGTTTTCAATGTGTGCACTCAACTTCCAGAGTTAAACCCGTGTGTGGATTCAGCAGTCTGCAAACACTTTCTCTGCAGGGTCCCAAAACAGGCGTTTTCAGCCCATTACCGGCATATGGAAGAAACAGCAGTAAGCACAGGGAAATATCTGCTTCTAAATCCAAAACGCAGCTTTCAAACAGAACGGTTGTCTATGTGTGCACTCAACTTCCAGAGTTAAACCCGAGTGTGGTTTCAGCAGTCTGCAAACACTTTCTCTGCAGAGTCCCAAAACAGGCGTTTTCAGCCCATTACCGGCATATGGAAGAAACAGCAGTAAGCACAGGGAAATATCTGCTTCTAAATCCAAAACGCAGCTATCTAACAGAACGGTTGCCAATGTGTGCTATCAACTTCCAGAGTTAAACCCGTGTGTGGATTCAGCAGTCTGCAAACACTTTCTCTGCAGAGTCCCAAAACAGGCGTTTTCAGCCCCTTACCGGCAAATGGAAGAAACAGCAGTAAGCACAGGGAAATATCTGCTTCTAAATCCAAAACGCAGCTATCTAACAGAACGGTTGTCAATGTGTGCACTCAACTTCCAGAGTTAAACCCGTGTGTGGATTCAGCAGTCTGCAAACACTTTCTCTGCAGAGTCCCAAAACAGGCGTTTTCAGCCCATTACCGGCATATGGAAGAAACAGCAGTAAGCGCAGGGAAATATCTGCTTCTAAATCCAAAACGCAGCTATCTAACAGAACGGTTGTCAATGTGTGCACTCAACTTCCAGAGTTAAACCCGTGTGTGGATTCAGCAGTCTGCAAACACTTTCTCTGCAGAGTCCCAAAACAGGCGTTTTCAGCCCATTACCGGCATATGGAAGAAACAGCAGTAAGCCCAGGGAAATATCTGCTTCTAAATCCAAAACGCAGCTATCTAACAGAACGGTTGTCAATGTGTGCACTCAACTTCCAGAGTTAAAGCCGTGTGTGGATTCAGCAGTCTGCAAACACTTTCTCTGCAGAGTCCCCAGACAGGCGTTTTCAGCCCATTACCGGCATATGGAAGAAACAGAAGTAAGCACAGGGAAATATCTGCTTCTAAATCCAAAACGCAGCTATCTAACAGAATGGTTGTCAATGTGTGCACTCAAGTTCCAGAGTTAAACCCGTGTGTGGATTCAGCAGTCTGCAAACACTTTCTCTGCAGAGTCCCAAAGCAGGCGTTTTCAGCCCATTACCGGCATATGGAAGAAACAGCAGTAAGCACAGGGAAATATCTGCTTCTAAATCCAAAACGCAGCTATCTAACAGAACGGTTGTCAATGTGTGCACTCAACTTCCAGAGTTAAACCCGTGTGTGGATTCAGCAATCTGCAAACACTTTCGCTGCAGAGTCCCCATACAGGCGTTTTCAGCCCATTACCGGCATATGGAAGAAACAGCAGTAAGCACAGGGAAATATCTGCTTCTAAATCCAAAACGCAGCTATCTAACAGAACGGTTGTCAATGTGTGCACTCAACTTCCAGAGTTAAACCCGTGTGTGGATTCAGCAGTCTGCAAACACTTTCTCTGCAGAGTCCCAAAACAGGCGTTTTCAGCCCATAACCGGCATATGGAAGAAACAGCAGTAAGCACAGGGAAATATCTGCTTCTAAATCCAAAACGCAGCTATCTAACAGAACGGTTGTCAATGTGTGCACTCAAATTCCAGAGGTAAACCCGTGTGTGGATTCAGCAGTCTGCAAACACTTTCTCTGCAGAGTCCCAAAACAGGCGTTTTCAGCCCATTACCGGCATATGGAAGAAACAGCAGTAAGCACAGGGAAATATCTGCTTCTAAATCCAAAACGCAGCTATCTAACAGAACGGTTGTCAATGTGTGCACTCAACTTCCAGAGTTAAACCCGTGTGTGGATTCAGCAGTCTGCAAACACTTTCTCTGCAGAGTCCCCAAGCAGGCGTTTTCAGCCCATTACCGGCATATGGAAGAAACAGCAGTAAGCACAGGGAAATATCTGCTTCTAAATCCAAAACGCAGCTATCTAACAGAACGGTTGTCAATGTGTGCACTCAACTTCCTGAGTTAAACCCGTGTGTGGATTCAGCAGTCTGCAAACATTTTCTCTGTAGAGTCCCAAAACAGGCGTTTTCAGCCCATTACCGGCATATGGAAGAAACAGCAGTAAGCACAGGGAAATATCTGCTTCTATATCCAAAACGCAGCTTTCTAACAGAACGGTTGTCAATGTGTGCACTCAACTACCAGAGTTAAACCCGAGTGTGGATTCAGCAGTCTGCAAACACTTTCTCTGCAGAGTCCCAAAACAGGCGTTTTCAGCCCATTACCGGCATATGGAAGAAACAGCAGTAAGCACAGGGAAATATCTGCTTCTAAATCCAAAACGCAGCTTTCTAACAGAACGGTTGTCAATGTGTGCACTCAACTTCCAGAGTTAAACCCGTGAGTGGATTCAGCAGTCTGCAAACACTTTCTCTGCCGAGTCCCAAAACAGGCGTTTTCAGCCCATTACCGGCATATGGAAGTAACAGCAGTAAGCAAAGGGAAATATCTGCTTCTAAATCCAAAACGCAGCTATCTAACAGAACGGTTGTCAATGTGTGCACTCAACTTCCAGAGTTAAACCCGTGTGTGGATTCAGCAGTCTGCAAACACTTTCTCTGCAGTGTCCCAAAACAGGCGTTTTCAGCCCATTACCGGCATATGGAAGAAACAGCAGTAAGCACAGGGAAATATCTGCTTCTAAATCCAAAACGCAGCTATCTAACAGAACGGTTGCCAATGTGTGCTATCAACTTCCAGAGTTAAACCCGTGTGTGGATTCAGCAGTCTGCAAACACTTTCTCTGCAGAGTCCCAAAACAGGCGTTTTCAGCCCCTTACCGGCAAATGGAAGAAACAGCAGTAAGCACAGGGAAATATCTGCTTCTAAATCCAAAACGCAGCTATCTAACAGAACGGTTGTCAATGTGTGCACTCAACTTCCAGAGTTAAACCCGTGTGTGGATTCAGCAGTCTGCAAACACTTTCTCTGCAGAGTCCCAAAGCAGGCGTTTTCAGTAAATTACCGGCATATGGAAGAAACAGCAGTAAGCCCATGGAAATATCTGCTTCTAAATCCAAAACGCAGCTATTTAACAGAACGGTTGTCAATGTGTGCACTCAACTTCCAGAGTTAAACCCGTGTGTGGATTCAGCAGTCTGCAAACACTTTCTCTGCAGAGTCCCAAAACAGGCGTTTTCAGCCCATTACCGGCATATGGAAGAAACAGCAGTAAGCACAGGGAAATATCTGCTTCTAAATCCAAAACGCAGCTATCTAACAGAACGGTTGTCAATGTGTGCACTCAACTTCCAGAGTTAAACCCGTGTGTGGATTCAGCAGTCTGCAAACACTTTCTCTGCAGAGTCCCAAAACAGGCGTTTTCAGCCCATTACCGGGATATGGAAGAAACAGCAGTAAGCCCAGGGAAATATCTGCTTCTAAATCCAAAACGCAGCTATCTAACAGAACGGTTGTCAATGTGTGCACTCAACTTCCAGAGTTAAACCCGTGTGTGGATTCAGCAGTCTGCAAACACTTTCTCTGCAGAGTCCCCAAACAGGCGTTTTCAGCCCATTACCGGCATATGGAAGAAACAGCAGTAAGCACAGGGAAATATCTGCTTCTAAATCCAAAACGCAGCTATCTAACAGAATGGTTGTCAATGTGTGCACTCAAGTTCCAGAGTTAAACCCGTGTGTCGATTCAGCAGTCTGCAAACACTTTCTCTGCAGAGTCCCAAAGCAGGCGTTTTCAGCCCATTACCGGCATATGGAAGAAACAGCAGTAAGCACAGGGAAATATCTGCTTCTAAATCCAAAACGCAGCTATCTAACAGAACGGTTGTCAATGTGTACACTCAACTTCCAGAGTTAAACCCGTGTGTGGATTCAGCAGTCTGCAAACACTTTCTCTGCAGAGTCCCCAAACAGGCGTTTTCAGCCCATTACCGGCATATGGAAGAAACAGCAGTAAGCACAGGGAAATATCTGCTTCTAAATCCAAAACGCAGCTATCTAACAGAACGGTTGTCAATGTGTGCACTCAACTTCCAGAGTTAAACCCGTGTGTGGATTCAGCAGTCTGCAAACATCTTCTCTGCAGAGTCCCAAAACAGGCGTTTTCAGCCCATTACCGGCATATGGAAGAAACAGCAGTAAGCACAGGGAAATATCTGCTTCTAAATCCAAAACGCAGCAATCTAACAGAACGGTTGTCAATGTGTGCACTCAACTTCCAGAGTTAAACCCGTGTGTGGATTCAGCAGTCTGCAAACACTTTCTCTGCAGAGTCCCCAAGCAGGCGTTTTCAGCCCTTTACCGGCATATGGAAGAAACAGCAGTAAGCACAGGGAAATATCTGCTTCTAAATCCAAAACGCAGCTATCTAACAGAAGGGTTGTCAATGTGTACACTCAACTTCCAGAGTTAAACCCGTGTGTGGATTCAGCAGTCTGTAAACACTTTCTCTGCAGAGTCCCAAAACAGGCGTTTTCAGCCCATTACCGGCATATGGAAGAAACAGCAGTAAGCACAGGGAAATATCTGCTTCTAAATCCAAAACGCAGCTATCTAACAGAACGGTTTTCAATGTGTGCACTCAACTTCCAGAGTTAAACCCGTGTGTGGATTCAGCAGTCTGCAAACACTTTCTCTGAAGAGTCCCAAAACAGGCGTTTTCAGCCCATTACCGGCATATGGAAGAAACAGCAGTAAGCACAGGGAAATATCTGCTTCTAAATCCAAAACGCAGCTATCTAACAGAACGGTTGTCAATGTGTACACTCAACTTCCAGAGTTAAACCCGTGTGTGGATTCAGCAGTCTGCAAACCCTTTCTCTGCAGAGTCCCCAAACAGGCGTTTTCAGCCCGTTACCGGCATATGGAAGAAACAGCAGTAAGCACAGGGAAATATCTGCTTCTAAATCCAAAACGCAGCTATCTAACAGAACGGTTTTCAATGTGTGCACTCAACTTCCAGAGTTAAACCCGTGTGTGGATTCAGCAGTCTGCAAACACTTTCTCTGCAGAGTCCCAAAGCAGGCGTTTTCAGCCCATTACCGGCAAATGGAAGAAACAGCAGTAAGCACAGGGAAATATCTGCTTCTAAATCCAAAACGCAGCTTTCTAACAGAACGGTTGTCAATGTGTGCACTCAACTTCCAGAGTTAAACCCGAGTGTGGATTCAGCAGTTTGCAAACACTTTCTCTGCAGAGTCCCAAAACAGGCGTTTTCAGCCCATTACCGGCATATGGAAGAAACAGCAGTAAGCACAGGGAAATATCTGCTTCTAAATCCAAAACGCAGCTATCTAACAGAACGGTTGTCAATGTGTGCACTCAACTTCCAGAGTTAAACCCGTGTGTGGATTCAGCAGTCTGCAAACACTTTCTCTGCAGAGTCCCAAAACAGGCGTTTTCAGCCCATTACCGGCATATGGAAGAAACAGCAGTAAGCACAGGGAAATATCTGCTTCTAAATCCAAAACGCAGCTATCTAACAGAACGGTTGTCAATGTGTGCACTCAACTTCCAGAGTTAAACCCGTGTGTGGATTCAGCAGTCTGCAAACACTTTCTCTGCAGAGTCCCAAAACAGGCGTTTTCAGCCCCTTACCAGCATATGGAAGAAACAGCAGTAAGCACAGGGAAATATCTGCTTCTAAATCCAAAACGCAGCTATCTAACAGAACGGTTGTCAATGTGTGCACTCAACTTCCAGAGTTAAACCCGTGTGTGCATTCAGCAGTCTGCAAACACTTTCTCTGCAGAGTCCCAAAACAGGCGTTTTCAGCCCATTACCGGCATATGGAAGAAACAGCAGTAAGCACAGGGAAATATCTGCTTCTAAATCCAAAACGCAGCTATCTAACAGAACGGTTGTCAATGTGTGCACTCAACTTCCAGAGTTAAACCCGTGTGTGGATTCAGCAGTCTGCAAACACTTTCTCTGCAGAGTCCCAAAACAGGCGTTTTCAGCCCATTACCGGCATATGGAAGAAACAGCAGTAAGCACAGGGAAATATCTGCTTCTAAATCCAAAACGCAGCTATCTAACAGAACGGTTGTCAATGTGTGCACTCAACTTCCAGAGTTAAACCCGTGTGTGGATTCAGCAGTCTGCAAACACTTTCTCTGCAGAGTCCCCAAGCAGGCGTTTTCAGCCCATTACCGGCATATGGAAGAAACAGCAGTAAGCACAGGGAAATATCTGCTTCTAAATCCAAAACGCAGCTATCTAACAGAACGGTTGTCAATGTGTGCACTCAACTTCCAGAGTTAAACCCGTGTGTGGATTCAGCAGTCTGCAAACACTTTCTCTGTAGAGTCCCAAAACAGGCGTTTTCAGCCCATTACAGGCATATGGAAGAAACAGCAGTAAGCACAGGGAAATATCTGCTTCTAAATCCAAAACGCAGCTTTCTAACAGAACGGTTGTCAATGTGTACACTCAACTTCCAGAGTTGAACCCGAGTGTGGATTCAGCAGTCTGCAAACACTTTCTCTGCAGAGTCCCAAAACAGGCGTTTTCAGCCCATTACCGGCATATGGAAGAAGCAGCAGTAAGCACAGGGAAATATCTGCTTCTAAATCCAAAACGCAGCTTTCTAACAGAACGGTTGTCAATGTGTGCACTCAACTTCCAGAGTTAAACCCGTTTGTGGATTCAGCAGTCTGCAAACACTTTCTCTGAAGAGTCCCAAAACAGGCGTTTTCAGCCCATTACCGGCATATGGAAGTAACAGCAGTAAACACAGGGAAATATCTGCTTCTAAATCCAAAACGCAGCTATCTAACAGAACGGTTGTCAATGTGTGCACTCAACTTCCAGAGTTAAACCCGTGTGTGGATTCAGCAGTCTGCAAACACTTTCTCTGCAGTGTCCCAATACAGGCGTTTTCAGCTCATTACCGGCATATGGAAGAAACAGCAGTAAGCACAGGGAAATATCTGCTTCTAAATCCAAAACGCAGCTATCTAACAGAACGGTTGCCAATGTGTGCTATCAACTTCCAGAGTTAAACCCGTGTGTGGATTCAGCAGTCTGCAAACACTTTCTCTGCAGAGTCCCAAAACAGGCGTTTTCAGCCCCTTACCGGCAAATGGAAGAAACAGCAGTAAGCACAGGGAAATATCTGCTTCTAAATCCAAAACGCAGCTATCTAACAGAACGTTTGTCAATGTGTGCACTCAACTTCCAGAGTTAAACCCGTGTGTGGATTCAGCAGTCTGCAAACACTTTCTCTGCAGAGTCCCAAAACAGGCGTTTTCAGCCCATTACCGGCATATGGAAGAAACAGCAGTAAGCACAGGGAAATATCTGCTTCTAAATCCAAAACGCAGCTATCTAACAGAACGGTTTTCAATGTGTGCACTCGACTTCCAGAGTTAAACCCGTGTGTGGATTCAGCAGTCTGCAAACACTTTCTCTGCAGTGTCCCAAAACAGGCGTTTTCAGCCCATTACCGGCATATGGAAGAAACAGCAGTAAGCCCAGGGAAATATCTGCTTCTAAATCCAAAACGCAGCTATCTAACAGAACGGTTGTCAATGTGTGCACTCAACTTCCAGAGTTAAACCCGTGTGTGGATTCAGCAGTCTGCAAACACTTTCTCTGCAGAGTCCCCAAACAGGCGTTTTCAGCCCATTACCGGCATATGGAAGAAACAGCAGTAAGCACAGGGAAATATCTGCTTCTAAATCCAAAACGCAGCTATCTAACAGAATGGTTGTCAATGTGTGCACTCAAGTTCCAGAGTTAAACCCGTGTGTGGATTCAGCAGTCTGCAAACACTTTCTCTGCAGAGTCCCAAAGCAGGCGTTTTCAGCCCATTACCGGCATATGGAAGAAACAGCAGTAAGCACAGGGAAATATCTGCTTCTAAATCCAAAACGCAGCTATCTAACAGAACGGTTGTCAATGTGTACACTCAACTTCCAGAGTTAAACCCGTGTGTGGATTCAGCAGTCTGCAAACACTTTCTCTGCAGAGTCCCCAAACAGGCGTTTTCAGCCCATTACCGGCATATGGAAGAAACAGCAGTAAGCACAGGGAAATATCTGCTTCTAAATCCAAAACGCAGCTATCTAACAGAACGGTTGTCAATGTGTGCACTCAACTTCCAGAGTTAAACCCGTGTGTGGATTCAGCAGTCTGCAAACACTTTCGCTGCAGAGTCCCCATACAGGCGTTTTCAGCCCATTACCGGCATATGGAAGAAACAGCAGTAAGCACAGGGAAATATCTGCTTCTAAATCCAAAACGCAGCTATCTAACAGAACGGTTGTCAATGTGTGCACTCAACTTCCAGAGTTAAACCCGTGTGTGGATTCAGCAGTCTGCAAACACTTTCTCTGCAGAGTCCCAAAGCAGGCGTTTTCAGCCCATTACCGGCATATGGAAGAAACAGCAGTAAGCACAGGGAAATATCTGCTTCTAAATCCAAAACGCAGCTATCTAACAGAACGGTTGTCAATGTGTGCACTCAACTTCCAGAGTTAAACCCGTGTGTGGATTCAGCAGTCTGCAAACACTTTCTCTGCAGAGTCCCCAAGCAGGCGTTTTCAGCCCATTACCGGCATATGGAAGAAACAGCAGTAAGCACAGGGAAATATCTGCTTCTAAATCCAGAACGCAGCTATCTAACAGAAGGGTTGTCAATGTGTACACTCAACTTCCAGAGTTAAACCCGTGTGTGGATTCAGCAGTCTGTAAACACTTTCTCTGCAGAGTCCCAAAACAGGCGTTTTCAGCCCATTACCGGCATATGGAAGAAACAGCAGTAAGCACAGGGAAATATCTGCTTCTAAATCTAAAACGCAGCTATCTAACAGAACGGTTTTCAATGTGTGCACTCAACTTCCAGAGTTAAACCCGTGTGTGGATTCAGCAGTCTGCAAACACTTTCTCTGCAGAGTCCCAAAACAGGCGTTTTCAGCCCATTACCGGCATATGGAAGAAACAGCAGTAAGCCCAGGGAAATATCTGCTTCTAAATCCACAACGCAGCTTTCTAACAGAACGGTTGTCAATGTGTGCACTCAACTTCCAGAGTTAAACCCGAGTGTGGATTCAGCAGTCTGCAAACACTTTCTCTGCAGAGTCCCAAAACAGGCGTTTTCAGCCCATTACCGGCATATGGAAGAAACAGCAGTAAGCACAGGGAAATATCTGCTTCTAAATCCAAAACCCAGCTTTCTAACAGAACGGTTGTCAATGTGTGCACTCAACTTCCAGAGTTAAACCCGTGTGTGGATTCAGCAGTCTGCAAACACTTTCTCTGCAGAGTCCCAAAACAGGCGTTTTCTGCCCATTACCGGCATATGGAAGTAACAGCAGTAAGCCCAGGGAAATATCTGCTACTAAATCCAAAACGCAGCTATCTAACAGAATGGTTGTCAATGTGTGCACTCAAGTTCCAGAGTTAAACCCGTGTGTGGATTCAGCAGTCTGCAAACACTTTCTCTGCAGAGTCCCAAAGCAGGCGTTTTCAGCCCATTACCGGCATATGGAAGAAACAGCAGTAAGCACAGGGAAATATCTGCTTCTAAATCCAAAACGCAGCTATCTAACAGAACGGTTGTCAATGTGTACACTCAACTTCCAGAGTTAAACCCGTGTGTGGATTCAGCAGTCTGCAAACCCTTTCTCTGCAGAGTCCCCAAACAGGCGTTTTCAGACCGTTACCGGCATATGGAAGAAACAGCAGTAAGCACAGGGAAATATCTGCTTCTAAATCCAAAACGCAGCTATCTAACAGAACGGTTTTCAATGTGTGCACTCAACTTCCAGAGTTAAACCCGTGTGTGGATTCAGCAGTCTGCAAACACTTTCTCTGTAGAGTCACAAAACAGGCGTTTTCAGCCCATTACCGGCATATGGAAGAAACAGCAGTAAGCACAGGGAAATATCTGCTTCTAAATCCAAAACGCAGCTTTCTAACAGAACGGTTGTCAATGTGTGCACTCAACTTCCAGAGTTAAACCCGAGTGTGGATTCAGCAGTTTGCAAACACTTTCTCTGCAGAGTCCCAAAACAGGCGTTTTCAGCCCATTACCGGCATATGGAAGAAACAGCAGTAAGCACAGGGAAATATCTGCTTCTAAATCCAAAACGCAGCTATCTAACAGAACGGTTGTCAATGTGTGCACTCAACTTCCAGAGTTAAACCCGTGTGTGGATTCAGCAGTCTGCAAACACTTTCTCTGCAGTGTCCCAAAACAGGCGTTTTCAGCCCATTACCGGCATATGGAAGAAACAGCAGTAAGCACAGGGAAATATCTGCTTCTAAATCCAAAACGCAGCTTTCTAACAGAACGGTTGTCAATGTGTGCACTCAACTTCCAGAGTTAAACCCGTGTGTGGATTCAGCAGTCTGCAAACACTTTCTCTGCAGAGTCCCAAAACAGGCGTTTTCAGCCCATTACCGGCATATGGAAGAAACAGCAGTAAGCACAGGGAAATATCTGCTTCTAAATCCAAAACGCAGCTATCTAACAGAACGGTTGTCAATGTGTGCACTCAACTTCCAGAGTTAAACCCGTGTGTGGATTCAGCAGTGTGCAAACACTTTCTCTGCAGAGTCCCAAAACAGGCGTTTTCAGCCCCTTACCAGCATATGGAAGAAACAGCAGTAAGCACAGGGAAATATCTGCTTCTAAATCCAAAACGCAGCTATCTAACAGAACGGTTGTCAATGTGTGCACTCAACTTCCAGAGTTAAACCCGTGTGTGGATTCAGCAGTCTGCAAACACTTTCTCTGCAGAGTCCCAAAACAGGCGTTTTCAGCCCCTTACCGGCATATGGAAGAAACAGCAGTAAGCACAGGGAAATATCTGCTTCTAAATCCAAAACGCAGCTATCTAACAGAACGGTTGTCAATGTGTGCACTCAACTTCCAGAGTTAAACCCGTGTGTGGATTCAGCAGTCTGCAAACACTTTCTCTGCAGAGTCCCAAAACAGGCGTTTTCAGCCCCTTACCGGCATATGGAAGAAACAGCAGTAAGCACAGGGAAATATCTGCTTCTAAATCCAAAACGCAGCTATCTAACAGAACGGTTGTCAATGTGTGCACTCAACTTCCAGAGTTAAACCCGTGTGTGGATTCAGCAGTCTGCAAACACTTTCTGTGCAGAGTCTCAAAACAGGCCTTTCCGGCCCAGTACCGGCATATATAAGAAAGAGCATTAAGACTGCGTCTAAAACTCAGAAGAAACGTTTCTTTCAAACTGCTCGGCCTTGTGTTCTTTGGCCTAAGGGAGTTGAATCTATGTTTAGATTCAGCGAGATAGAAACACGTTTATTCTAGGAGCTGTCTTTGGATATTCCAGATTGAATGGGAGTATATGCTGTAAAGAGAAAGATCTGTTTCTAAAACCAAAATGGATCTATCTAGCAGAGTGGTTGTGAATGTGTGCCTTCGGCTTAAAGAGGTAAACTGCTCTTCTCATGCAGCACTTTAGAAACCCTTTCTATGCAAATTCTCATACCGACCTTTCCAGCAAAACACCAGGCTATAGGAAATAGCAGTAAGACTGCATCTTTAACATGGAAGAAACTGTTTTCAAACTGCTCTGCTGTGTGTTCATTCATATAAGAGACTTGAATATATGTTCAGATTCAGCTAGTTAGCAACACGTTTCTTCCAGGAGCTGTGTTTGCCTATTCCAGAGTATACTGGAGTATAAGATGTAAAGACAAATGTCTCGTTCCAAAAGAAAAACGGATGATCTAATGGAATGGTTGTCAATGTGTGCATTCAACTTACTGAGCTAAACTGCTGTTTGTATGCAGCAGTTTAGAAAACATTTCTGTGTAGATTCTCAAACAGACATTTCCAGCAAAATACCGGCCTATAAGAAATAGCAGTAAGACTGCGTCTAAAACTCAGAGGGAACGTTTCTTTCAAACTGCTCTGCAGTGTGTTCGTTCACCAAAGGTCGTTGAATCTATGTTTGGATTCAGCGAGTTTGAAACACGTTTATTCTAGGAGCTGCATTTCGATATTCCAGAGTGTATGGGAGTAAATGCTGTAAAGAGAAATATCTGTTTCTAAAACCAAAACGGAGCTATCTAACAGAATGGTTGTGAATGTGTGCATTCAACTTAAAGGGTTAATCTGCTCTTCTTAGGCAGCAGTTTAGAAACCCTTTATATGCAAATTCTAAAATCAACATTTGCAGCAAAACACCAGCCTAAAAGAAGTAGCAGTAAGACTGCATCTATAACATAGAAGAAACGTTTTCTTCAAAATGCTCTGCTCTGTGTTCATTCACCTAAGAGTCTTGAGTATATGTTCAGATTCAGAGAGTAAGAAACACGTTTCTCCCAGGAGCTGCATTTGCATATTCCAGAGTGTACTGGAGTATAAGGTTTAAAGTGAAATATCTGGTTCTAAAACAAACACGGAGCCATCTAACAGAATGGTTGTCACTGTGTGCATTCAGCTTATTGAGATAAACTGTTGTTTCTATGCAGCAGTTTAGAAAAGATTTTTGTGCAGATTCTAAAACAGACATTCCCAGCAAAATACCGGCCTCTAAGAAATAGCAATAAGACTGCGTCTAAAACTCAAATAAAACGTTTCTTTCAAACTGCTGTGCTGTGTGTTCGTTCACCTAAGGGAGTTGAATCTATGTTTAGATTCAGCGACTTAGAAACACGTCTATTCTGGGAGCTGCATTTGGCTATTCCAGAATGAATGGGAGTATATGCTGTAACTAGAAACACAGGCTTCTAAAACCAAAACGGAGCTAGCTAACAGAATGATTGTGAACGAGGGCATTCAACTTAACGAATTAAACTGCTCCACTTAAGCAGCAGTTTACAAACCATTTATATGGAAATTCTAAAACCAACATTTCCAGGAAAACACCAGCCTAAAAGCAATAGCAGTAACAGTGCATCTATAACATGGAAGAAATGTTTTTTTCAAACTCCTCTGCTGTGTGTTCATTCACCTAAGAGACTTCAATATATGCACAGATTCAGCGAGTTAAAAACACGTTTCTTCCAGGAGCTGCGTATGCATATATCAGAGTGTACTGGGGTACAAGATGTAAAGAGAAATATCTGATTATACTTAGAAACCCGTTTTTTTTAGGAGCTGCGTTTGGATATTCCAGAGTGAATGAGAGTATACGCTGTAAAGAGAAATAACTGCTTCTAAAACCAAAAGGCAGCTATCTAACTGAATGGTTGTCAATGCGTGCACTCAACTTCCAGAGATAAACCCGAGTGTGGATTCAGCAGTCTGCAAACACTTTCTGTGCAGAGTCCCAAAAGAGGCGTTTTCAGCCCAATACCGGCATATGGAAGAAACAGCAGTAAGCACAGGGAAATATCTGCTTCTAAATCCAAAACACAGCTAACTAACAGAATGGTTGTCAATGTGTGCACTCAACTTCCAGAGTTAAACCCGTGTGTGGATTCAGCAGTCTGCAAACACATTCTCTGCAGAGTCCCAAAACAGGCGTTTTCAGCCCATTACCGGCATATGGAAGAAACAGCAGTAAGCACAGGGAAATATCCGCTTCTAAATCCAAAACGCAGCTATCTAACAGAACGGTTGTCAATGTGTGCACTCAACTTCCAGAGTTAAACCCGTGTGTGTATTCAGCAGTCTGCAAACACTTTCTCTGCAGAGTCCCAAAACAGGCGTTTTCAGCCCATTACCGGCATATGGAAGAAACAGCAGTAAGCACAGGGAAATATCTGCTTCTAAATCCAAAACGCAGCTATCTAACAGAACGGTTGTCAATGTGTGCACTCAACTTCCAGAGTTAAACCCGTGTGTGAATTCAGCAGTCTGCAAACATCTTCTCTGCAGAGTCCCAAAACAGGCGTTTTCAGCCCATTACCGGCATATGGAAGAAACAGCAGTAAGCACAGGGAAATATCTGCTTCTAAATACAAAACGCAGCTATCTAACAGAACGGTTGTCAATGTGTGCACTCAACTTCCAGAGTTAAACCCGTGTGTGGATTCAGCAGTCTGCAAACACTTTCTCTGCAGAGTCCCAAAACAGGCGTTTTCAGCCCATTACCGGCATATGGAAGAAACAGCAGTAAGCACAGGGAAATATCTGCTTCTAAATCCAAAACGCAGCTATCTAACAGAACGGTTGTCAATGTGTGCACTCAACTTCCAGAGTTAAACCCGTGTGTGGATTCAGCAGTCTGCAAACACTTTCTCTGCAGAGTCCCAAAACAGGCGTTTTCAGCCCATTACCGGCATATGGAAGAAACAGCAGTAAGCACAGGGAAATATCTGCTTCTAAATTCAAAACGCAGCTATCTAACAGAACGGTTGTCAATGTGTGCACTCAACTTCCAGAGTTAAACCCGTGTGTGGATTCAGCAGTCTGCAAACACTTTCTCTGCAGAGTCCCAAACCAGGCGTTTTCAGCCCATTAGCGGCATATGGAAGAAACAGCAGTAAGCACAGGGAAATATCTGCTTCTAAATCCAAAACGCAGCTATCTAACAGAACGGTTGTCAATGTGTGCACTCAACTTCCAGAGTTAAACCCGTGTGTGGATTCAGCAGTCTGCAAACATCTTCTCTGCAGAGTCCCAAAACAGGCGTTTTCAGCCCATTACCGGCATATGGAAGAAACAGCAGTAAGCACAGGGAAATATCTGCTTCTAAATCCAAAACGCAGCTATCTAACAGAACGGTTGTCAATGTGTGCACTCAACTTCCAGAGTTAAACCCGTGTGTGGATTCAGCAGTCTGCAAACACTTTCTCTGCAGAGTCCCAAAACAGGCGTTTTCAGCCCATTACCGGCATATGGAAGAAACAGCAGTAAGCACAGGGAAATATCTGCTTCTAAATCCAAAACGCAGCTATCTAACAGAACGGTTGTCAATGTGTGCACTCAACTTCCAGAGTTAAACCCGTGTGTGGATTCAGCAGGCTGCAAACACTTTCTCTGCAGAGTCCCAAAACAGGCGTTTTCAGCCCATTACCGGCATATGGAAGAAACAGCAGTAAGCACAGGGAAATATCTGCTTCTAAATCCAAAACGCAGCTATCTAACAGAACGGTTGTCAATGTGTGCACTCAACTTCCAGAGTTAAACCCGTGTGTGGATTCAGCAGTCTGCAAACACTTTCTCTGCAGAGTCCCAAAACAGGCGTTTTCAGCCCATTACCGGCATATGGAAGAAACAGCAGTAAGCACAGGGAAATATCCGCTTCTAAATCCAAAACGCAGCTATCTAACAGAACGGTTGTCAATGTGTGCACTCAACTTCCAGAGTTAAACCCGTTTGTGGATTCAGCAGTCTGCAAACACTTTCTCTGCAGAGTCCCCAAACAAGCGTTTTCAGCCCATTACCGGCATACGGAAGAAACAGCAGTAAGCACAGGGAAATATCTGCTTCTAAATCCAAAACGCAGCTTTCTAACAGAACGGTTGTCAATGTGTGCACTCAACTTCCAGAGTTAAACCCGTGTGTGGATTCAGCAGTCTGCAAACACATTCTCTGCAGAGTCCCAAAACAGGCGTTTTCAGCCCATTACCGGCATATGGAAGAAACAGCAGTAAGCACAGGGAAATATCCGCTTCTAAATCCAAAACGCAGCTATCTAACAGAACGGTTGTCAATGTGTGCACTCAACTTCCAGAGTTAAACCCGTGTGTGTATTCAGCAGTCTGCAAACACTTTCTCTGCAGAGTCCCAAAACAGGCGTTTTCAGCCCATTACCGGCACATGGAAGAAACAGCAGTAAGCACAGGGAAATATCTGCTTCTAAATCCAAAACGCAGCTATCTAACAGAACGGTTGTCAATGTGTGCACTCAACTTCCAGAGTTAAACCCGTGTGTGGATTCAGCAGTCTGCAAACACTTTCTCTGCAGAGTCCCAAAACAGGCGTTTTCAGCCCATTACCGGCATATGGAAGAAACAGCAGTAAGCACAGGGAAATATCTGCTTCTAAATCCAAAACGCAGCTATCTAACAGAACGGTTGTCAATGTGTGCACTCAACTTCCAGAGTTAAACCCGTGTGTGGATTCAGCAGTCTGCAAACACTTTCTCTGCAGAGTCCCAAACCAGGCGTTTTCAGCCCATTTGCGGCATATGGAAGAAACAGCAGTAAGCACAGGGAAATATCTGCTTCTAAATCCAAAACGCAGCTATCTAACAGAACGGTTGTCAATGTGTGCACTCAACTTCCAGAGTTAAACCCGTGTGTGGATTCAGCAGTCTGCAAACATCTTCTCTGCAGAGTCCCAAAACAGGCGTTTTCAGCCCATTACCGGCATATGGAAGAAACAGCAGTAAGCACAGGGAAATATCTGCTTCTAAATCCAAAACGCAGCTATCTAACAGAACGGTTGTCAATGTGTGCACTCAACTTCCAGAGTTAAACCCGTGTGTGGATTCAGCAGGCTGCAAACACTTTCTCTGCAGAGTCCCAAAACAGGCGTTTTCAGCCCATTACCGGCATATGGAAGAAACAGCAGTAAGCACAGGGAAATATCTGCTTCTAAATCCAAAACGCAGCTATCTAACAGAACGGTTGTCAATGTGTGCACTCAACTTCCAGAGTTAAACCCGTGTGTGGATTCAGCAGTCTGCAAACACTTTCTCTGCAGAGTCCCAAAACAGGCGTTTTCAGCCCATTACCGGCATATGGAAGAAACAGCAGTAAGCACAGGGAAATATCCGCTTCTAAATCCAAAACGCAGCTATCTAACAGAACGGTTGTCAATGTGTGCACTGAACTTCCAGAGTTAAACCCGTGTGTGGATTCAGCAGTCTGCAAACACTTTCTCTGCAGAGTCCCCTAACAGGCGTTTTCAGCCCATTACCGGCATACGGAAGAAACAGCAGTAAGCACAGGGAAATATCTGCTTCTAAATCCAAAACGCAGCTATCTAACAGAACGGTTGTCAATGTGTGCACTCAACTTCCAGAGTTAAACCCGTGTGTGGATTCAGCAGTCTGCAAACACTTTCTCTGCAGAGTCCCAAAGCAGGCGTTTTCAGCCCATTACCGGCATATGGAAGAAACAGCAGTCAGCACAGGGAAATATCTGCTTCTAAATCCAAAACGCAGCTATCTAACAGAACGGTTGTCAATGTGTACACTCAACTTCCAGAGTTAAACCCGTGTGTGGATTCAGCAGTCTGCAAACACTTTCTCTGCAGAGTCCCCAAACAGGCGTTTTCAGCCCATTACCGGCATATGGAAGAAACAGCAGTAAGCACAGGGAAATATCTGCTTCTAAATCCAAAACGCAGCTATCTAACAGAACGGTTTTCAATGTGTGCACTCAACTTCCAGAGTTAAACCCGTGTGTGGATTCAGCAGTCTGCAAACACTTTCGCTGCAGAGTCCCCATACAGGCGTTTTCAGCCCATTACCGGCATATGGAAGAAACAGCAGTAAGCACAGGGAAATATCTGCTTCTAAATCCAAAAGGCAGCTATCTAACAGAACGGTTGTCAATGTGTGCACTCAACTTCCTGAGTTAAACCCGTGTGTGGATTCAGCAGTCTGCAAACACTTTCTCTGCAGAGTCCCAAAACAGGCGTTTTCAGCCCATTACCGGCATATGGAAGAAACAGCAGTAAGCACAGGAAAATATCTGCTTCTAAATCCAAAACGCAGCTATCTAACAGAACGGTTGTCAATGTGTGCACTCAACTTCCAGAGTTAAACCCGTGTGTGGATTCAGCAATCTGCAAACACTTTCTCTGCAGAGTCCCCTAGCAGGCGTTTTCAGCCCATTACCGGCATATGGAAGAAACAGCAGTAAGCACAGGGAAATATCTGCTTCTAAATCCAAAACGCAGATATCTAACAGAACGGTTGTCAATGTGTACACTCAACTTCCAGAGTTAAACCCGTGTGTGGATTCAGCAGTCCGTAAACACCTTCTCTGCAGAGTCCCAAAACAGGCGTTTTCAGCCCATTACCGGCATATGGAAGAAACAGCAGTAACCACAGGGAAATATCTGCTTCTAAATCCAAAACGCAGCTATCTAACAGAACGGTTTTCAATGTGTGCACTCAACTTCCAGAGTTAAACCCGTGTGTGGATTCAGCAGTCTGCAAACACTTTCTCTGCAGGGTCCCAAAACAGGCGTTTTCAGCCCATTACCGGCATATGGAAGAAACAGCAGTAAGCACAGGGAAATATCTGCTTCTAAATCCAAAACGCAGCTTTCAAACAGAACGGTTGTCTATGTGTGCACTCAACTTCCAGAGTTAAACCCGAGTGTGGTTTCAGCAGTCTGCAAACACTTTCTCTGCAGAGTCCCAAAACAGGCGTTTTCAGCCCATTACCGGCATATGGAAGAAACAGCAGTAAGCACAGGGAAATATCTGCTTCTAAATCCAAAACGCAGCTATCTAACAGAACGGTTGTCAATGTGTACACTCAACTTCCAGAGTTAAACCCGTGTGTGGATACAGCAGTCTGCAAACACTTTCTCTGCAGAGTCCCCAAACAGGCGTTTTCAGCCCATTACCGGCATATGTAAGAAACAGCAGTAAGCACAGGGAAATATCTGCTTCTAAATCCAAAACGCAGCTATCTAACAGAACGGTTGTCAATGTGTGCACTCAACTTCCAGAATTAAACCCGTGTGTGGATTCAGCAGTCTGCAAACACTTTCTCTGCAGAGTCCCAAAACAGGCGTTTTCAGCCCATTACCGGCATATGGAAGAAACAGCAGTAAGCACAGGGAAATATCTGCTTCTAAATCCAAAACGCAGCTTTCTAACAGAACGGTTGTCAATGTGTGCACTCAACTTCCAGAGTTAAACCCGTGTGTGGATTCAGCAGTCTGCAAACACTTTCTCTGCAGAGTCCCAAAACAGCCGTTTTCAGCCCATTACCGGCATATGGAAGAAACAGCAGTAAGCACAGGGAAATATCTGCTTCTAAATCCAAAACGCAGCTATCTAACAGAACGGTTGTCAATGTGTGCACTCAACTTCCAGAGTTAAACCCGTGTGTGGATTCAGCAGTCTGCAAACACTTTCTCTGCAGAGTCCCAAAACAGGCGTTTTCCGCCCATTACCGGCATATGGAAGAAACAGCAGTAAGCACAGGGAAATATCTGCTTCTATATCCAAAACGCAGCTATCTAACAGAACGGTTGTCAATGTGTGCACTCAACTTCCAGAGTTAAACCCGTGTGTGGATTCAGCAGTCTGCAAACACTTTCTCTGCAGAGTCCCAAAACAGGCGTTTTCAGCCCATTACCGGCATATGGAAGAAACAGCAGTAAGCACAGGGAAATATCTGCTTCTAAATCCAAAACGCAGCTATCTAACAGAACGGTTGTCAATGTGTGCACTCAACTTCCAGAGTTAAACCCGTGTGTGGATTCAGCAGTCTGCAAACATTTTCTCTGCAGAGTCCCCAAACAGGCGTTTTCAGCCCATTACCGGCATATGGAAGAAACAGCAGTAAGCACAGGGAAATATCTGCTTCTAAATCCAAAACGAAGCTATCTAACAGAACGGTTTTCAATGTGTGCACTCAACTTCCAGAGTTAAACCAGTGTGTGGATTCAGCAGTCTGCAAACACTTTCTCTGCAGAGTCCCAAAACAGGCGTTTTCAGCCCATTACCGGCATTAGGAAGAAACAGCAGTAAGCACAGGGAAATATCTGCTTGTAATTCCAAAACGCAGCTTTCTAACAGAACGGTTGTCAATGTGTGCACTCAACTTCCAGAGTTAAACCCGTGTGTGGATTCAGCAGTCTGCAAACACTTTCTCTGCAGAGTCCCAAAACAGGCGTTTTCAGCCCATTACCGGCATATGGAAGAAACAGCAGTAAGCACAGGGAAATATCTGCTTCTAAATCCAAAACGCAGCTTTCTAACAGAACGGTTGTCAATGTGTGCACTCAACTTCCAGAGTTAAACCCGTGTGTGGATTCAGCAGTCTGCAAACACTTTCTCTGCAGAGTCCCAAAACAGGCGTTTTCAGCCCATTACCGGCATATGGAAGAAACAGCAGTAAGCACAGGGAAATATCTGCTTCTAAATCCAAAACGCAGCTATCTAACAGAACGGTTGTCAATGTGTGCACTCAACTTCCAGAGTTAAACCCGTGTGTGGATTCAGCAGTCTGCAAACACTTTCTCTGCAGAGTCCCAAAACAGGCGTTTTCAGCCCATTACCGGCATATGGAAGAAACAGCAGTAAGCACAGGGAAATATCTGCTTCTAAATCCAGAACGCAGCTATCTAACAGAACGGTTGTTAATGTGTGCACTCAACTTCCAGAGTTAAACCCGTGTGTGGATTCAGCAGTCTGCAAACACTTTCTCTGCAGAGTCCCGAAACAGGCGTTTTCAGCCCATTACCGGCATATGGAAGAAACAGCAGTAAGCACAGGGAAATATCTGCTTCTAAATCCCAAACGCAGCTATCTAACAGAACGGTTGTCAATGTATGCACTCAACTTCCAGAGTTAAACCCGTGTGTGGATTCAGCAGTCTGCAAACACTTTCTCTGCAGAGTCCCAAAGCAGGCGTTTTCAGCCCATTACCGGCATATGGAAGAAACAGCAGTAAGCACAGGGAAATATCTGCTTCTAAATCCAAAACGCAGCTATCTAACAGAACGGTTGTCAATGTGTACACTCAACTTCCAGAGTTAAACCCGTGTGTGGATTCAGCAGTCTGTAAACACTTTCTCTGCAGAGTCCCAAAACAGGCGTTTTCAGCACATTACCGGCATATGGAAGAAACAGCAGTAAGCACAGGGAAATATCTGCTTCTAAATCCAAAACGCAGCTAACTAACAGAACGGTTTTCAATGTGTGCACTCAACTTCCAGAGTTAAACCCGTGTGTGGATTCAGCAGTCTGCAAACACTTTCTCTGCAGAGTCCCAAAACAGGCGTTTTCAGCCCATTACCGGCATATGGAAGAAACAGCAGTAAGCACAGGGAAATATCTGCTTCAAAATCCAAAACGTAGCTTTCTAACAGAACGGTTGTCAGTGTGTGCACTCAACTTCCAGAGTTAAACCCGTGTGTGGATTCAGCAGTCTGCAAACACTTTCTCTGCAGAGTCCCAAAACAGGCGTTTTCAGCCCATTACCGGCATATGGAAGAAACAGCAGTAAGCACAGGGAAATATCTGCTTCTAAATCCAAAACGCAGCTATCTAACAGAACGGTTGTCAATGTGTGCACTCAACTTCCAGAGTTAAACCCGTGTGTGGATTCAACAGTCTGCAAACACTTTCTCTGCAGAGTCCCAAAACAGGCGTTTTCAGCCCATTACCGGCATATGGAAGAAACAGCAGTAAGCACAGGGAAATATCTGCTTCTGAATCCAAAACGCAGCTATCTAACAGAACGGGTTTCAATGTGTGCACTCAACTTCCAGAGTTAAACCCGTGTGTGGATTCAGCAGTCTGCAAACACTTTCTCTGCAGAGTCCCAAAACAGGCGTTTTCAGCCCATACCGGCATAGGGAAGAAACAGCAGTAAGCACAGGGAAATATCTGCTTCTAAATCCAAAACGCAGCTATCTAACAGAACGGTTGTCAATGTGTGCACTCAACTTCCAGAGTTAAACCCGTGTGTGGATTCAGCAGTTTGCAAACACTTTCTCTGCAGAGTCCCAAAACAGGCGTTTTCAGCCCATTACCAGCATAGGGAAGAAACAGCAGTAAGCACAGGGTAATATGTGCTTCTAAATCCAA
The DNA here is from genome assembly GCF_030222135.1 of Aotus nancymaae. Classification (NCBI taxonomy): domain Eukaryota; kingdom Metazoa; phylum Chordata; class Mammalia; order Primates; family Aotidae; genus Aotus; species Aotus nancymaae. The sequence goes on along the minus strand of NW_026988568.1, from coordinate 4,094,943 downwards.
AACGGAGCTATCTAACAGAACGGTTGTCAATGTGTGCACTCAACTTCCTGAGTTAAACCCGTGTGTGGATTCAGCAGTCTGCAAACACTTTCTCTGCAGAGTCCCAAAACAGGCGTTTTCAGCCCATTACCGGCATATGGAAGAAACAGCAGTAAGCACAGGGAAATATCTGCTTCTAAATCCAAAACGCAGCTATCTAACAGAACGGTTGTCAATGTGTGCACTCAACTTCCAGAGTTAAACCCGTGTGTGGATTCAGCAGTCTGCAAGCACTTTCTCTGCAGAGTCCCAAAACAGGCGTTTTCAGCCCATTACCGGCATATGGAAGAAACAGCAGTAAGCACAGGGAAATATCTGCTTCTAAATCCAAAACGCAGCTATCTAACAGAACGGTTGTCAATGTGTGCACTCAACTTCCAGAATTAAACCCGTGTGTGGATTCAGAAGTCTGCAAACACTTTCTCTGCAGAGTCCCAAAACAGGCGTTTTCAGCCCATTACCGGCATATGGAAGAAACAGCAGTAAGCACAGGGAAATATCTGCTTCTAAATCCAAAACGCAGCTATCTAACAGAACGGTTGTCAATGTGTGCACTCAACTTCCAGAGTTAAACCCGTGTGTGGATTCAGCAGTCTGCAAACACTTTCTCTGCAGAGTCCCCAAACAGGAGTTTTCAGCCCATTACCGGCATATGGAAGAAACAGCAGTAAGCACAGGGAAATATCTGCTTCTAAATCCAAAACGCAGCTATCTAACAGAACGGTTGTCAATGTGTGCACTCAACTTCCAGAGTTAAACCCGTGTGTGGATTCAGCAGTCTGCAAACACTTTCTCTGCAGAGTCCCAAAACAGGCGTTTTCAGCCCTTTACCGGCATATGGAAGAAACAGCAGTAAGCACAGGGAAATATCTGCTTCTAAATCCAAAACGCAGCTATCTAACAGAACGGTTGTCAATGTGTACACTCAACTTCGAGAGTTAAACCCGTGTGTGGATTCAGCAGTCTGTAAACACTTTCTCTGCAGAGTCCCAAAACAGGCGTTTTCAGCCCATTACCGGCATATGGAAGAAACAGCAGTAAGCACAGGGCAATATCTGCTTCTAAATCCAAAACGCAGCTATCTAACAGAACGGTTTTCAATGTGTGCACTCAACTTCCAGAGTGAAACCCGTGTGTGGATTCAGCAGTCTGCAAACACTTTCTCTGCAGAGTCCCAAAACAGACGTTTTCAGCCCATTACCGGCATATGGAAGAAACAGCAGTAAGCACAGGGAAATATCTGCTTCTAAATCCAAAACGCAGCTATCTAACAGAACGGTTGTCAATGTGTGCACTCAACTTCCAGAGTTAAATCCCTGTGTGGATTCAGCAGTCTGCAAACATCTTCTCTGCAGAGTCCCAAAACAGGCGTTTTCAGCCCATTACCGGCATATGGAAGAAACAGCAGTAAGCACAGGGAAATATCTGCTTCTAAATCCATAACGCAGCTATCTAACAGAACGGTTGTCAATGGGTGCACTCAACTTCCAGAGTTAAACCCGTGTGTGGATTCAGCAGTCTGCAAACACTTTCTCTGCAGAGTCCCAAAACACGTGTTTTCAGCCCTTTACTGGCATATGGAAGAAACAGCAGTAAGCACAGGGAAATATCTGCTGCTAAATCCAAAACGCAGCTATCTAACAGAACGGTTGTCAATGTGTGCACTCAACTTCCTGAGTTAAACCCGTGTGTGGATTCAGCAGTCTGCAAACACTTTCTCTGCAGAGTCCCAAAGCAGGCGTTTTCAGCCCATTACCGGCATATGGAAGAAACAGCAGTAAGCACAAGGAAATATCTGCGTCTAAATCCAAAACGCAGCTATCTAACAGAACGGTTGTCAATGTGTGCACTCAACTTCCTGAGTTAAACCCGTGTGTGGATTCAGCAGTCTGCAAACACTTTCTCTGCAGAGTCCCAAAACAGGCGTTTTCAGCCCATTACCGGCATATGGAAGAAACAGCAGTAAGCACAGGGAAATATCTGCTTCTAAATCCAAAACGCAGCTATCTAACAGAACGGTTGTCAATGTGTGCACTCAACTTCCAGAGTTAAACCCGTGTGTGGATTCAGCAGTCTGCAAACACTTTCTCTGCAGAGTCCCAAAGCAGGCGTTTTCAGCCCATTACCAGCATATGGAAGAAACAGCAGTAAGCACAGGGCAATATCTGCTTCTAAATCCAAAACGCAGCTATCTAACAGAACGGTTGTCAAGGTGTACACTCAACTTCCAGAGTTAAACCCATGTGTGGATTCAGCAGTCTGTAAACACTTTCTCTGCAGAGTCCCAAAACAGGCGTTTTCAGCCCATTACCGGCATATGGAAGAAACAGCAGTAAGCACAGGGCAATATCTGCTTCTAAATCCAAAACGCAGCTATCTAACAGAACGGTTTTCAATGTGTGCACTCAACTTCCAGAGTGAAACCCGTGTGTGGATTCAGCAGTCTGCAAACACTTTCTCTGCAGAGTCCCAAAACAGGCGTTTTCAGCCCATTACTGGCATATGGAAGAAACAGCAGTAAGCACAGGGAAATATCTGCTTCTAAATCCAAAACGCAGCTTTCTAACAGAACGGTTGTCAATGTGTGCACTCAACTTCCAGAGTTAAACCCGTGTGTGGATTCAGCAGTCTGCAAACACTTTCTCTGCAGAGTCCCAAAACAGGCGTTTTCAGCCCATTACCGGCATATGGAAGAAACAGCAGTAAGCACAGGGAAATATCTGCTTCTAAATCCAAAACGCAGCTATCTAACAGAACGGTTGTCAATGTGTGCACTCAACTTCCAGAGTTAAACCCGTGTGTGGATTCAGCAGTCTGCAAACACTTTCTCTGCAGAGTCCCCAAACAGGCGTTTTCAGCCCATTACCGGCATATGGAAGAAACAGCAGTAAGCACAGGGAAATATCTGCTTCTAAATCCAAAACGCAGCTATCTAACAGAACGGTTGTCAATGTGTGCACTCAACTTCCAGAGTTAAACCCGTGTGTGGATTCAGCAGTCTGCAAACACTTTCTCTGCAGAGTCCCAAAACAGGCGTTTTCAGCCCATTACCGGCATATGGAAGAAACAGCAGTAAGCACAGGGAAATATCTGCTTCTAAATCCAAAACGCATCTATCTAACAGAACGGTTGTCAATGTGTGCACTCAACTTCCAGAGTTAAACCCGTGTGTGGATTCAGCAGTCTGCAAACACTTTCTCTGCAGAGTCCCAAAACAGGCGTTTTCAGCCCATTACCGACATATGGAAGAAACAGCAGTAAGCACAGGGAAATATCTGCTTCTAAATCCAAAACGCAGCTATCTAACAGAACGGTTGTCAATGTGTGCACTCAACTTCCAGAGTTAAGCCCGTGTGTGGATTCAGCAGTCTGCAAACACTTTCTCTGCAGAGTCCCAAAACAGGCGTTTTCAGCCCATTACCGGCATAGGGAAGAAACAGCAGTAAGCACAGGGAAATATGTGCTTCTAAATCCAAAACGCAGCTATCTAACAGAACGGTTGTCAATGTGTGCACTCAACTTCCTGAGTTAAACCCGTGTGTGGATTCAGCAGTCTGCAAACACTTTCTCTGCAGAGTCCCAAAACAGGCGTTTTCAGCCCATTACCGGCATATGGAAGAAACAGCAGTAAGCACAGGGAAATATCTGCTTCTAAATCCAAAACGCAGCTATCTAACAGAACGGTTGTCAATGTGTGCACTCAACTTCCAGAGTTAAACCCGTGTGTGGATTCAGCAGTCTGCAAGCACTTTCTCTGCAGAATCCCAAAACAGGCGTTTTCAGCCCATTACCGGCATATGGAAGAAACAGCAGTAAGCACAGGGAAATATCTGCTTCTAAATCCAAAACGCAGCTATCTAACAGAACGGTTGTCAATGTGTGCACTCAACTTCCAGAGTTAAACCCGTGTGTGGATTCAGCAGTCTGCAAACACTTTCTCTGCAGAGTCCCAAAACAGGCGTTTTCAGCCCATTACCGGCATATGGAAGAAACAGCAGTAAGCACAGGGAAATATCTGCTTCTAAATCCAAAACGCAGCTATCTAACAGAACGGTTGTCAATGTGTGCACTCAACTTCCAGAGTTAAACCCGTGTGTGGATTCAGCAGTCTGCAAACACTTTCTCTGCAGAGTCCCCAAACAGGAGTTTTCAGCCCATTACCGGCATATGGAAGAAACAGCAGTAAGCACAGGGAAATATCTGCTTCTAAATCCAAAACGCAGCTATCTAACAGAACGGTTGTCAATGTGTGCACTCAACTTCCAGAGTTAAACCCGTGTGTGGATTCAGCAGTCTGCAAACACTTTCTCTGCAGAGTCCCAAACCAGGCGTTTTCAGCCCATTACCGGCATAGGGAAGAAACAGCAGTAAGCACAGGGAAATATCTGCTTCTAAATCCAAAACGCAGCTATCTAACAGAACGGTTGTCAATGTGTGCACTCAACTTCCAGAGTTAAACCCGTGTGTGGATTCAGCAGTCTGCAAACACTTTCTCTGCAGAGTCCCAAAACAGGCGTTTTCAGCCCATTACCGGCATATGGAAGAAACAGCAGTAAGCACAGGGAAATATCTGCTTCTAAATCCAAAACGCAGCTATCTAACAGAACGGTTGTCAATGTGTGCACTCAACTTCCTGAGTTAAACCCGTGTGTGGATTCAGCAGTCTGCAAACACTTTCTCTGCAGAGTCCCAAAACAGGCGTTTTCAGCCCATTACCGGCATATGGAAGAAACAGCAGTAAGCACAGGGAAATATCTGCTTCTAAATCCAAAACGCAGCTATCTAACAGAACGGTTGTCAATGTGTGCACTCAACTTCCAGAGTTAAACCCGTGTGTGGATTCAGCAGTCTGCAAACACTTTCTCTGCAGAGTCCCAAAACAGGCGTTTTCAGCCCATTACCGACATATGGAAGAAACAGCAGTAAGCACAGGGAAATATCTGCTTCTAAATCCAAAACGCAGCTATCTAACAGAACGGTTGTCAATGTGTGCACTCAACTTCCAGAGTTAAGCCCGTGTGTGGATTCAGCAGTCTGCAAACACTTTCTCTGCAGAGTCCCAAAACAGGCGTTTTCAGCCCATTACCGGCATATGGAAGAAACAGCAGTAAGCACAGGGAAATATCTGCTTCTAAATCCAAAACGCAGCTATCTAACAGAACGGTTGTCAATGTGTGCACTCAACTTCCAGAGTTAAACCCGTGTGTGGATTCAGCAGTCTGCAAACACTTTCTCTGCAGAGTCCCCAAACAGGCGTTTTCAGCCCATTACCGGCATATGGAAGAAACAGCAGTAAGCACAGGGAAATATCTGCTTCTAAATCCAAAACGCAGCTATCTAACAGAACGGTTGTCAATGTGTGCACTCAAATTCCAGAGTTAAACCCGTGTGTGGATTCAGCAGTCTGCCAACACTTTCTCTGCAGAGTCCCAAAGCAGGCGTTTTCAGCCCATTACCGGCATATGGAAGAAACAGCAGTAAGCACAGGGAAATATTTGCTTCTAAATCCAAAACGCAGCTATCTAACAGAACGGTTCTCAATGTGTACACTCAACATCCAGAGTTAAACCCGTGTGTGGATTCAGCAGTCTGTAAACACTTTCTCTGCAGAGTCCCAAAACAGGCGTTTTCAGCCCATTACCGGCATATGGAAGAAACAGCAGTAAGCACAGGGCAATATCTGCTTCTAAATCCAAAACGCAGCTATCTAACAGAACGGTTTTCAATGTGTGCACTCAACTTCCAGAGTTAAACCCGTGTGTGGATTCAGCAGTCTGCAAACACTTTCTCTGCAGAGTCCCAAAACAGACGTTTTCAGCCCATTACCGGCATATGGAAGAAACAGCAGTAAGCACAGGGAAGTATCTGCTTCTAAATCCAAAACGCAGCTATCTAACAGAACGGTTGTCAATGTGTGCACTCAACTTCCAGAGTTAAATCCCTGTGTGGATTCAGCAGTCTGCAAACATCTTCTCTGCAGAGTCCCAAAACAGGCGTTTTCAGCCCATTACCGGCATATGGAAGAAACAGCAGTAAGCACAGGGAAATATCTGCTTCTAAATCCAAAACGCAGCTATCTAACAGAACGGTTGTCAATGTGTGCACTCAACTTCCAGAGTTAAACACGTGTGTGGATTCAGCAGTCTGCAAACACTTTCTCTGCAGAGTCCCAAAGCAGGCGTTTTCAGCCCATTACCGGCATATGGAAGAAACAGCAGTATGCACAAGGAAATATCTGCTTCTAAATCCAAAACGCAGCTATCTAACAGAACGGTTGTCAATGTGTGCACTCAACTTCCTGAGTTAAACCCGTGTGTGGATTCAGCAGTCTGCAAACACTTTCTCTGCAGAGTCCCAAAACAGGCGGTTTCAGCCCATTACCGGCATATGGAAGAAACAGCAGTAAGCACAGGGAAATATCTGCTTCTAAATCCAAAACGCAGCTATCTAACAGAACGGTTTTCAATGTGTGCACTCAACTTCCTGAGTTAAACCCGTGTGTGGATTCAGCAGTCTGCAAACACTTTCTCTGCAGAGTCCCAAAACAGGCGTTTTCAGCCCATTACCAGCATATGGAAGAAACAGCAGTAAGCACAGGGAAATATCTGCTTCTAAATCCAAAACGCAGCTATCTAACAGAACGGTTGTCAATGTGTGCACTCAACTTCCAGAGTTAAACCCGTGTGTGGATTCAGCAGTCTGCAAGCACTTTCTCTGCAGAGTCCCAAAACAGGCGTTTTCAGCCCATTACCGGCATATGGAAGAAACAGCAGTAAGCACAGGGAAATATCTGCTTCTAAATCCAAAACGCAGCTATCTAACAGAACGGTTGTCAATGTGTGCACTCAACTTCCAGAGTTAAACCCGTGTGTGGATTCAGCAGTCTGCAAACACTTTCTCTGCAGAGTCCCAAAATAGGCGTTTTCAGTCCATTACCGGCATATGGAAGAAACAGCAGTAAGCGCAGGGAAATATCTGCTTCTAAATCCAAAACGCAGCTATCTAACAGAACGGTTGTCAATGTGTGCACTCAACTTCCAGAGTTAAACCCGTGTGTGGATTCAGCAGTCTGCAAACACTTTCTCTGCAGAGTCCCAAAACACGCGTTTTCAGCCCTTTACTGGCATATGGAAGAAACAGCAGTAAGCACAGGGAAATATCTGCTTCTAAATCCAAAACGCAGCTATCTAACAGAACGGTTGTCAATGTGTGCACTCAACTTCCAGAGTTAAAGCCGTGTGTGGATTCAGCAGTCTGCAAACACTTTCTCTGCAGAGTCCCAAAGCAGGCGTTTTCAGCCCATTACCGGCATATGGAAGAAACAGCAGTAAGCACAAGGAAATATCTTCGTCTAAATCCAAAACGCAGCTATCTAACAGAACGGTTGTCAATGTGTGCACTCAAGTTCCTGAGTTAAACCCGTGTGTGGATTCAGCAGTCTGCAAACACTTTCTCTGCAGAGTCCCAAAACAGGCGTTTTCAGCCCATTACCGGCATATGGAAGAAACAGCAGTAAGCACAGGGAAATATCTGCTTCTAAATCCAAAACGCAGTTATCTAACATAACGGTTGTCAATGTGTGCACTCAACTTCCAGAGTTAAACCCGTGTGTGGATTCAGCAGTCTGCAAACATCTTCTCTGCAGAGTCCCAAAACAGGCGTTTTCAGCCCATTACCGGCATATGGAAGAAACAGCAGTAAGCACAGGGAAATATCTGATTCTAAATCCAAAACGCAGCTATCTAACAGAACGGTTGTCAATGTGTGCACTCAACTTCCAGAGTTAAACCCGTGTGTGGATTCAGCAGTCTGCAAACACTTTCTCTGCAGAGTCCCAAAACAGGCGTTTTTCAGCCCATTACCGGCATATGGAAGAAACAGCAGTAAGCACAGGAAATATCTGCTTCTAAATCCAAAACGCAGCTATCTAACAGAACGGTTTTCAATGTGTGCACTCAACTTCCAGAGATAAACCCGTGTGTGGGTTCAGCAGTCTGCAAACACTTTCTCTGCAGAGTCCCAAAGCAGGCGTTTTCAGCCCATTACCAGCCTATGGAAGAAACAGCAGTAAGCACAGGGAAATATCTGCTTCTAAATCCAAAACGAAGCTATCTAACAGAACGGTAGTCAATGTGTGCACTCAACTTCCAGAGTTAAACCCGTGTGTGGATTCAGCAGTCTGCAAACACTTTCTCTGCAGAGTCCCCAAACAGGAGTTTTCAGCCCATTACCGGCATATGGAAGAAACAGCAGTAAGCACAGGGAAATATCTGCTTCTAAATCCAAAACGCAGCTATCTAACAGAACGGTTGTCAATGTGTGCACTCAACTTCCAGAGTTAAACCCGTGTGTGGATTCAGCAGTCTGCAAACACTTTCTCTGCAGAGTCACAAAGCAGGCGTTTTCAGCCCATTACCGGCATATGGAAGAAACAGCAGTTAGCACAGGGCAATATCTGCTTCTAAATCCAAAACGCAGCTATCTAACAGAACGGTTGTCAATGTGTACACTCAACTTCCAGAGTTAAACCCATGTGTGGATTCAGCAGTCTGTAAACACTTTCTCTGCAGAGTCCCAAAACAGGCGTTTTCAGCCCATTACCGGCATATGGAAGAAACAGCAGTAAGCACAGGGCAATATCTGCTTCTAAATCCAAAACGCAGCTATCTAACAGAACGGTTTTCAATGTGTGCACTAAACTTCCAGAGTTAAACCCGTGTGTGGATTCAGCAGTCTGCAAACACTTTCTCTGCAGAGTCCCAAAACAGACGTTTTCAGCCCATTACCGGCATATGGAAGAAACAGCAGTAAGCACAGGGAAATATCTGCTTCTAAATCCAAAACGCAGCTATCTAACAGAACGGTTGTCAATGTGTGCACTCAACTTCCAGAGTTAAATCCCTGTGTGGATTCAGCAGTCTGCAAACATCTTCTCTGCAGAGTCCCAAAACAGGCGTTTTCAGCCCATTACCGGCATATGGAAGAAACAGCAGTAAGCACAGGGAAATATCTGCTTCTAAATCCAAAACGCAGCTATCTAACAGAACGGTTGTCAATGTGTGCACTCAACTTCCACAGTTAAACCCGTGTGTGGATTCAGCAGTCTGCAAACACTTTCTCTGCAGAGTCCCAAAACACGCGTTTTCAGCCCTTTACTGGCATATGGAAGAAACAGCAGTAAGCACAGGGAAATATCTGCTGCTAAATCCAAAACGCAGCTATCTAACAGAACGGTTGTCAATGTGTGCACTCAACTTCCAGAGTTAAACCCGTGTGTGGATTCAGCAGTCTGCAAACACTTTCTCTGCAGAGTCCCAAAGCAGGCGTTTTCAGCCCATTACCGGCATATGGAAGAAACAGCAGTAAGCACAAGGAAATATCTGCGTCTAAATCCAAAACGCAGCTATCTAACAGAACGGTTGTCAATGTGTGCACTCAACTTCCTGAGTTAAACCCGTGTGTTGATTCAGCAGTCTGCAAACATCTTCTCTGCAGAGTCCCAAAACAGGCGTTTTCAGCCCATTACCGGCATATGGAAGAAACAGCAGTAAGCACAGGGAAATATCTGCTTCTAAATCCAAAACGCAGCTATCTAACAGAACGGTTGTCAATGTGTGCACTCAACTTCCAGAGTTAAACCCGTGTGTGGATTCAGCAGTCTGCAAACACTTTCTCTGCAGAGTCCCAAAGCAGGCGTTTTCAGCCCATTACCGGCATATGGAAGAAACAGCAGTAAGCACAAGGAAATATCTGCGTCTAAATCCAAAACACAGCTATCTAACAGAACGGTTGTCAATGTGTGCACTCAACTTCCTGAGTTAAACCCGTGTGTGGATTCAGCAGTCTGCAAACATCTTCTCTGCAGAGTCCCAAAACAGGCGTTTTCAGCCCATTACCGGCATATGGAAGAAACAGCAGTAAGCACAGGGAAATATCTGCTTCTAAATCCAAAACGCAGCTATCTAACAGAACGGTTGTCAATGTGTGCACTCAACTTCCAGAGTTAAACCCGTGTGTGGATTCAGCAGTCTGCAAACACTTTCTCTGCAGAGTCCCCAAACAGGCGTTTTCAGCCCATTACCGGCATATGGAAGAAACAGCAGTAAGCACAGGGAAATATCTGCTTCTAAATCCAAAACGCAGCTATCTAACAGAACGGTTGTCAATGTGTGCACTCAACTTCCAGAGTTAAACCCGTGTGTGGATTCAGCAGTCTGCAAACACTTTCTCTGCAGAGTCCCAAAACAGGCGTTTTCAGCCCATTCCCGGCATATGGAAGAAACAGCAGTAAGCACAGGGAAATATCTGCTTCTAAATCCAAAACGCAGCTATCTAACAGAACGGTTGTCAATGTGTGCACTCAACTTCCAGAGTTAAACCCGTGTGTGGATTCAGCAGTCTGCAAACACTTTCTCTGCAGAGTCCCAAAACAGGCGTTTTCAGCCCATTACCGGCATAGGGAAGAAACAGCAGTAAGCACAGGGAAATATCTGCTTCTAAATCCAAAACGCAGCTATCTAACAGAACGGTTGTCAATGTGTGCACTCAACTTTCAGAGTTAAACCCGTGTGTGGATTCAGCAGTCTGCAAACACTTTCTCTGCAGAGTCCCAAAACAGGCGTTTTCAGCCCGTTACCGGCATATGGAAGAAACAGCAGTAAGCACAGGGAAATATGTGCCTCTAAATCCAAAACGCAGCTATCTAACAGAACGGTTGTCAATGTGTGCACTCAACTTCCTGAGTTAAACCCGTGTGTGGATTCAGCAGTCTGCAAACACTTTCTCTGCAGAGTCCCAAAACAGGCGTTTTCATCCCATTACCGGCATATGGAAGAAACAGCAGTAAGCACAGGGAAATATCTGCTTCTAAATCCAAAACGCAGCTATCTAACAGAACGGTTGTCAATGTGTGCACTCAACTTCCAGAGTTAAACCCGTGTGTGGATTCAGCAGTCTGCAAACACTTTCTCTGCAGAGTCCCAAAACAGGCGTTTTCAGCCCATTACCGGCATAGGGAAGAAACAGCAGTAAGCACAGGGAAATATCTGCTTCTAAATCCAAAACGCAGCTATCTAACAGAACGGTTGTCAATGTGTGCACTCAACTTCCAGAGTTAAACCCGTGTGTGGATTCAGCAGTCTGCAAACACTTTCTCTGCAGAGTCCCAAAACAGGCGTTTTCAGCCCATTACCGGCATATGGAAGAAACAGCAGTAAGCACAGGGAAATATGTGCTTCTAAATCCAAAACGCAGCTATCTAACAGAACGGTTGTCAATGTGTGCACTCAACTTCCTGAGTTAAACCCGTGTGTGGATTCAGCAGTCTGCAAACACTTTCTCTGCAGAGTCCCAAAACAGGCGTTTTCAGCCCATTACCGGCATATGGAAGAAACAGCAGTAAGCACAGGGAAATATCTGCTTCTAAATCCAAAACGCAGCTATCTAACAGAACGGTTGTCAATGTGTGCACTCAACTTCCAGAGTTAAACCCGTGTGTGGATTCAGCAGTCTGCAAACACTTTCTCTGCAGAGTCCCAAAACAGGCGTTTTCAGCCCATTACCGACATATGGAAGAAACAGCAGTAAGCACAGGGAAATATCTGCTTCTAAATCCAAAACGCAGCTATCTAACAGAACGGTTGTCAATGTGTGCACTCAACTTCCAGAGTTAAGCCCGTGTGTGGATTCAGCAGTCTGCAAACACTTTCTCTGCAGAGTCCCAAAACAGGCGTTTTCAGCCCATTACCGGCATATGGAAGAAACAGCAGTAAGCACAGGGAAATATCTGCTTCTAAATCCAAAACGCAGCTATCTAACAGAACGGTTGTCAATGTGTGCACTCAACTTCCAGAGTTAAACCCGTGTGTGGATTCAGCAGACTGCAAACACTTTCTCTGCAGAGTCCCAAAACAGGCGTTTTCAGCCCATTACCGACATATGGAAGAAACAGCAGTAAGCACAGGGAAATATCTGCTTCTAAATCCAAAACGCAGCTATCTAACAGAACGGTTGTCAATGTGTGCACTCAACTTCCAGAGTTAAGCCCGTGTGTGGATTCAGCAGTCTGCAAACACTTTCTCTGCAGAGTCCCAAAACAGGCGTTTTCAGCCCATTACCGGCATATGGAAGAAACAGCAGTAAGCACAGGGAAATATCTGCTTCTAAATCCAAAACGCAGCTATCTAACAGAACGGTTGTCAATGTGTGCACTCAACTTCCAGAGTTAAACCCGTGTGTGGATTCAGCAGTCTGCAAACACTTTCTCTGCAGAGTCCCCAAACAGGCGTTTTCAGCCCATTACCGGCATATGGAAGAAACAGCAGTAAGCACAGGGAAATATCTGCTTCTAAATCCAAAACGCAGCTATCTAACAGAACGGTTGTCAATGTGTGCACTCAAATTCCAGAGTTAAACCCGTGTGTGGATTCAGCAGTCTGCCAACACTTTCTCTGCAGAGTCCCAAAGCAGGCGTTTTCAGCCCATTACCGGCATATGGAAGAAACAGCAGTAAGCACAGGGAAATATTTGCTTCTAAATCCAAAACGCAGCTATCTAACAGAACGGTTCTCAATGTGTACACTGAACATCCAGAGTTAAACCCGTGTGTGGATTCAGCAGTCTGTAAACACTTTCTCTGCAGAGTCCCAAAACAGGCGTTTTCAGCCCATTACCGGCATATGGAAGAAACAGCAGTAAGCACAGGGCAATATCTGCTTCTAAATCCAAAACGCAGCTATCTAACAGAACGGTTTTCAATGTGTGCACTCAACTTCCAGAGTTAAACCCGTGTGTGGATTCAGCAGTCTGCAAACACTTTCTCTGCAGAGTCCCAAAACAGACGTTTTCAGCCCATTACCGGCATATGGAAGAAACAGCAGTAAGCACAGGGAAATATCTGCTTCTAAATCCAAAACGCAGCTATCTAACAGAACGGTTGTCAATGTGTGCACTCAACTTCCAGAGTTAAATCCCTGTGTGGATTCAGCAGTCTGCAAACATCTTCTCTGCAGAGTCCCAAAACAGGCGTTTTCAGCCCATTACCGGCATATGGAAGAAACAGCAGTAAGCACAGGGAAATATCTGCTTCTAAATCCAAAACGCAGCTATCTAACAGAACGGTTGTCAATGTGTGCACTCAACTTCCAGAGTTAAACCCGTGTGTGGATTCAGCAGTCTGCAAACACTTTCTCTGCAGAGTCCCAAAACACGCGTTTTCAGCCCTTTACCGGCATATGGAAGAAACAGCAGTAAGCACAGGGAAATATCTGCTGCTAAATCCAAAACGCAGCTATCTAACAGAACGGTTGTCAATGTGTGCACTCAACTTCCAGAGTTAAACCCGTGTGTGGATTCAGCAGTCTGCAAACACTTTCTCTGCAGAGTCCCAAAACAGGCGTTTTCAGCCCATTCCCGGCATATGGAAGAAACAGCAGTAAGCACAGGGAAATATCTGCTTCTAAATCCAAAACGCAGCTATCTAACAGAACGGTTGTCAATGTGTGCACTCAACTTCCAGAGTTAAACCCGTGTGTGGATTCAGCAGTCTGCAAACACTTTCTCTGCAGAGTCCCAAAACAGGCGTTTTCAGCCCATTACCGGCATAGGGAAGAAACAGCAGTAAGCACAGGGAAATATCTGCTTCTAAATCCAAAACGCAGCTATCTAACAGAACGGTTGTCAATGTGTGCACTCAACTTCCAGAGTTAAACCCGTGTGTGGATTCAGCAGTCTGCAAACACTTTCTCTGCAGAGTCCCAAAACAGGCGTTTTCAGCCCATTACCGGCATATGGAAGAAACAGCAGTAAGCACAGGGAAATATGTGCTTCTAAATCCAAAACGCAGCTATCTAACAGAACGGTTGTCAATGTGTGCACTCAACTTCCTGAGTTAAACCCGTGTGTGGATTCAGCAGTCTGCAAACACTTTCTCTGCAGAGTCCCAAAACAGGCGTTTTCAGCCCATTACCGGCATATGGAAGAAACAGCAGTAAGCACAGGGAAATATCTGCTTCTAAATCCAAAACGCAGCTATCTAACAGAACGGTTGTCAATGTGTGCACTCAACTTCCAGAGTTAAACCCGTGTGTGGATTCAGCAGTCTGCAAACACTTTCTCTGCAGAGTCCCAAAACAGGCGTTTTCAGCCCATTACCGACATATGGAAGAAACAGCAGTAAGCACAGGGAAATATCTGCTTCTAAATCCAAAACGCAGCTATCTAACAGAACGGTTGTCAATGTGTGCACTCAACTTCCAGAGTTAAGCCCGTGTGTGGATTCAGCAGTCTGCAAACACTTTCTCTGCAGAGTCCCAAAACAGGCGTTTTCAGCCCATTACCGGCATATGGAAGAAACAGCAGTAAGCACAGGGAAATATCTGCTTCTAAATCCAAAACGCAGCTATCTAACAGAACGGTTGTCAATGTGTGCACTCAACTTCCAGAGTTAAACCCGTGTGTGGATTCAGCAGTCTGCAAACACTTTCTCTGCAGAGTCCCCAAACAGGCGTTTTCAGCCCATTACCGGCATATGGAAGAAACAGCAGTAAGCACAGGGAAATATCTGCTTCTAAATCCAAAACGCAGCTATCTAACAGAACGGTTGTCAATGTGTGCACTCAAATTCCAGAGTTAAACCCGTGTGTGGATTCAGCAGTCTGCAAACACTTTCTCTGCAGAGTCCCAAAGCAGGCGTTTTCAGCCCATTACCGGCATATGGAAGAAACAGCAGTAAGCACAGGGAAATATTTGCTTCTAAATCCAAAACGCAGCTATCTAACAGAACGGTTCTCAATGTGTACACTCAACATCCAGAGTTAAACCCGTGTGTGGATTCAGCAGTCTGTAAACACTTTCTCTGCAGAGTCCCAAAACAGGCGTTTTCAGCCCATTACCGGCATATGGAAGAAACAGCAGTAAGCACAGGGCAATATCTGCTTCTAAATCCAAAACGCAGCTATCTAACAGAACGGTTTTCAATGTGTGCACTCAACTTCCAGAGTTAAACCCGTGTGTGGATTCAGCAGTCTGCAAACACTTTCTCTGCAGAGTCCCAAAACAGACGTTTTCAGCCCATTACCGGCATATGGAAGAAACAGCAGTAAGCACAGGGAAGTATCTGCTTCTAAATCCAAAACGCAGCTATCTAACAGAACGGTTGTCAATGTGTGCACTCAACTTCCAGAGTTAAATCCCTGTGTGGATTCAGCAGTCTGCAAACATCTTCTCTGCAGAGTCCCAAAACAGGCGTTTTCAGCCCATTACCGGCATATGGAAGAAACAGCAGTAAGCACAGGGAAATATCTGCTTCTAAATCCAAAACGCAGCTATCTAACAGAACGGTTGTCAATGTGTGCACTCAACTTCCAGAGTTAAACCCGTGTGTGGATTCAGCAGTCTGCAAACACTTTCTCTGCAGAGTCCCAAAGCAGGCGTTTTCAGCCCATTACCGGCATATGGAAGAAACAGCAGTAAGCACAAGGAAATATCTGCTTCTAAATCCAAAACGCAGCTATCTAACAGAACGGTTGTCAATGTGTGCACTCAACTTCCTGAGTTAAACCCGTGTGTGGATTCAGCAGTCTGCAAACACTTTCTCTGCAGAGTCCCAAAACAGGCGGTTTCAGCCCATTACCGGCATATGGAAGAAACAGCAGTAAGCACAGGGAAATATCTGCTTCTAAATCCAAAACGCATCTATCTAACAGAACGGTTGTCAATGTGTGCACTCAACTTCCTGAGTTAAACCCGTGTGTGGATTCAGCAGTCTGCAAACACTTTCTCTGCAGAGTCCCAAAACAGGCGTTTTCAGCCCATTACCAGCATATGAAAGAAACAGCAGTAAGCACAGGGAAATATCTGCTTCTAAATCCAAAACGCAGCTATCTAACAGAACGGTTGTCAATGTGTGCACTCAACTTCCAGAGTTAAACCCGTGTGTGGATTCAGCAGTCTGCAAGCACTTTCTCTGCAGAGTCCCAAAACAGGCGTTTTCAGCCCATTACCGGCATATGGAAGAAACAGCAGTAAGCACAGGGAAATATCTGCTTCTAAATCCAAAACGCAGCTATCTAACAGAACGGTTGTCAATGTGTGCACTCAACTTCCAGAGTTAAACCCGTGTGTGGATTCAGCAGTCTGCAAACACTTTCTCTGCAGAGTCCCAAAACAGGCGTTTTCAGTCCATTACCGGCATATGGAAGAAACAGCAGTAAGCGCAGGGAAATATCTGCTTCTAAATCCAAAACGCAGCTATCTAACAGAACGGTTGTCAATGTGTGCACTCAACTTCCAGAGTTAAACCCGTGTGTGGATTCAGCAGTCTGCAAACACTTTCTCTGCAGAGTCCCAAAACACGCGTTTTCAGCCCTTTACTGGCATATGGAAGAAACAGCAGTAAGCACAGGGAAATATCTGCTTCTAAATCCAAAACGCAGCTATCTAACAGAACGGTTGTCAATGTGTGCACTCAACTTCCAGAGTTAAAGCCGTGTGTGGATTCAGCAGTCTGCAAACACTTTCTCTGCAGAGTCCCAAAGCAGGCGTTTTCAGCCCATTACCGGCATATGGAAGAAACAGCAGTAAGCACAAGGAAATATCTTCGTCTAAATCCAAAACGCAGCTATCTAACAGAACGGTTGTCAATGTGTGCACTCAACTTCCTGAGTTAAACCCGTGTGTGGATTCAGCAGTCTGCAAACACTTTCTCTGCAGAGTCCCAAAACAGGCGTTTTCAGCCCATTACCGGCATATGGAAGAAACAGCAGTAAGCACAGGGAAATATCTGCTTCTAAATCCAAAACGCAGTTATCTAACAGAACGGTTGTCAATGTGTGCACTCAACTTCCAGAGTTAAACCCGTGTGTGGATTCAGCAGTCTGCAAACATCTTCTCTGCAGAGTCCCAAAACAGGCGTTTTCAGCCCATTACCGGCATATGGAAGAAACAGCAGTAAGCACAGGGAAATATCTGATTCTAAATCCAAAACGCAGCTATCTAACAGAACGGTTGTCAATGTGTGCACTCAACTTCCAGAGTTAAACCCGTGTGTGGATTCAGCAGTCTGCAAACACTTTCTCTGCAGAGTCCCAAAACAGGCGTTTTTCAGCCCATTACCGGCATATGGAAGAAACAGCAGTAAGCACAGGAAATATCTGCTTCTAAATCCAAAACGCAGCTATCTAACAGAACGGTTTTCAATGTGTGCACTCAACTTCCAGAGATAAACCCGTGTGTGGGTTCAGCAGTCTGCAAACACTTTCTCTGCAGAGTCCCAAAGCAGGCGTTTTCAGCCCATTACCAGCCTATGGAAGAAACAGCAGTAAGCACAGGGAAATATCTGCTTCTAAATCCAAAACGAAGCTATCTAACAGAACGGTAGTCAATGTGTGCACTCAACTTCCAGAGTTAAACCCGTGTGTGGATTCAGCAGTCTGCAAACACTTTCTCTGCAGAGTCCCCAAACAGGAGTTTTCAGCCCATTACCGGCATATGGAAGAAACAGCAGTAAGCACAGGGAAATATCTGCTTCTAAATCCAAAACGCAGCTATCTAACAGAACGGTTGTCAATGTGTGCACTCAACTTCCAGAGTTAAACCCGTGTGTGGATTCAGCAGTCTGCAAACACTTTCTCTGCAGAGTCACAAAGCAGGCGTTTTCAGCCCATTACCGGCATATGGAAGAAACAGCAGTAAGCACAGGGCAATATCTGCTTCTAAATCCAAAACGCAGCTATCTAACAGAACGGTTGTCAATGTGTACACTCAACTTCCAGAGTTAAACCCATGTGTGGATTCAGCAGTCTGTAAACACTTTCTCTGCAGAGTCCCAAAACAGGCGTTTTCAGCCCATTACCGGCATATGGAAGAAACAGCAGTAAGCACAGGGCAATATCTGCTTCTAAATCCAAAACGCAGCTATCTAACAGAACGGTTGTCAATGTGTGCACTCAACTTCCAGAGTTAAACCCGTGTGTGGATTCAGCAGTCTGCAAACACTTTCTCTGCAGAGTCCCAAAACAGACGTTTTCAGCCCATTACCGGCATATGGAAGAAACAGCAGTAAGCACAGGGAAATATCTGCTTCTAAATCCAAAACGCAGCTATCTAACAGAACGGTTGTCAATGTGTGCACTCAACTTCCAGAGTTAAATCCCTGTGTGGATTCAGCAGTCTGCAAACATCTTCTCTGCAGAGTCCCAAAACAGGCGTTTTCAGCCCATTACCGGCATATGGAAGAAACAGCAGTAAGCACAGGGAAATATCTGCTTCTAAATCCAAAACGCAGCTATCTAACAGAACGGTTGTCAATGTGTGCACTCAACTTCCAGAGTTAAACCCGTGTGTGGATTCAGCAGTCTGCAAACACTTTCTCTGCAGAGTCCCAAAACACGCGTTTTCAGCCCTTTACTGGCATATGGAAGAAACAGCAGTAAGCACAGGGAAATATCTGCTGCTAAATCCAAAACGCAGCTATCTAACAGAACGGTTGTCAATGTGTGCACTCAACTTCCAGAGTTAAACCCGTGTGTGGATTCAGCAGTCTGCAAACACTTTCTCTGCAGAGTCCCAAAGCAGGCGTTTTCAGCCCATTACCGGCATATGTAAGAAACAGCAGTAAGCACAAGGAAATATCTGCGTCTAAATCCAAAACGCAGCTATCTAACAGAACGGTTGTCAATGTGTGCACTCAACTTCCTGAGTTAAACCCGTGTGTGGATTCAGCAGTCTGCAAACATCTTCTCTGCAGAGTCCCAAAACAGGCGTTTTCAGCCCATTACCGGCATATGGAAGAAACAGCAGTAAGCACAGGGAAATATCTGCTTCTAAATCCAAAACGCAGCTATCTAACAGAACGGTTGTCAATGTGTGCACTCAACTTCCAGAGTTAAACCCGTGTGTGGATTCAGCAGTCTGCAAACACTTTCTCTGCAGAGTCCCAAAGCAGGCGTTTTCAGCCCATTACCGGCATATGGAAGAAACAGCAGTAAGCACAAGGAAATATCTGCGTCTAAATCCAAAACGCAGCTATCTAACAGAACGGTTGTCAATGTGTGCACTCAACTTCCTGAGTTAAACCCGTGTGTGGATTCAGCAGTCTGCAAACATCTTCTCTGCAGAGTCCCAAAACAGGCGTTTTCAGCCCATTACCGGCATATGGAAGAAACAGCAGTAAGCACAGGGAAATATCTGCTTCTAAATCCAAAACGCAGCTATCTAACAGAACGGTTGTCAATGTGTGCACTCAACTTCCAGAGTTAAACCCGTGTGTGGATTCAGCAGTCTGCAAACACTTTCTCTGCAGAGTCCCCAAACAGGCGTTTTCAGCCCATTACCGGCATATGGAAGAAACAGCAGTAAGCACAGGGAAATATCTGCTTCTAAATCCAAAACGCAGCTATCTAACAGAACGGTTGTCAATGTGTGCACTCAACTTCCAGAGTTAAACCCGTGTGTGGATTCAGCAGTCTGCAAACACTTTCTCTGCAGAGTCCCAAAACAGGCGTTTTCAGCCCATTCCCGGCATATGGAAGAAACAGCAGTAAGCACAGGGAAATATCTGCTTCTAAATCCAAAACGCAGCTATCTAACTGAACGGTTGTCAATGTGTGCACTCAACTTCCAGAGTTAAACCCGTGTGTGGATTCAGCAGTCTGCAAACACTTTCTCTGCAGAGTCCCAAAACAGGCGTTTTCAGCCCATTACCGGCATATGGAAGAAACAGCAGTAAGCACAGGGAAATATCTGCTTCTAAATCCAAAACGCAGCTATCTAACAGAACGGTTGTCAATGTGTGCACTCAACTTCCAGAGTTAAACCCGTGTGTGGATTCAGCAGTCTGCAAACACTTTCTCTGCAGAGTCCCAAAACAGGCGTTTTCAGCCCATTACCGGCATATGGAAGAAACAGCAGTAAGCACAGGGAAATATCTGCTTCTATTCCAAAACGCAGCTATCTAACAGAACGGTTGTCAATGTGTGCACTCAACTTCCAGAGTTAAACCCGTGTGTGGATTCAGCAGTCTGCAAACACTTTCTCTGCAGAGTCCCCAACAGGCGTTTTCAGCCCTTTACCGGCATATGGAAGAAACAGCAGTAAGCACAGGGAAATATCTGCTTCTAAATCCAAAACGCAGCTATCTAACAGAACGGTTGTCAATCTGTGCACTCAAATTCCAGAGTTAAACCCGTGTGTGGATTCAGCAGTCTGCCAACACTTTCTCTGCAGAGTCCCAAAGCAGGCGTTTTCAGCCCATTACCGGCATAGGGAAGAAACAGCAGTAAGCACAGGGAAATATTTGCTTCTAAATCCAAAACGCAGCTATCTAACAGAACGGTTCTCAATGTGTACACTGAACATCCAGAGTTAAACCCGTGTGTGGATTCAGCAGTCTGTAAACACTTTCTCTGCAGAGTCCCAAAACAGGCGTTTTCAGCCCATTACCGGCATATGGAAGAAACAGCAGTAAGCACAGGGCAGTATCTGCTTCTAAATCCAAAACGCAGCTATCTAACAGAACGGTTTTCAATGTGTGCACTCAACTTCCAGAGTTAAACCCGTGTGTGGATTCAGCAGTCTGCAAACACTTTCTCTGCAGAGTCCCAAAACAGACGTTTTCAGCCCATTACCGGCATATGGAAGAAACAGCAGTAAGCACAGGGAAATATCTGCTTCTAAATCCAAAACGCAGCTATCTAACAGAACGGTTGTCAATGTGTGCACTCAACTTCCAGAGTTAAATCCCTGTGTGGATTCAGCAGTCTGCAAACATCTTCTCTGCAGAGTCCCAAAACAGGCGTTTTCAGCCCATTACCGGCATATGGAAGAAACAGCAGTAAGCACAGTGAAATATCTGCTTCTAAATCCAAAACGCAGCTATCTAACAGAACGGTTGTCAATGTGTGCACTCAACTTCCAGAGTTAAACCCGTGTGTGGATTCAGCAGTCTGCAAACACTTTCTCTGCAGAGTCCCAAAACACGCGTTTTCAGCCCTTTACTGGCATATGGAAGAAACAGCAGTAAGCACAGGGAAATATCTGCTGCTAAATCCAAAACGCAGCTATCTAACAGAACGGTTGTCAATGTGTGCACTCAACTTCCAGAGTTAAACCCGTGTGTGGATTCAGCAGTCTGCAAACACTTTCTCTGCAGAGTCCCAAAGCAGGCGTTTTCAGCCCATTACCGGCATATGGAAGAAACAGCAGTAAGCACAAGGAAATATCTGCGTCTAAATCCAAAACGCAGCTATCTAACAGAACGGTTGTCAATGTGTGCACTCAACTTCCTGAGTTAAACCCGTGTGTGGATTCAGCAGTCTGCAAACATCTTCTCTGCAGAGTCCCAAAACAGGCGTTTTCAGCCCATTACCGGCATATGGAAGAAACAGCAGTAAGCACAGGGCAATATCTGCTTCTAAATCCAAAACGCAGCTATCTAACAGAACGGTTGTCAATGTGTGCACTCAACTTCCAGAGTTAAACCCGTGTGTGGATTCAGCAGTCTGCAAACACTTTCTCTGCAGAGTCCCCAAACAGGCGTTTTCAGCCCATTACCGGCATATGGAAGAAACAGCAGTAAGCACAGGGAAATATCTGCTTCTAAATCCAAAACGCAGCTATCTAACAGAACGGTTGTCAATGTGTGCACTCAACTTCCAGAGTTAAACCCGTGTGTGGATTCAGCAGTCTGCAAACACTTTCTCTGCAGAGTCCCAAAACAGGCGTTTTCAGCCCATTCCCGGCATATGGAAGAAACAGCAGTAAGCACAGGGAAATATCTGCTTCTAAATCCAAAACGCAGCTATCTAACAGAACGGTTGTCAATGTGTGCACTCAACTTCCAGAGTTAAACCCGTGTGTGGATTCAGCAGTCTGCAAACACTTTCTCTGCAGAGTCCCAAAACAGGCGTTTTCAGCCCATTACCGGCATAGGGAAGAAACAGCAGTAAGCACAGGGAAATATCTGCTTCTAAATCCAAAACGCAGCTATCTAACAGAACGGTTGTCAATGTGTGCACTCAACTTCCAGAGTTAAACCCGTGTGTGGATTCAGCAGTCTGCAAACACTTTCTCTGTAGAGTCCCAAAACAGGCGTTTTCAGCCCATTACCGGCATATGGAAGAAACAGCAGTAAGCACAGGGAAATATGTGCTTCTAAATCCAAAACGCAGCTATCTAACAGAACGGTTGTCAATGTGTGCACTCAACTTCCTGAGTTAAACCCGTGTGTGGATTCAGCAGTCTGCAAACACTTTCTCTGCAGAGTCCCAAAACAGGCGTTTTCAGCCCATAACCGGCATATGGAAGAAACAGCAGTAAGCACAGGGAAATATCTGCTTCTAAATCCAAAACGCAGCTATCTAACAGAACGGTTGTCAATGTGTGCACTCAACTTCCAGAGTTAAACCCGTGTGTGGATTCAGCAGTCTGCAAACACTTTCTCTGCAGAGTCCCAAAACAGGCGTTTTCAGCCCATTACCGACATATGGAAGAAACAGCAGTAAGCACAGGGAAATATCTGCTTCTAAATCCAAAACGCAGCTATCTAACAGAACGGTTGTCAATGTGTGCACTCAACTTCCAGAGTTAAGCCCGTGTGTGGATTCAGCAGTCTGCAAACACTTTCTCTGCAGAGTCCCAAAACAGGCGTTTTCAGCCCATTACCGGCATATGGAAGAAACAGCAGTAAGCACAGGGAAATATCTGCTTCTAAATCCAAAACGCAGCTATCTAACAGAACGGTTGTCAATGTGTGCACTCAGCTTCCAGAGTTAAACCCGTGTGTGGATTCAGCAGTCTGCAAACACTTTCTCTGCAGAGTCCCCAAACAGGCGTTTTCAGCCCATTACCGGCATATGGAAGAAACAGCAGTAAGCACAGGGAAATATCTGCTTCTAAATCCAAAACGCAGCTATCTAACAGAACGGTTGTCAATGTGTGCACTCAACTTCCAGAGTTAAACCCGTGTGTGGATTCAGCAGTCTGCAAACACTTTCTCTGCAGAGTCCCAAAACAGGCGTTTTCAGCCCATTACCGGCATAGGGAAGAAACAGCAGTAAGCACAGGGAAATATCTGCTTCTAAATCCAAAACGCAGCTATCTAACAGAACGGTTGTCAATGTGTGCACTCAACTTCCAGAGTTAAACCCGTGTGTGGATTCAGCAGTCTGCAAACACTTTCTCTGTAGAGTCCCAAAACAGGCGTTTTCAGCCCATTACCGGCATATGGAAGAAACAGCAGTAAGCACAGGGAAATATGTGCTTCTAAATCCAAAACGCAGCTATCTAACAGAACGGTTGTCAATGTGTGCACTCAACTTCCTGAGTTAAACCCGTGTGTGGATTCAGCAGTCTGCAAACACTTTCTCTGCAGAGTCCCAAAACAGGCGTTTTCAGCCCATTACCGGCATATGGAAGAAACAGCAGTAAGCACAGGGAAATATCTGCTTCTAAATCCAAAACGCAGCTATCTAACAGAACGGTTGTCAATGTGTGCACTCAACTTCCAGAGTTAAACCCGTGTGTGGATTCAGCAGTCTGCAAACACTTTCTCTGCAGAGTCCCAAAACAGGCGTTTTCAGCCCATTACCGACATATGGAAGAAACAGCAGTAAGCACAGGGAAATATCTGCTTCTAAATCCAAAACGCAGCTATCTAACAGAACGGTTGTCAATGTGTGCACTCAACTTCCAGAGTTAAGCCCGTGTGTGGATTCAGCAGTCTGCAAACACTTTCTCTGCAGAGTCCCAAAACAGGCGTTTTCAGCCCATTACCGGCATATGGAAGAAACAGCAGTAAGCACAGGGAAATATCTGCTTCTAAATCCAAAACGCAGCTATCTAACAGAACGGTTGTCAATGTGTGCACTCAGCTTCCAGAGTTAAACCCGTGTGTGGATTCAGCAGTCTGCAAACACTTTCTCTGCAGAGTCCCCAAACAGGCGTTTTCAGCCCATTACCGGCATATGGAAGAAACAGCAGTAAGCACAGGGAAATATCTGCTTCTAAATCCAAAACGCAGCTATCTAACAGAACGGTTGTCAATGTGTGCACTCAAATTCCAGAGTTAAACCCGTGTGTGGATTCAGCAGTCTGCCAACACTTTCTCTGCAGAGTCCCAAAGCAGGCGTTTTCAGCCCATTACCGGCATATGGAAGAAACAGCAGTAAGCACAGGGAAATATTTGCTTCTAAATCCAAAACGCAGCTATCTAACAGAACGGTTCTCAATGTGTACACTCAACATCCAGAGTTAAACCCGTGTGTGGATTCAGCAGTCTGTAAACACTTTCTCTGCAGAGTCCCAAAACAGGCGTTTTCAGCCCATTACCGGCATATGGAAGAAACAGCAGTAAGCACAGGGCAATATCTGCTTCTAAATCCAAAACGCAGCTATCTAACAGAACGGTTTTCAATGTGTGCACTCAACTTCCAGAGTTAAACCCGTGTGTGGATTCAGCAGTCTGCAAACACTTTCTCTGCAGAGTCCCAAAACAGACGTTTTCAGCCCATTACCGGCATATGGAAGAAACAGCAGTAAGCACAGGGAAATATCTGCTTCTAAATCCAAAACGAAGCTATCTAACAGAACGGTTGTCAATGTGTGCACTCAACTTCCAGAGTTAAATCCCTGTGTGGATTCAGCAGTCTGCAAACATCTTCTCTGCAGAGTCCCAAAACAGGCGTTTTCAGCCCATTACCGGCATATGGAAGAAACAGCAGTAAGCACAGGGAAATATCTGCTTCTAAATCCAAAACGCAGCTATCTAACAGAACGGTTGTCAATGTGTGCACTCAACTTCCAGAGTTAAACCCGTGTGTGGATTCAGCAGTCTGCAAACACTTTCTCTGCAGAGTCCCAAAGCAGGCGTTTTCAGCCCATTACCGGCATATGGAAGAAACAGCAGTAAGCACAAGGAAATATCTGCTTCTAAATCCAAAACGCAGCTATCTAACAGAACGGTTGTCAATGTGTGCACTCAACTTCCTGAGTTAAACCCGTGTGTGGATTCAGCA
The DNA here is from genome assembly GCF_030222135.1 of Aotus nancymaae. Classification (NCBI taxonomy): domain Eukaryota; kingdom Metazoa; phylum Chordata; class Mammalia; order Primates; family Aotidae; genus Aotus; species Aotus nancymaae. The sequence goes on along the minus strand of NW_026988568.1, from coordinate 4,069,894 downwards.
GTCTGCAAACACTTTCTCTGCAGAGTCCCAAAACAGGCGGTTTCAGCCCATTACCGGCATATGGAAGAAACAGCAGTAAGCACAGGGAAATATCTGCTTCTAAATCCAAAACGCAGCTATCTAACAGAACGGTTGTCAATGTGTGCACTCAACTTCCTGAGTTAAACCCGTGTGTGGATTCAGCAGTCTGCAAACACTTTCTCTGCAGAGTCCCAAAACAGGCGTTTTCAGCCCATTACCAGCATATGGAAGAAACAGCAGTAAGCACAGGGAAATATCTGCTTCTAAATCTAAAACGCAGCTATCTAACAGAACGGTTGTCAATGTGTGCACTCAACTTCCAGAGTTAAACCCGTGTGTGGATTCAGCAGTCTGCAAGCACTTTCTCTGCAGAGTCCCAAAACAGGCGTTTTCAGCCCATTACCGGCATATGGAAGAAACAGCAGTAAGCACAGGGAAATATCTGCTTCTAAATCCAAAACGCAGCTATCTAACAGAACGGTTGTCAATGTGTGCACTCAACTTCCAGAGTTAAACCCGTGTGTGGATTCAGCAGTCTGCAAACACTTTCTCTGCAGAGTCCCAAAACAGGCGTTTTCAGTCCATTACCGGCATATGGAAGAAACAGCAGTAAGCGCAGGGAAATATCTGCTTCTAAATCCAAAACGCAGCTATCTAACAGAACGGTTGTCAATGTGTGCACTCAACTTCCAGAGTTAAACCCGTGTGTGGATTCAGCAGTCTGCAAACACTTTCTCTGCAGAGTCCCAAAACACGCGTTTTCAGCCCTTTACTGGCATATGGAAGAAACAGCAGTAAGCACAGGGAAATATCTGCTTCTAAATCCAAAACGCAGCTATCTAACAGAACGGTTGTCAATGTGTGCACTCAACTTCCAGAGTTAAAGCCGTGTGTGGATTCAGCAGTCTGCAAACACTTTCTCTGCAGAGTCCCAAAGCAGGCGTTTTCAGCCCATTACCGGCATATGGAAGAAACAGCAGTAAGCACAAGGAAATATCTGCGTCTAAATCCAAAACACAGCTATCTAACAGAACGGTTGTCAATGTGTGCACTCAACTTCCTGAGTTAAAACCGTGTGTGGATTCAGCAGTCTGCAAACACTTTCTCTGCAGAGTCCCAAAACAGGCGTTTTCAGCCCATTACCGGCATATGGAAGAAACAGCAGTAAGCACAGGGAAATATCTGCTTCTAAATCCAAAACGCAGTTATCTAACAGAACGGTTGTCAATGTGTGCACTCAACTTCCAGAGTTAAACCCGTGTGTGGATTCAGCAGTCTGCAAACATCTTCTCTGCAGAGTCCCAAAACAGGCGTTTTCAGCCCATTACCGGCATATGGAAGAAACAGCAGTAAGCACAGGGAAATATCTGATTATAAATCCAAAACGCAGCTATCTAACAGAACGGTTGTCAATGTGTGCACTCAACTTCCAGAGTTAAACCCGTGTGTGGATTCAGCAGTCTGCAAACACTTTCTCTGCAGAGTCCCAAAACAGGCGTTTTTCAGCCCATTACCGGCATATGGAAGAAACAGCAGTAAGCACAGGAAATATCTGCTTCTAAATCCAAAACGCAGCTATCTAACAGAACGGTTGTCAATGTGTGCACTCAACTTCCAGAGATAAACCCGTGTGTGGGTTCAGCAGTCTGCAAACACTTTCTCTGCAGAGTCCCAAAGCAGGCGTTTTCAGCCCATTACCAGCCTATGGAAGAAACAGCAGTAAGCACAGGGAAATATCTGTTTCTAAATCCAAAACGAAGCTATCTAACAGAACGGTAGTCAATGTGTGCACTCAACTTCCAGAGTTAAACCCGTGTGTGGATTCAGCAGTCTGCAAACACTTTCTCTGCAGAGTCCCCAAACAGGAGTTTTCAGCCCATTACCGGCATATGGAAGAAACAGCAGTAAGCACAGGGAAATATCTGCTTCTAAATCCAAAACGCAGCTATCTAACAGAACGGTTGTCAATGTGTGCACTCAACTTCCAGAGTTAAACCCGTGTGTGGATTCAGCAGTCTGCAAACACTTTCTCTGCAGAGTCCCAAAGCAGGCGTTTTCAGCCCATTACCGGCATATGGAAGAAACAGCAGTAAGCACAGGGCAATATCTGCTTCTAAATCCAAAACGCAGCTATCTAACAGAACGGTTGTCAATGTGTACACTCAACTTCCAGAGTTAAACCCATGTGTGGATTCAGCAGTCTGTAAACACTTTCCCTGCAGAGTCCCAAAACAGGCGTTTTCAGCCCCTTACCGGCATATGGAAGAAACAGCAGTAAGCACAGGGCAATATCTGCTTCTAAATCCAAAACGCAGCTATCTAACAGAACGGTTTTCAATGTGTGCACTAAACTTCCAGAGTTAAACCCGTGTGTGGATTCAGCAGTCTGCAAACACTTTCTCTGCAGAGTCCCAAAACAGACGTTTTCAGCCCATTACCGGCATATGGAAGAAACAGCAGTAAGCACAGGGAAATATCTGCTTCTAAATCCAAAACGCAGCTATCTAACAGAACGGTTGTCAATGTGTGCACTCAACTTCCAGAGTTAAATCCCTGTGTGGATTCAGCAGTCTGCAAACATCTTCTCTGCAGAGTCCCAAAACAGGCGTTTTCAGCCCATTACCGGCATAGGGAAGAAACAGCAGTAAGCACAGGGAAATATTTGCTTCTAAATCCAAAACGCAGCTATCTAACAGAACGGTTGTCAATGTGTGCACTCAACTTCCAGAGTTAAACCCGTGTGTGGATTCAGCAGTCTGCAAACACTTTCTCTGCAGAGTCCCAAAACACGCGTTTTCAGCCCTTTACTGGCATATGGAAGAAACAGCAGTAAGCACAGGGAAATATCTGCTGCTAAATCCCAAACGCAGCTATCTAACAGAACGGTTGTCAATGTGTGCACTCAACTTCCAGAGTTAAACCCGTGTGTGGATTCAGCAGTCTGCAAACACTTTCTCTGCAGAGTCCCAAAGCAGGCGTTTTCAGCCCATTACCGGCATATGGAAGAAACAGCAGTAAGCACAAGGAAATATCTGCGTCTAAATCCAAAACGCAGCTATCTAACAGAACGGTTGTCAATGTGTGCACTCAACTTCCTGAGTTAAACCCGTGTGTGGATTCAGCAGTCTGCAAACACTTTCTCTGCAGAGTCCCAAAACAGGCGTTTTCAGCCCATTACCCGGCATATGGAAGAAACAGCAGTAAGCACAGGGAAATATCTGCTTCTAAATCCAAAACGCAGCTATCTAACAGAACGGTTGTCAATGTGTGCACCCAACTTCCAGAGTTAAACCCGTGTGTGGATTCAGCAGTCTGCAAACACTTTCTCTGCAGAGTCCCAAAACAGGCGTTTTCAGCCCATTACCGGCATATGGAAGAAACAGCAGTAAGCACAGGGAAATATCTGCTTCTAAATCCAAAACGCAGCTATCTAACAGAACGGTTGTCAATGTGTGCACTCAACTTCCAGAGTTAAACCCGTGTGTGGATTCAGCAGTCTGCAAACACTTTCTCTGCAGAGTCCCAAAACAGGCGTTTTCAGCCCATTACCGGCATAGGGAAGAAACAGCAGTAAGCACAGGGAAATATCTGCTTCTAAATCCAAAACGCAGCTATCTAACAGAACGGTTGTCAATGTGTGCACTCAACTTCCAGAGTTAAACCCGTGTGTGGATTCAGCAGTCTGCAAACACTTTCTCTGCAGAGTCCCAAAACAGGCGTTTTCAGCCCATTACCGGCATATGGAAGAAACAGCAGTATGCACAGGGAAATATGTGCTTCTAAATCCAAAACGCAGCTATCTAACAGAACGGTTGTCAATGTGTGCACTCAACTTCCAGAGTTAAACCCGTGTGTGGATTCAGCAGTCTGCAAACACTTTCTCTGCAGAGTCCCAAAACAGGCGTTTTCAGCCCATTACCGGCATATGGAAGAAACAGCAGTAAGCACAGGGAAATATCTGCTTCTAAATCCAAAACGCAGCTATCTAACAGAACGGTTGTCAATGTGTGCACTCAACTTCCAGAGTTAAACCCGTGTGTGGATTCAGCAGTCTGCAAACACTTTCTCTGCAGAGTCCCAAAACAGGCGTTTTCAGCCCATTACCGACATATGAAAGAAACAGCAGTAAGCACAGGGAAATATCTGCTTCTAAATCCAAAACGCAGCTATCTAACAGAACGGTTGTCAATGTGTGCACTCAACTTCCAGAGTTAAGCCCGTGTGTGGATTCAGCAGTCTGCAAACACTTTCTCTGCAGAGTCCCAAAACAGGCGTTTTCAGCCCATTACCGGCATATGGAAGAAACAGCAGTAAGCACAGGGAAATATCTGCTTCTAAATCCAAAACGCAGCTATCTAACAGAACGGTTGTCAATGTGTGCACTCAACTTCCAGAGTTAAACCCGTGTGTGGATTCAGCAGTCTGCAAACACTTTCTCTGCAGAGTCCCAAAACAGGCGTTTTCAGCCCATTACCGGCATATGGAAGAAACAGCAGTAAGCACAGGGAAATATCTGCTTCTAAATCCAAAACGCAGCTATCTAACAGAACGGTTGTCAATGGGTGCACTCAACTTCCAGAGTTAAACCCGTGTGTGGATTCAGCAGTCTGCAAACACTTTCTCTGCAGAGTCCCAAAACAGGCGTTTTCAGCCCATTACCGGCATAGGGAAGAAACAGCAGTAAGCACAGGGAAATATCTGCTTCTAAATCCAAAACGCAGCTATCTAACAGAACGGTTGTCAATGTGTGCACTCAACTTCCAGAGTTAAACCCGTGTGTGGATTCAGCAGTCTGCAAACACTTTCTCTGCAGAGTCCCAAAACAGGCGTTTTCAGCCCATTACCGGCATATGGAAGAAACAGCAGTAAGCACAGGGAAATATGTGCTTCTAAATCCAAAACGCAGCTATCTAACAGAACGGTTGTCAATGTGTGCACTCAACTTCCTGAGTTAAACCCGTGTGTGGATTCAGCAGTCCTGCAAACACTTTCTCTGCAGAGTCCCAAAACAGGCGTTTTCAGCCCATTACCGGCATATGGAAGAAACAGCAGTAAGCACAGGGAAATATCTGCTTCTAAATCCAAAACGCAGCTATCTAACAGAACGGTTGTCAATGTGTGCACTCAACTTCCAGAGTTAAACCCGTGTGTGGATTCAGCAGTCTGCAAACACTTTCTCTGCAGAGTCCCAAAACAGGCGTTTTCAGCCCATTACCGACATATGAAAGAAACAGCAGTAAGCACAGGGAAATATCTGCTTCTAAATCCAAAACGCAGCTATCTAACAGAACGGTTGTCAATGTGTGCACTCAACTTCCAGAGTTAAGCCCGTGTGTGGATTCAGCAGTCTGCAAACACTTTCTCTGCAGAGTCCCCAAACAGGCGTTTTCAGCCCATTACCGGCATATGGAAGAAACAGCAGTAAGCACAGGGAAATATCTGCTTCTAAATCCAAAACGCAGCTATCTAACAGAACGGTTGTCAATGTGTGCACTCAACTTCCAGAGTTAAACCCGTGTGTGGATTCAGCAGTCTGCAAACACTTTCTCTGCAGAGTCCCAAAACAGGCGTTTTCAGCCCATACCGGCATAGGGAAGAAACAGCAGTAAGCACAGGGAAATATCTGCTTCTAAATCCAAAACGCAGCTATCTAACAGAACGGTTGTCAATGTGTGCACTCAACTTCCAGAGTTAAACCGTGTGTGGATTCAGCAGTCTGCAAACACTTTCTCTGCAGAGTCCCAAAACAGGCGTTTTCAGCCCATTACCGGCATAGGGAAGAAACAGCAGTAAGCACAGGGAAATATGTGCTTCTAAATCCAAAACGCAGCTATCTAACAGAACGGTTGTCAATGTGTGCACTCAACTTCCTGAGTTAAACCCGTGTGTGGATTCAGCAGTCTGCAAGCACTTTCTCTGCAGAGTCCCAAAACAGGCGTTTTCAGCCCATTACCGGCATATGGAAGAAACAGCAGTAAGCACAGGGAAATATCTGCTTCTAAATCCAAAACGCAGCTATCTAACAGAACGGTTGTCAATGTGTGCACTCAACTTCCAGAGTTAAACCCGTGTGTGGATTCAGCAGTCTGCAAACACTTTCTCTGCAGAGTCCCAAAACAGGCGTTTTCAGCCCATTACCGGCATATGGAAGAAACAGCAGTAAGCACAGGGAAATATCTGCTTCTAAATCCAAAACGCAGCTATCTAACAGAACGGTTGTCAATGTGTGCACTCAACTTCCAGAGTTAAACCCGTGTGTGGATTCAGCAGTCTGCAAACACTTTCTCTGCAGAGTCCCCAAACAGGAGTTTTCAGCCCATTACCGGCATATGGAAGAAACAGCAGTAAGCACAGGGAAATATCTGCTACTAAATCCAAAACGCAGCTATCTAACAGAACGGTTGTCAATGTGTGCACTCAACTTCCAGAGTTAAACCCGTGTGTGGATTCAGCAGTCTGCAAACACTTTCTCTGCAGAGTCACAAAGCAGGCGTTTTCAGCCCATTACCGGCATATGGAAGAAACAGCAGTAAGCACAGGGAAATATCTGCTTCTAAATCCAAAACGCAGCTATCTAACAGAACGGTTGTCAATGTGTGCACTCAACTTCCAGAGTTAAATCCCTGTGTGGATTCAGCAGTCTGCAAACATCTTCTCTGCAGAGTCCCAAAACAGGCGTTTTCAGCCCATTACCGGCATATGGAAGAAACAGCAGTAAGCACAGGGAAATATCTGCTTCTAAATCCAAAACGCAGCTATCTAACAGAACGGTTGTCAATGTGTGCACTCAACTTCCAGAGTTAAACCCGTGTGTGGATTCAGCAGTCTGCAAACACTTTCTCTGCAGAGTCCCAAAACACGCGTTTTCAGCCCTTTACTGTCATATGGAAGAAACAGCAGTAAGCACAGGGAAATATCTGCTGCTAAATCCAAAACGCAGCTATCTAACAGCACGGTTGTCAATGTGTGCACTCAACTTCCAGAGTTAAACCCGTGTGTGGATTCAGCAGTCTGCAAACACTTTCTCTGCAGAGTCCCAAAGCAGGCGTTTTCAGCCCATTACCGGCATATGGAAGAAACAGCAGTAAGCACAAGGAAATATCTGCGTCTAAATCCAAAACGCAGCTATCTAACAGAACGGTTGTCAATGTGTGCACTCAACTTCCTGAGTTAAACCCGTGTGTGGATTCAGCAGTCTGCAAACACTTTCTCTGCAGAGTCCCAAAACAGGCGTTTTCAGCAGATTACCGGCATATGGAAGAAACAGCAGTAAGCACAGGGAAATATCTGCTTCTAAATCCAAAACGCAGCTATCTAACAGAACGGTTGTCAACGTGTGCACTCAACTTCCAGAGTTAAACCCGTGTGTGGATTCAGCAGTCTGCAAACATCTTCTCTGCAGAGTCCCAAAACAGGCGTTTTCAGCCCATTACCGGCATATGGAAGAAACAGCAGTAAGCACAGGGAAATATCTGCTTCTAAATCCAAAACGCAGCTATCTAACAGAACGGTTGTCAATGTGTGCACTCAACTTCCAGAGTTAAACCCGTGTGTGGATTCAGCAGTCTGCAAACACTTTCTCTGCAGAGTCCCAAAACAGGCGTTTTTCAGCCCATTACCGGCATATGGAAGAAACAGCAGTAAGCACAGGGAAATATCTGCTTCTAAATCCAAAACGCAGCTATCTAACAGAACGGTTGTCAATGTGTGCACTCAACTTCCAGAGATAAACCCGTGTGTGGGTTCAGCAGTCTGCAAACACTTTCTCTGCAGAGTCCCAAAGCAGGCGTTTTCAGCCCATTACCGGCATATGGAAGAAACAGCAGTAAGCACAGGGAAATATCTGCTTCTAAATCCAAAACGCAGCTATCTAACAGAACGGTTGTCAATGTGTGCACTCAACTTCCAGAGTTAAACCCGTGTGTGGATTCAGCAGTCTGCAAACACTTTCTCTGCAGAGTCCCAAAACAGGCGTTTTCAGCCCATTAGCGGCATATGGAAGAAACAGCAGTAAGCACAGGGAAATATCTGCTTCTAAATCCAAAACGCAGCTATCTAACAGAACGGTTGTCAATGTGTGCACTCAACTTCCAGAGTTAAACCCGTGTGTGGATTCAGCAGTCTGCAAACACTTTCTCTGCAGAGTCCCCAAACAGGCGTTTTCAGCCCATTACCGGCATATGGAAGAAACAGCAGTAAGCCCAGGGAAATATCTGCTTCTAAATCCAAAACGCAGCTATCTAACAGAACGGTTGTCAATGTGTGCACTCAACTTCCAGAGTTAAACCCGTGTGTGGATTCAGCAGTCTGCAAACACTTTCTCTGCAGAGTCCCAAAGCAGGCGTTTTCAGCCCATTACCGGCATATGGAAGAAACAGCAGTAAGCACAGGGCAATATCTGCTTCTAAATCCAAAACGCAGCTATCTAACAGAACGGTTGTCAATGTGTACACTCAACTTCCAGAGTTAAACCCGTGTGTGGATTCAGCAGTCTGTAAACACTTTCTTTGCAGAGTCCCAAAACAGGCGTTTTCAGCCCATTACCTTCATATGGAAGAAACAGCAGTAAGCACAGGGCAATATCTGCTTCTAAATCCAAAACGCAGCTATCTAACAGAACGGTTTTCAATGTGTGCACTCAACTTCCAGAGTTAAACCCGTGTGTGGATTCAGCAGTCTGCAAACACTTTCTCTGCAGAGTCCCAAAACAGGCGTTTTCAGCCCATTACTGGCATATGGAAGAAACAGCAGTAAGCACAGGGAAATATCTGCTTCTAAATCCAAAACGCAGCTATCTAACAGAACGGTTGTCAATGTGTGCACTCAACTTCCAGAGTTAAACCCGTGTGTGGATTCAGCAGTCTGCAAACACTTTCTCTGCAGAGTCCCAAAACAGGCGTTTTCAGCCCATTACCGGCATATGGAAGAAACAGCAGTAAGCACAGGGAAATATGTGCTTCTAAATCCAAAACGCAGCTATCTAACAGAACGGTTGTCAATGTGTGCACTCAACTTCCTGAGTTAAACCCGTGTGTGGATTCAGCAGTCTGCAAACACTTTCTCTGCAGAGTCCCAAAACAGGCGTTTTCAGCCCATTACCGGCATATGGAAGAAACAGCAGTAAGCACAGGGAAATATCTGCTTCTAAATCCAAAACGCAGCTATCTAACAGAACGGTTGTCAATGTGTGCACTCAACTTCCAGAGTTAAACCCGTGTGTGGATTCAGCAGTCTGCAAACACTTTCTCTGCAGAGTCCCAAAACAGGCGTTTTCAGCCCATTACCGGCATATGGAAGAAACAGCAGTAAGCACAGGGAAATATCTGCTTCTAAATCCAAAACGCAGCTATCTAACAGAACGGTTGTCAATGTGTGCACTCAACTTCCAGAGTTAAACCCGTGTGTGGATTCAGCAGTCTGCAAACACTTTCTCTGCAGAGTCCCAAAACAGGCGTTTTCAGCCCTTTACCGGCATAGGGAAGAAACAGCAGTAAGCACAGGGAAATATCTGCTTCTAAATCCAAAACGCAGCTATCTAACAGAACGGTTGTCAATGTGTGCACTCAACTTCCAGAGTTAAACCCGTGTGTGGATTCAGCAGTCTGCAAACACTTTCTCTGCAGAGTCCCAAAACAGGCGTTTTCAGCCCATTACCGCCATATGGAAGAAACAGCAGTAAGCACAGGGAAATACGTGCTTCTAAACCCAAAACGCAGCTATCTAACAGAACGGTTGTCAATGTGTGCACTCAACTTCCTGAGTTAAACCCGTGTGTGGATTCAGCAGTCTGCAAACACTTTCTCTGCAGAGTACCAAAACAGGCCTTTTCAGCCCATTACCGGCGTATGGAAGAAACAGCAGTAAGCACAGGGAAATATCTGCTTCTAAATCCAAAACGCAGCTATCTAACAGAACGGTTGTCAATGTGTGCACTCAACTTCCAGAATTAAATCCCTGTGTGGATTCAGCAGTCTGCAAACATCTTCTCTGCAGAGTCCCAAAACACGCGTTTTCAGCCCTTTACTGGCATATGGAAGAAACAGCAGTAAGCACAGGGAAATATCTGCTTCTAAATCCAAAACGCAGCTATCTAACAGAACGGTTGTCAATGTGTGCACTCAACTTCCAGAGTTAAACCCGTGTGTGGATTGAGCAGTCTGCAAACACTTTCTCTGCAGAGTCCCAAAACACGCGTTTTCAGCCCTTTACTGGCATATGGAAGAAACAGCAGTAAGCACAGGGAAATATCTGCTGCTAAATCCAAAACGCAGCTATCTAACAGAACGGTTGTCAATGTGTGCACTCAACTTCCAGAGTTAAACCCGTGTGTGGATTCAGCAGTCTGCAAACACTTTCTCTGCAGAGTCCCAAAGCAGGCGTTTTCAGCCCATTACCGGCATATGGAAGAAACAGCAGTAAGCACAAGGAAATATCTGCGTCTAAATCCAAAACGCAGCTATCTAACAGAACGGTTGTCAATGTGTGCACTCAACTTCCTGAGTTAAACCCGTGTGTGGATTCAGCAGTCTGCAAACACTTTCTCTGCAGAGTCCCAAAACAGGCGTTTTCAGCCCATTAGCGGCATATGGAAGAAACAGCAGTAAGCACAGGGAAATATCTGCTTCTAAATCCAAAACGCAGCTATCTAACAGAACGGTTGTCAATGTGTGCACTCAACTTCCAGAGTTAAACCCGTGTGTGGATTCAGCAGTCTGCAAACACTTTCTCTGCAGAGTCCCCAAACAGGCGTTTTCAGCCCATTACCGGCATATGGAAGAAACAGCAGTAAGCACAGGGAAATATCTGCTTCTAAATCCAAAACGCAGCTATCTAACAGAACGGTTGTCAATGTGTGCACTCAACTTCCAGAGTTAAACCGGTGTGTGGATTCAGCAGTCTGCAATCACTTTCTCTGCAGAGTCCCAAAGCAGGCGTTTTCAGCCCATTACCGGCATATGGAAGAAACAGCAGTAAGCACAGGGCAATATCTGCTTCTAAATCCAAAACGCAGCTATCTAGCAGAACGGTTGTCAATGTGTACACTCAACTTCCAGAGTTAAACCCGTGTGTGGATTCAGCAGTCTGTAAACACTTTCTCTGCAGAGTCCCAAAACAGGCGTTTTCAGCCCATTACTGGCATATGGAAGAAACAGCAGTAAGCACAGGGCAATATCTGCTTCTAAATCCAAAACGCAGCTATCTAACAGAACGGTTTTCAATGTGTGCACTCAACTTCCAGAGTTAAACCCGTGTGTGGATTCAGCAGTCTGCAAACACTTTCTCTGCAGAGTCCCAAAACAGGCGTTTTCAGCCCATTACTTGCATATGGAAGAAACAGCAGTAAGCACAGGGAAATATCTGCTTCTAAATCCAAAACGCAGCTTTCTAACAGAACGGTTGTCAATGTGTGCACTCAACTTCCAGAGTTAAACCCGTGTGTGGATTCAGCAGTCTGCAAACACTTTCTCTGCAGAGTCCCAAAACAGGCGTTTTCAGCCCATTACCGGCATATGGAAGAAACAGCAGTAAGCACAGGGAAATATCTGCTTCTAAATCCAAAACGCAGCTATCTAACAGAACGGTTGTCAATGTGTGCACTCAACTTCCAGAGTTAAACCCGTGTGTGGATTCAGCAGTCTGCAAACACATTCTCTGCAGAGTCCCAAAACAGGCGTTTTCAGCCCATTACCGGCATATGGAAGAAACAGCAGTAAGCACAGGGAAATATCTGCTTCTAAATCCAAAACGCAGCTATCTAACAGAACGGTTTTCAATGTGTGCACTCAACTTCCAGAGTTAAACCCGTGTGTGGATTCAGCAGTCTGCAAACACTTTCTCTGCAGAGTCCCAAAACAGGCGTTTTCAGCCCATTACCGGCATAGGGAAGAAACAGCAGTAAGCACAGGGAAATATCTGCTTCTAAATCCAAAACGCAGCTATCTAACAGAACGGTTGTCAATGTGTGCACTCAACATCCAGAGTTAAACCCGTGTGTGGATTCAGCAGTCTGCAAACACTTTCTCTGCAGAGTCCCAAAACAGGCGTTTTCAGCCCATTACCGGCATATGGAAGAAACAGCAGTAAGCACAGGGAAATATGTGCTTCTAAATCCAAAACGCAGCTATCTAACAGAACGGTTGTCAATGTGTCACTCAACTTCCTGAGTTAAACCCGTGTGTGGATTCAGCAGTCTGCAAACACTTTCTCTGCAGAGTCCCAAAACAGGCGTTTTCAGCCCATTACCGGCATATGGAAGAAACAGCAGTAAGCACAGGGAAATATCTGCTTCTAAATCCAAAACGCAGCTATCTAACAGAACGGTTGTCAATGTGTGCACTCAACTTCCAGAGTTAAACCCGTGTGTGGATTCAGCAGTCTGCAAACACTTTCTCTGCAGAGTCCCAAAACAGGCGTTTTCAGCCCATTACCGGCATATGGAAGAAACAGCAGTAAGCACAGGGAAATATCTGCTTCTAAATCCAAAACGCAGCTATCTAACAGAACGGTTGTCAATGTGTGCACTCAACTTCCAGAATTAAACCCGTGTGTGGATTCAGCACTCTGCAAACACTTTCTCTGCAGAGTCCCAAAACAGGCGTTTTCAGCCCTTTACCGGCATAGGGAAGAAACAGCAGTAAGCACAGGGAAATATCTGCTTCTAAATCCAAAACGCAGCTATCTAACAGAACGGTTGTCAATGTGTGCACTCAACTTCCAGAGTTAAACCCGTGTGTGGATTCAGCAGTCTGCAAACACTTTCTCTGCAGAGTCCCAAAACAGGCGTTTTCAGCCCATTACCGCCATATGGAAGAAACAGCAGTAAGCACAGGGAAATACGTGCTTCTAAACCCAAAACGCAGCTATCTAACAGAACGGTTGTCAATGTGTGCACTCAACTTCCTGAGTTAAACCCGTGTGTGGATTCAGCAGTCTGCAAACACTTTCTCTGCAGAGTACCAAAACAGGCCTTTTCAGCCCATTACCGGCATATGGAAGAAACAGCAGTAAGCACAGGGAAATATCTGCTTCTAAATCCAAAACGCAGCTATCTAACAGAACGGTTGTCAATGTGTGCACTCAACTTCCAGAGTTAAATCCCTGTGTGGATTCAGCAGTCTGCAAACATCTTCTCTGCAGAGTCCCAAAACACGCGTTTTCAGCCCTTTACTGGCATATGGAAGAAACAGCAGTAAGCACAGGGAAATATCTGCTTCTAAATCCAAAACGCAGCTATCTAACAGAACGGTTGTCAATGTGTGCACTCAACTTCCAGAGTTAAACCCGTGTGTGGATTGAGCAGTCTGCAAACACTTTCTCTGCAGAGTCCCAAAACACGCGTTTTCAGCCCTTTACTGGCATATGGAAGAAACAGCAGTAAGCACAGGGAAATATCTGCTGCTAAATCCAAAACGCAGCTATCTAACAGAACGGTTGTCAATGTGTGCACTCAACTTCCAGAGTTAAACCCGTGTGTGGATTCAGCAGTCTGCAAACACTTTCTCTGCAGAGTCCCAAAGCAGGCGTTTTCAGCCCATTACCGGCATATGGAAGAAACAGCAGTAAGCACAAGGAAATATCTGCGTCTAAATCCAAAACGCAGCTATCTAACAGAACGGTTGTCAATGTGTGCACTCAACTTCCTGAGTTAAACCCGTGTGTGGATTCAGCAGTCTGCAAACACTTTCTCTGCAGAGTCCCAAAACAGGCGTTTTCAGCCCATTAGCGGCATATGGAAGAAACAGCAGTAAGCACAGGGAAATATCTGCTTCTAAATCCAAAACGCAGCTATCTAACAGAACGGTTGTCAATGTGTGCACTCAACTTCCAGAGTTAAACCCGTGTGTGGATTCAGCAGTCTGCAAACACTTTCTCTGCAGAGTCCCCAAACAGGCGTTTTCAGCCCATTACCGGCATATGGAAGAAACAGCAGTAAGCACAGGGAAATATCTGCTTCTAAATCCAAAACGCAGCTATCTAACAGAACGGTTGTCAATGTGTGCACTCAACTTCCAGATTTAAACCGGTGTGTGGATTCAGCAGTCTGCAAACACTTTCTCTGCAGAGTCCCAAAGCAGGCGTTTTCAGCCCATTACCGGCATATGGAAGAAACAGCAGTAAGCACAGGGCAATATCTGCTTCTAAATCCAAAACGCAGCTATCTAGCAGAACGGTTGTCAATGTGTACACTCAACTTCCAGAGTTAAACCCGTGTGTGGATTCAGCAGTCTGTAAACACTTTCTCTGCAGAGTCCCAAAACAGGCGTTTTCAGCCCATTACTGGCATATGGAAGAAACAGCAGTAAGCACAGGGCAATATCTGCTTCTAAATCCAAAACGCAGCTATCTAACAGAACGGTTTTCAATGTGTGCACTTAACTTCCAGAGTTAAACCCGTGTGTGGATTCAGCAGTCTGCAAACACTTTCTCTGCAGAGTCCCAAAACAGGCGTTTTCAGCCCATTACTTGCATATGGAAGAAACAGCAGTAAGCACAGGGAAATATCTGCTTCTAAATCCAAAACGCAGCTATCTAACAGAACGGTTGTCAATGTGTGCACTCAACTTCCAGAGTTAAACCCGTGTGTGGATTCAGCAGTCTGCAAACACTTTCTCTGCAGAGTCCCAAAACAGGCGTTTTCAGCCCATTACCGGCATATGGAAGAAACAGCAGTAAGCACAGGGAAATATCTGCTTCTAAATCCAAAACGCAGCTATCTAACAGAACGGTTGTCAATGTGTGCACTCAACTTCCAGAGTTAAACCCGTGTGTGGATTCAGCAGTCTGCAAACACATTCTCTGCAGAGTCCCAAAACAGGCGTTTTCAGCCCATTACCGGCATATGGAAGAAACAGCAGTAAGCACAGGGAAATATCTGCTTCTAAATCCAAAACGCAGCTATCTAACAGAACGGTTTTCAATGTGTGCACTCAACTTCCAGAGTTAAACCCGTGTGTGGATTCAGCAGTCTGCAAACACTTTCTCTGCAGAGTCCCAAAACAGGCGTTTTCAGCCCATTACCGGCATAGGGAAGAAACAGCAGTAAGCACAGGGAAATATCTGCTTCTAAATCCAAAACGCAGCTATCTAACAGAACGGTTGTCAATGTGTGCACTCAACATCCAGAGTTAAACCCGTGTGTGGATTCAGCAGTCTGCAAACACTTTCTCTGCAGAGTCCCAAAACAGGCGTTTTCAGCCCATTACCGGCATATGGAAGAAACAGCAGTAAGCACAGGGAAATATGTGCTTCTAAATCCAAAACGCAGCTATCTAACAGAACGGTTGTCAATGTGTCACTCAACTTCCTGAGTTAAACCCGTGTGTGGATTCAGCAGTCTGCAAACACTTTCTCTGCAGAGTCCCAAAACAGGCGTTTTCAGCCCATTACCGGCATATGGAAGAAACAGCAGTAAGCACAGGGAAATATCTGCTTCTAAATCCAAAACGCAGCTATCTAACAGAACGGTTGTCAATGTGTGCACTCAACTTCCAGAGTTAAACCCGTGTGTGGATTCAGCAGTCTGCAAACACTTTCTCTGCAGAGTCCCAAAACAGGCGTTTTTCAGCCCATTACCGGCATATGGAAGAAACAGCAGTAAGCACAGGGAAATATCTGCTTCTAAATCCAAAACGCAGCTATCTAACAGAACGGTTGTCAATGTGTGCACTCAACTTCCAGAGTTAAATCCCTGTGTGGATTCAGCAGTCTGCAAACACTTTCTCTGCAGAGTCCCAAAGCAGGCGTTTTCAGCCCATTACCGGCATATGGAAGAAACAGCAGTAAGCACAAGGAAATATCTGCGTCTAAATCCAAAACGCAGCTATCTAACAGAACGGTTGTCAATGTGTGCACTCAACTTCCTGAGTTAAACCCGTGTGTGGATTCAGCAGTCTGCAAACACTTTCTCTGCAGAGTCCCAAAACAGGCGTTTTCAGCCCATTAGCGGCATATGGAAGAAACAGCAGTAAGCACAGGGAAATATCTGCTTCTAAATCCAAAACGCAGCTATCTAACAGAACGGTTGTCAATGTGTGCACTCAACTTCCAGAGTTAAACCCGTGTGTGGATTCAGCAGTCTGCAAACACTTTCTCTGCAGAGTCCCCAAACAGGCGTTTTCAGCCCATTACCGGCATATGGAAGAAACAGCAGTAAGCACAGGGAAATATCTGCTTCTAAATCCAAAACGCAGCTATCTAACAGAACGGTTGTCAATGTGTGCACTCAACTTCCAGAGTTAAACCGGTGTGTGGATTCAGCAGTCTGCAAACACTTTCTCTGCAGAGTCCCAAAGCAGGCGTTTTCAGCCCATTACCGGCATATGGAAGAAACAGCAGTAAGCACAGGGCAATATCTGCTTCTAAATCCAAAACGCAGCTATCTAGCAGAACGGTTGTCAATGTGTACACTCAACTTCCAGAGTTAAACCCGTGTGTGGATTCAGCAGTCTGTAAACACTTTCTCTGCAGAGTCCGAAAACAGGCGTTTTCAGCCCATTACCGGCATATGGAAGAAACAGCAGTAAGCACAGGGCAATATCTGCTTCTAAATCCAAAACGCAGCTATCTAACAGAACGGTTTTCAATGTGTGCACTCAACTTCCAGAGTTAAACCCGTGTGTGGATTCAGCAGTCTGCAAACACTTTCTCTGCAGAGTCCCAAAACAGGCGTTTTCAGCCCATTACTTGCATATGGAAGAAACAGCAGTAAGCACAGGGAAATATCTGCTTCTAAATCCAAAACGCAGCTTTCTAACAGAACGGTTGTCAATGTGTGCACTCAACTTCCAGAGTTAAACCCGTGTGTGGATTCAGCAGTCTGCAAACACTTTCTCTGCAGAGTCCCAAAACAGGCGTTTTCAGCCCATTACCGGCATATGGAAGAAACAGCAGTAAGCACAGGGAAATATCTGCTTCTAAATCCAAAACGCAGCTATCTAACAGAACGGTTGTCAATGTGTGCACTCAACTTCCAGAGTTAAACCCGTGTGTGGATTCAGCAGTCTGCAAACACATTCTCTGCAGAGTCCCAAAACAGGCGTTTTCAGCCCATTACCGGCATATGGAAGAAACAGCAGTAAGCACAGGGAAATATCTGCTTCTAAATCCAAAACGCAGCTATCTAACAGAACGGTTTTCAATGTGTGCACTCAACTTCCAGAGTTAAACCCGTGTGTGGATTCAGCAGTCTGCAAACACTTTCTCTGCAGAGTCCCAAAACAGGCGTTTTCAACCCATTACCGGCATAGGGAAGAAACAGCAGTAAGCACAGGGAAATATCTGCTTCTAAATCCAAAACGCAGCTATCTAACAGAACGGTTGTCAATGTGTGCACTCAACATCCAGAGTTAAACCCGTGTGTGGATTCAGCAGTCTGCAAACACTTTCTCTGCAGAGTCCCAAAACAGGCGTTTTCAGCCCATTACCGGCATATGGAAGAAACAGCAGTAAGCACAGGGAAATATGTGCTTCTAAATCCAAAACGCAGCTATCTAACAGAACGGTTGTCAATGTGTCACTCAACTTCCTGAGTTAAACCCGTGTGTGGATTCAGCAGTCTGCAAACACTTTCTCTGCAGAGTCCCAAAACAGGCGTTTTCAGCCCATTACCGGCATATGGAAGAAACAGCAGTAAGCACAGGGAAATATCTGCTTCTAAATCCAAAACGCAGCTATCTAACAGAACGGTTGTCAATGTGTGCACTCAACTTCCAGAGTTAAACCCGTGTGTGGATTCAGCAGTCTGCAAACACTTTCTCTGCAGAGTCCCAAAACAGGCGTTTTTTAGCCCATTACCGGCATATGGAAGAAACAGCAGTAAGCACAGGGAAATATCTGCTTCTAAATCCAAAACGCAGCTATCTGACAGAACGGTTGTCAATGTGTGCACTCAACTTCCAGAGATAAACCCGTGTGTGGGTTCAGCAGTCTGCAAACACTTTCTCTGCAGAGTCCCAAAGCAGGCGTTTTCAGCCCATTACCGGCATATGGAAGAAACAGCAGTAAGCACAGGGAAATATCTGCTTCTAAATCCAAAACGCAGCTATCTAACAGAACGGTTGTCAATGTGTGCACTCAACTTCCTGAGTTAAACCCGTGTGTGGATTCAGCAGTCTGCAAACACTTTCTCTGCAGAGTCCCAAAACAGGCGTTTTCAGCCCATTAGCGGCATATGGAAGAAACAGCAGTAAGCACAGGGAAATATCTGCTTCTAAATCCAAAACGCAGCTATCTAACAGAACGGTTGTCAATGTGTGCACTCAACTTCCAGAGTTAAACCCGTGTGTGGATTCAGCAGTCTGCAAACACTTTCTCTGCAGAGTCCCCAAACAGGCGTTTTCAGCCCATTACCGGCATATGGAAGAAACAGCAGTAAGCCCAGGGAAATATCTGCTTCTAAATCCAAAACGCAGCTATCTAACAGAACGGTTGTCAATGTGTGCACTCAACTTCCAGAGTTAAACCCGTGTGTGGATTCAGCAGTCTGCAAACACTTTCTCTGCAGAGTCCCAAAGCAGGCGTTTTCAGCCCATTACCGGCATATGGAAGAAACAGCAGTAAGCACAGGGCAATATCTGCTTCTAAATCCAAAACGCAGCTATCTAACAGAACGGTTGTCAATGTGTACACTCAACTTCCCGAGTTAAACCCGTGTGTGGATTCAGCAGTCTGTAAACACTTTCTTTGCAGAGTCCCAAAACAGGCGTTTTCAGCCCATTACCTTCATATGGAAGAAACAGCAGAAAGCACAGGGCAATATCTGCTTCTAAATCCAAAACGCAGCTATCTAACAGAACGGTTTTCAATGTGTGCACTCAACTTCCAGAGTTAAACCCGTGTGTGGATTGAGCAGTCTGCAAACAGTTTCTCTGCAGAGTCCCAAAACACGCGTTTTCAGCCCTTTACTGGCATATGGAAGAAACAGCAGTAAGCACAGGGAAATATCTGCTGCTAAATCCAAAACGCAGCTATCTAACAGAACGGTTGTCAATGTGTGCACTCAACTTCCAGAGTTAAACCCGTGTGTGGATTCAGCAGTCTGCAAACACTTTCTCTGCAGAGTCCCAAAGCAGGCGTTTTCAGCCCATTACCGGCATATGGAAGAAACAGCAGTAAGCACAAGGAAATATCTGCGTCTAAATCCAAAACGCAGCTATCTAACAGAACGGTTGTCAATGTGTGCACTCAACTTCCTGAGTTAAACCCGTGTGTGGATTCAGCAGTCTGCAAACACTTTCTCTGCAGAGTCCCCAAACAGGCGTTTTCAGCCCATTAGCGGCATATGGAAGAAACAGCAGTAAGCACAGGGAAATATCTGCTTCTAAATCCAAAACGCAGCTATCTAACAGAACGGTTGTCAATGTGTGCACTCAACTTCCAGAGTTAAACCGGTGTGTGGATTCAGCAGTCTGCAAACACTTTCTCTGCAGAGTCCCAAAGCAGGCGTTTTCAGCCCATTACCGGCATATGGAAGAAACAGCAGTAAGCACAGGGCAATATCTGCTTCTAAATCCAAAACGCAGCTATCTAGCAGAACGGTTGTCAATGTGTACACTCAACTTCCAGAGTTAAACCCGTGTGTGGATTCAGCAGTCTGTAAACACTTTCTCTGCAGAGTCCCAAATCAGGCGTTTTCAGCCCATTACCGGCATATGGAAGAAACAGCAGTAAGCACAGGGCAATATCTGCTTCTAAATCCAAAACGCAGCTATCTAACAGAACGGTTTTCAATGTGTGCACTCAACTTCCAGAGTTAAACCCGTGTGTGGATTCAGCAGTCTGCAAACACTTTCTCTGCAGAGTCCCAAAACAGGCGTTTTCAGCCCATTACTTGCATATGGAAGAAACAGCAGTAAGCACAGGGAAATATCTGCTTCTAAATCCAAAACGCAGCTTTCTAACAGAACGGTTGTCAATGTGTGCACTCAACTTCCAGAGTTAAACCCGTGTGTGGATTCAGCAGTCTGCAAACACTTTCTCTGCAGAGTCCCAAAACAGGCGTTTTCAGCCCATTACCGGCATATGGAAGAAACAGCAGTAAGCACAGGGAAATATCTGCTTCTAAATCCAAAACGCAGCTATCTAACAGAACGGTTGTCAATGTGTGCACTCAACTTCCAGAGTTAAACCCGTGTGTGGATTCAGCAGTCTGCAAACACATTCTCTGCAGAGTCCCAAAACAGGCGTTTTCAGCCCATTACCGGCATATGGAAGAAACAGCAGTAAGCACAGGGAAATATCTGCTTCTAAATCCAAAACGCAGCTATCTAACAGAACGGTTTTCAATGTGTGCACTCAACTTCCAGAGTTAAACCCGTGTGTGGATTCAGCAGTCTGCAAACACTTTCTCTGCAGAGTCCCAAAACAGGCGTTTTCAGCCCATTACCGGCATAGGGAAGAAACAGCAGTAAGCACAGGGAAATATCTGCTTCTAAATCCAAAACGCAGCTATCTAACAGAACGGTTGTCAATGTGTGCACTCAACATCCAGAGTTAAACCCGTGTGTGGATTCAGCAGTCTGCAAACACTTTCTCTGCAGAGTCCCAAAACAGGCGTTTTCAGCCCATTACCGGCATATGGAAGAAACAGCAGTAAGCACAGAGAAATATGTGCTTCTAAATCCAAAACGCAGCTATCTAACAGAACGGTTGTCAATGTGTCACTCAACTTCCTGAGTTAAACCCGTGTGTGGATTCAGCAGTCTGCAAACACTTTCTCTGCAGAGTCCCAAAACAGGCGTTTTCAGCCCATTACCGGCATATGGAAGAAACAGCAGTAAGCACAGGGAAATATCTGCTTCTAAATCCAAAACGCAGCTATCTAACAGAACGGTTGTCAATGTGTGCACTCAACTTCCAGAGTTAAACCCGTGTGTGGATTCAGCAGTCTGCAAACACTTTCTCTGCAGAGTCCCAAAACAGGCGTTTTCAGCCCATTACCGACATATGGAAGAAACAGCAGTAAGCACAGGGAAATATCTGCTTCTAAATCCAAAACGCAGCTATCTAACAGAACGGTTGTCAATGTGTGCACTCAACTTCCAGAGTTAAGCCCGTGTGTGGATTCAGCAGTCTGCAAACACTTTCTCTGCAGAGTCCCAAAACAGGCGTTTTCAGCCCATTACCGGCTTATGGAAGAAACAGCAGTAAGCACAGGGAAATATCTGCTTCTAAATCCAAAACTCAGCTATCTAACAGAACGGTATTCAATGTGTGCACTCAACTTCCAGAGTTAAACCCGTGTGTGGGTTCAGCAGTCTGCAAACACTTTCTCTGCAGAGTCCCAAAACAGACGTTTTCAGCCCATTACCGGCATATGGAAGAAACAGCAGTAAGCACAGGGAAAGATCTGCTTCTAAATCCAAAACGCAGCTATCTAACAGAACGGTTGTCAATGTGTGCACTCAACTTCCAGAGTTAAATCCCTGTGTGGATTCAGCAGTCTGCAAACATCTTCTCTGCAGAGTCCCAAAACAGGCGTTTTCAGACCATTACCGGCATATGGAAGAAACAGCAGTAAGCACAGGGAAATATCTGCTTCTAAATCCAAAACGCAGCTATCTAACAGAACGGTTGTCAATGTGTGCACTCAACTTCCAGAGTTAAACCCGTGTGTGGATTCAGCAGTCTGCAAACACTTTCTCTGCAGAGTCCCAAAGCAGGCGTTTTCAGCCCATTACCGGCATATGGAAGAAACAGCAGTAAGCACACGGAAATATCTGCTTCTAAATCCAAAACGCAGCTATCTAACAGAACGGTTGTCAATGTGTGCACTCAACTTCCTGAGTTAAACCCGTGTGTGGATTCAGCAGTCTGCAAACACTTTCTCTGCAGAGTCCCAAAACAGGCGTTTTCAGCCCATTACCGGCATATGGAAGAAACAGCAGTAAGCACAGGGAAATATCTGCTTCTAAATCCAAAACGCAGCTATCTAACAGAACGGTTGTCAATGTGTGCACTCAACTTCCAGAGTTAAACCCGTGTGTGGATTCAGCAGTCTGCAAACATCTTCTCTGCAGAGTCCCAAAACAGGCGTTTTCAGCCCATTACCGGCATATGGAAGAAACAGCAGTAAGCACAGGGAAATATCTGCTTCTAAATCCAAAACGCAGCTATCTAACAGAACGGTTGTCAATGTGTGCACTCAACTTCCAGAGTTAAACCCGTGTGTGGATTCAGCAGTCTGCAAACACTTTCTCTGCAGAGTCCCAAAACAGGCGTTTTCAGCCCATTACCGGTATATGGAAGAAACAGCAGTAAGCACAGGGAAATATCTGCTTCTAAATCCAAAACGCAGCTATCTAACAGAACGGTTGCCAATGTGTGCACTCAACTTCCAGAGTTAAACCCGTGTGTGGATTCAGCAGTCTGCAAACACTTTCTCTGCAGAGTCCCAAAACAGGCCTTTTCAGCCCATTACCGGCATATGGAAGAAACAGCAGTAAGCACAGGGAAATATCTGCTTCTAAATCCAAAACGCAGCTATCTAACAGAACGGTTTTCAATGCGTGCACTCAACTTCCAGAGTTAAACCCGTGTGTGGATTCAGCAGTCTGCAAACACTTTCTCTGCAGAGTCCCAAAACAGGCGTTTTCAGCCCATTACCGGCATAGGGAAGAAACAGCAGTAAGCACAGGGAAATATCTGCTTCTAAATCCAAAACGCAGCTATCTAACAGAACGGTTGTCAATGTGTGCACTCAACTTCCAGAGTTAAACCCGTGTGTGGATTCAGCAGTCTGCAAACACTTTCTCTGCAGAGTCCCAAAACAGGCGTTTTCAGCCCATTACCGGCATATGGAAGAAACAGCAGTAAGCACAGGGAAATACGTGCTTCTAAATCCAAAACGCAGCTATCTAACAGAACGGTTGTCAATGTGTGCACTCAACTTCCTGAGTTAAACCCGTGTGTGGATTCAGCAGTCTGCAAACACTTTCTCTGCAGAGTCCCAAAACAGGCGTTTTCAGCCCATTACCGGCATATGGAAGAAACAGCAGTAAGCACAGGGAAATATCTGCTTCTAAATCCAAAACGCAGCTATCTAACAGAACGGTTGTCAATGTGTGCACTCAACTTCCAGAGTTAAACCCGTGTGTGGATTCAGCAGTCTGCAAACACTTTCTCTGCAGAGTCCCAAAACAGGCGTTTTCAGCCCATTACCTGCATATGGAAGAAACAGCAGTAAGCAAAGGGCAATATCTGCTTCTAAATCCAAAACGCAGCTATCTAACAGAACGGTTTTCAATGTGTGCACTCAACTTCCAGAGTTAAACCCGTGTGTGGATTCAGCAGTCTGCAAACACTTTCTCTGCAGAGTCCCAAAACAGACGTTTTCAGCCCATTACCGGCATATGGAAGAAACAGCAGTAAGCACAGGGAAATATCTGCTTCTAAATCCAAAACGCAGCTATCTAACAGAACGGTTGTCAATGTGTGCACTCAACTTCCAGAGTTAAATCCCTGTGTGGATTCAGCAGTCTGCAAACATCTTCTCTGCAGAGTCCGAAAACAGGCGTTTTCAGCCTATTACCGGCATATGGAAGAAACAGCAGTAAGCACAGGGAAATATCTGCTTCTAAATCCAAAACGCAGCTATCTAACAGAACGGTTGTCAATGTGTGCACTCAACTTCCAGAGTTAAACCCGTGTGTGGATTCAGCAGTCTGCAAACACTTTCTCTGCAGAGTCCCAAAGCAGGCGTTTTCAGACCATTACCGGCATATGGAAGAAACAGCAGTAAGCACAAGGAAATATCTGCTTCTAAATCCAAAACGCAGCTATCTAACAGAACGGTTGTCAATGTGTGCACTCAACTTCCTGAGTTAAACCCGTGTGTGGATTCAGCAGTCTGCAAACACTTTCTCTGCAGAGTCCCAAAACAGGCGTTTTCAGCCCATTACCGGCATATGGAAGAAACAGCAGTAAGCACAGGGAAATATCTGCTTCTAAATCGAAAACGCAGCTATCTAACAGAACGGTTGTCAATGTGTGCACTCAACTTCCAGAGTTAAACCCGTGTGTGGATTCAGCAGTCTGCAAACATCTTCTCTGCAGAGTCCCAAAACAGGCGTTTTCAGCCCATTACCGGCATATGGAAGAAACAGCAGTAAGCACAGGGAAATATCTGCTTCTAAATCCAAAACGCAGCTATCTAACAGAACGGTTGTCAATGTGTGCACTCAACTTCCAGAGTTAAACCCGTGTGTGGATTCAGCAGTCTGCAAACACTTTCTCTGCAGAGTCCCAAAACAGGCGTTTTCAGCCCATTAGCGGCATATGGAAGAAACAGCAGTAAGCACAGGGAAATATCTGCTTCTAAATCCAAAACGCAGCTGTCTAACAGAACGGTTGTCAATGTGTGCACTCAACTTCCAGAGTTAAACCCGTGTGTGGATTCAGCAGTCTGCAACACTTTCTCTGCAGAGTTCCAAAACAGGCGTTTTCAGCCCATTACCGGCATATGGAAGAAACAGCAGTAAGCACAGGGAAATATCTGCTTCTAAATCCAAAACGCAGCTTTCTAACAGAACGGTTGTCAATGTGTGCACTCAACTTCCAGAGTTAAACCGGTGTGTGGATTCAGCAGTCTGCAAACACTTTCTCTGCAGAGTCCCAAAACAGGCGTTTTCAGCCCATTACCGGCATATGGAAGAAACAGCAGTAAGCACAGGGAAATATCTGCTTCTAAATCCAAAACGCAGCTATCTAACAGAACGGTTGTCAATGTGTGCACTCAACTTCCTGAGTTAAACCCGTGTGTGGATTCAGCAGTCTGCAAACACTTTCTCTGCAGAGTCCCAAAACAGGCGTTTTCAGCCCATTACCGGCATATGGAAGAAACAGCAGAAAGCACAGGGAAATATCTGCTTCTAAATCCAAAACGCAGCTATCTAACAGAACGGTTGTCAATGTGTGCACTCAACTTCCAGAGTTAAACCCGTGTGTGGATTCAGCAGTCTGCAAACATCTTCTCTGCAGAGTCCCAAAACAGGCGTTTTCAGCCCTTTACCGGCATATGGAAGAAACAGCAGTAAGCACAGGGAAATATCTGCTTCTAAATCCAAAACGCAGCTATCTAACAGAACGGTTGTCAATGTGTGCACTCAACTTCCAGAGTTAAGCCCGTGTGTGGATTCAGCAGTCTGCAAACACTTTCTCTGCAGAGTCCCAAAGCAGGCGTTTTCAGCCCATTACCGGCATATGGAAGAAACAGCAGTAAGCACAGGGAAATATCTGCTTCTAAATCCAAAACGCAGCTATCTAACAGAACGGATGTCAATGTGTGCACTCAACTTCCAGAGTTAAACCCGTGTGTGGATTCAGCAGTCTGCAAACACTTTCTCTGCAGAGTTCCAAAACAGGCGTTTTCAGCCCATTACCGGCATATGGAAGAAACAGCAGTAAGCACAGGGAAATATCTGCTTCTAAATCCAAAACGCAGCTTTCTAACAGAACGGTTGTCAATGTGTGCACTCAAATTCCAGAGTTAAACCGGTGTGTGGATTCAGCAGTCTGCAAACACTTTCTCTGCAGAGTCCCAAAACAGGCGTTTTCAGCCCATTACCGGCATATGGAAGAAACAGCAGTAAGCACAGGGAAATATCTGCTTCTAAATCCAAAACGCAGCTATCTAACAGAACGGATGTCAATGTGTGCACTCAACTTCCAGAATTAAACCCGTGTGTGGATTCAGAAGTCTGCAAACACTTTCTCTGCAGAGTTCCAAAACAGGCGTTTTCAGCCAATTACCGGCATATGGAAGAAACAGCAGTAAGCACAGGGAAATATCTGCTTCTAAATCCAAAACGCAGCTTTCTAACAGAACGGTTGTCAATGTGTGCACTCAACTTCCAGAGTTAAACCGGTGTGTGGATTCA
This sequence comes from Aotus nancymaae, assembly GCF_030222135.1. Taxonomy (NCBI): domain Eukaryota; kingdom Metazoa; phylum Chordata; class Mammalia; order Primates; family Aotidae; genus Aotus; species Aotus nancymaae. The sequence goes on along the minus strand of NW_026988568.1, from coordinate 4,043,999 downwards.
GCAGTCTGCAAACACTTTCTCTGCAGAGTCCCAAAACAGGCGTTTTCAGCCCATTACCGGCATATGGAAGAAACAGCAGAAAGCACAGGGAAATATCTGCTTCTAAATCCAAAACGCAGCTATCTAACAGAATGGTTGTCAATGTGTGCACTCAACTTCCAGAGTTAAACCCGTGTGTGGATTCAGCACTCTGCAAACACTTTCTCTGCAGAGTCCCAATACAGGCGTTTTCAGCCCCTTACCAGCATATGGAAGAAACAGCAGTAAGCACAGGGAAATATCTGCTTCTAAATCCAAAACGCAGCTATCTAACAGAACGGTTGTCAATGTGTGCACTCAACTTCCAGAGTTAAACCCGTGTGTGGATTCAGCAGTCTACAAACATCTTCTCTGCAGAGTCCCAAAACAGGCGTTTTCAGCCCATTACCGGCATATGGAAGAAACAGCAGTAAGCACAGGGAAATATCTGCTTCTAAATCCAAAACGCAGCTATCTAACAGAACAGTTGTAAATGTGTGCACTCAACTTCCAGAGTTAAACCCGTGTGTGGATTCAGCAGTCTGCAAACACTTTCTCTGCAGAGTCCCAAAGCAGGCGTTTTCAGCGCATTACCGGCATATGGAAGAAACAGCAGTAAGCCCAGGGAAATATCTGCTTCTAAATCCAAAACGCAGCTATCTAACAGAACGGTTGTCAATGTGTGCACTCAACTTCCAGAGTTAAACCCGTGTGTGGATTCAGCAGTCTGCAAACACTTTCTCTGCAGAGTCCCAAAGCAGGCGTTTTCAGCCCATTACCGGCATATGGAAGAAACAGCAGTAAGCACAGGGAAATATCTGCTTCTAAATCCAAAACGCAGCTATCTAACAGAACGGTTGTCAATGTGTGCACTCAACTTCCAGAGTTAAACCCGTGTGTGGATTCAGCAGTCTGCAAACACTTTCTCTGCAGAGTCCCAAAACAGGCGTTTTCAGCCCATTACCGGCATATGGAAGAAACAGCAGTAAGCACAGGGAAATATCTGCTTCTAAATCCAAAACGCAGCTATCTAACAGAATGGTTGTCAATGTGTGCACTCAACTTCCAGAGTTAAACCCGTGTGTGGATTCAGCAGTCTGCAAACACTTTCTCTGCAGAGTCCCAAAACAGGCGTTTTCAGCCCCTTACCGGCATATGGAAGAAACAGCAGTAAGCACAGGGAAATATCTGCTTCTAAATCCAAAACGCAGCTATCTAACAGAACGGTTGTCAATGTGTGCACTCAACTTCCAGAGTTAAACCCGTGTGTGGATTCAGCAGTCTGCAAACATCTTCTCTGCAGAGTCCCAAAACAGACGTTTTCAGCCCATTACCGGCATATGGAAGAAACAGCAGTAAGCACAGGGAAATATCTGCTTCTAAATCCAAAACGCAGCTATCTAACAGAACGGTTGTCAATGTGTGCACTCAACTTCCTGAGTTAAACCCGTGTGTGGATTCAGCAGTCTGCAAACATCTTCTCTGCAGAGTCCCAAAACAGGCGTTTTCAGCCCATTACCGGCATATGGAAGAAACAGCAGTAAGCACAGGGAAATATCTGCTTCTAAATACAAAACGCAGCTATCTAACAGAACGGTTGTCAATGTGTGCACTCAACTTCCAGAGTTAAACCCGTGTGTGGATTCAGCAGTCTGCAAACACTTTCTCTGCAGAGTCCCAAAGCAGGCGTTTTCAGCGCATTACCGGCATATGGAAGAAACAGCAGTAAGCCCAGGGAAATATCTGCTTCTAAATCCAAAACGCAGCTATCTAACAGAACGGTTGTCAATGTGTGCACTCAACTTCCAGAGGTAAACCCGTGTGTGGATTCAGCAGTCTGCAAACACTTTCTCTGCAGAGTCGCAAAGCAGGCGTTTTCAGCCCATTACCGGCATAAGGAAGAAACAGCAGTAAGCACAGGGAAATATCTGCTTCTAAATCCAAAACGCAGCTATCTAACAGAACGGTTGTCAATGTGTGCACTCAACTTCCAGAGTTAAACCCGTGTGTGGATTCAGCAGTCTGCAAACACTTTCTCTGCAGAGTCCAAAAACAGGCGTTTTCAGCCCATTACCGGCATATGGAAGAAACAGCAGTAAGCACAGGGAAATATCTGCTTCTAAATCCAAAACGCAGCTTTCTAACAGAACGGTTGTCAATGTGTGCACTCAACTCCCAGAGTTTAACCCGTGTGTGGATTCAGCAGTCTGCAAACACTTTCTCTGCAGAGTCCCAAAACAGGCGTTTTCAGCCCATTACCGGCATATGGAAGAAACAGCAGTAAGCACAGGGAAATATCTGCTTCTAAATCCAAAACGCAGCTATCTAACAGAACGGTTGTCAATGTGTGCACTCAACTTCCAGAGTTAAACCCGTGTGTGGATTCAGCAGTCTGCAAACACTTTCTCTGCAGAGTCCCAAAACAGGCGTTTTCAGCCCATTACCGGCATATGGAAGAAACAGCAGTAAGCACAGGGAAATATCTGCTTCTAAATCCAAAACGCAGCTATCTAACAGAACGGTTGTCAAGGTGTGCACTCAACTTCCAGAGTTAAACCCGTGTGTGGATTCAGCAGTCTGCAAACACTTTCTCTGCAGAGTCCCAAAACAGGCATTTTCAGCCCATTACCGGCATATGGAAGAAACAGCAGTAAGCACAGGGAAATATCTGCTTCTAAATCCAAAACGCAGCTATCTAACAGAACGGTTGTCAATGTGTGCACTCAACTTCCAGAGTTAAACAAGTGTGTGGATTCAGCAGTCTGCAAACATCTTCTCTGCAGAGTCCCTAAGCAGGCGTTTTCAGTGCATTACCGGCATATGGAAGAAACAGCAGTAAGCACAGGGAAATATCTGCTTCTAAATACAAAACGCAGCTATCTAACAGAACGGTTGTCAATGTGTGCACTCAACTTCCAGAGTTAAACCCGTGTGTGGATTCAGCAGTCTGCAAACACTTTCTCTGCAGAGTCCCCAAACAGGCGTTTTCAGCCCATTACCGGCATATGGAAGAAACAGCAGTAAGCACAGGGAAATATCTGCTTCTAAATCCAAAACGCAGCTTTCTAACAGAACGGTTGTCAATGTGTGCACTCAACTTCCAGAGTTAAACCCGTGTGTGGATTCAGCAGTCTGCAAACACTTTCTCTGCAGAGTCCCAAAACAGGCGTTTTCAGCCCATTACCGGCATATGGAAGAAACAGCAGTAAGCACAGGGAAATATCTGCTTCTAAATCCAAAACGCAGCTATCTAACAGAACGGTTGTCAATGTGTGCACTCAACTTCCAGAGTTAAACCCGTGTGTGGATTCAGCAGTCTGCAAACACTTTCTCTGCAGAGTCCCAAAGCAGGCGTTTTCAGTAAATTACCGGCATATGGAAGAAACAGCAGTAAGCACAGGGAAATATCTGCTTCTAAATCCAAAACGCAGCTATCTAACAGAACGGTTGTCAATGTGTGCACTCAACTTCCAGAGTTAAACCCGTGTGTGGATTCAGCAGTCTTCAAACATCTTCTCTGCAGAGTCCCAAAACAGGCGTTTTCAGCCCATTACCGGCATATGGAAGAAACAGCAGTAAGCACAGGGAAATATCTGCTTCTAAATCCAAAACGCAGCTATCTAACAGAACGGATGTCAATGTGTGCACTCAACTTCCAGAATTAAACCCGTGTGTGGATTCAGCAGTCTGCAAACACTTTCTCTGCAGAGTTCCAAAACAGGCGTTTTCAGCCCATTACCGGCATATGGAAGAAACAGCAGTAAGCACAGGGAAATATCTGCTTCTAAATCCAAAACGCAGCTTTCTAACAGAACGGTTGTCAATGTGTGCACTCAACTTCCAGAGTTAAACCGGTGTGTGGATTCAGCAGTCTGCAAACACTTTCTCTGCAGAGTCCCAAAACAGGCGTTTTCAGCCCATTACCGGCATATGGAAGAAACAGCAGTAAGCACAGGGAAATATCTGCTTCTAAATCCAAAACGCAGCTATCTGACAGAATGGTTGTCAATGTGTGCACTCAACTTCCAGAGTTAAACCCGTGTGTGGATTCAGCAGTCTGCAAACACTTTCTCTGCAGAGTCCCAATACAGGCGTTTTCAGCCCCTTACCAGCATATGGAAGAAACAGCAGTAAGCACAGGGAAATATCTGCTTCTAAATCCAAAACGCAGCTATCTAACAGAACGGTTGTCAATGTGTGCACTCAACTTCCAGAGTTAAACCCGTGTGTGGATTCAGCAGTCTGCAAACATCTTCTCTGCAGAGTCCCTAAACAGGCGTTTTCAGCCCATTACCGGCATATGGAAGAAACAGCAGTAAGCACAGGGAAATATCTGCTTCTAAATCCAAAACGCAGCTATCTAACAGAACAGTTGTAAATGTGTGCACTCAACTTCCAGAGCTAAACCCGTGTGTGGATTCAGCAGTCTGCAAACACTTTCTCTGCAGAGTCCCAAAGCAGGCGTTTTCAGCCCATTACCGGCATATGGAAGAAACAGCAGTAAGCCCAGGGAAATATCTGCTTCTAAATCCAAAACGCAGCTCTCTAACAGAACGGTTGTCAATGTGTGCACTCAACTTCCAGAGTTAAGCCCGTGTGTGGATTCAGCAGTCTGCAAACACTTTCTCTGCAGAGTCCCAAAGCAGGCGTTTTCAGCCCATTACCGGCATATGGAAGAAACAGCAGTAAGCACAGGGAAATATCTGCTTCTAAATCCAAAACGCAGCTATCTAACAGAACGGTTGTCAATGTGTGCACTCAACTTCCAGAGTTAAACCCGTGTGTGGATTCAGCAGTCTGCAAACACTTTCTCTGCAGAGTCCCAAAACAGGCGTTTTCAGCCCATAACCGGCATATGGAAGAAACAGCAGTAAGCACAGGGAAATATCTGCTTCTAAATCCAAAACGCAGCTATCTAACAGAACGGTTGTCAATGTGTGCACTCAACTTCCAGAGTTAAACCCGTGTGTGGATTCAGCAGTCTGCAAACACTTTCCCTGCAGAGTCCCAAAACAGGCGTTTTCAGCCCATTACCGGCATATGGAAGAAACAGCAGTAAGCACAGGGAAATATCTGCTTCTAAATCCAAAACGCAGCTATCTAACAGAACGGTTGTCAATGTGTGCACTCAACTTCCAGAGTTAAACCCGTGTGTGGATTCAGCAGTCTGCAAACACTTTCTCTGCAGAGTCCCAAAACAGGCGTTTTCAGCCCATTACCGGCATATGGAAGAAACAGCAGTAAGCACAGGGAAATATCTGCTTCTAAATCCAAAACGCAGCTATCTAACAGAACGGATGTCAATGTGTGCACTCAACTTCCAGAGTTAAACCCGTGTGTGGATTCAGCAGTCTGCAAACACTTTCTCTGCAGAGTTCCAAAACAGGCGTTTTCAGCCCATTACTGGCATATGGAAGAAACAGCAGTAAGCACAGGGAAATATCTGCTTCTAAATCCAAAACGCAGCTTTCTAACAGAACGGTTGTCAATGTGTGCACTCAACTTCCAGCGTTAAACAAGTGTGTGGATTCAGCAGTCTGCAAACATCTTCTCTGCAGAGTCCCTAAGCAGGCGTTTTCAGTGCATTACCGGCATATGGAAGTAACAGCAGTAAGCACAGGGAAATATCTGCTTCTAAATCCAAAACGCAGCTATCTAACAGAACGGTTGTCAATGTGTGCACTCAACTTCCAGAGTTAAACCCGTGTGTGGATTCAGCAGTCTGCAAACACTTTCTCTGCAGAGTCCCCAAACAGGCGTTTTCAGCCCATTACCGGCATATGGAAGAAACAGCAGTAAGCACAGGGAAATATCTGCTTCTAAATCCAAAACGCAGCTTTCTAACAGAACGGTTGTCAATGTGTGCACTCAACTTCCAGAGTTAAACCCGTGTGTGGATTCAGCAGTCTGCAAACATCTTCTCTGCAGAGTCCAAAAACAGGCGTTTTCAGCCCATTACCGGCATATGGAAGAAACAGCAGTAAGCACAGGGAAATATCTGCTTCTAAATCCAAAACGCAGCTTTCTAACAGAACGGTTGTCAATGTGTGCACTCAACTTCCAGAGTTAAACAAGTGTGTGGATTCAGCAGTTTGCAAACTTCTTCTCTGCAGAGTCCCAAAGCAGGCGTTTTCAGTAAATTACCGGCATATGGAAGAAACAGCAGTTAGCCCATGGAAATATCTGCTTCTAAATCCAAAACGCAGCTATTTAGCAGAACGGTTGTCAATGTGTGCACTCAACTTCCAGAGTTAAACCCGTGTGTGGATTCAGCAGTCTGCAAACACTTTCTCTGCAGAGTCCCAAAACAGGCGTTTTCAGCCCATTACCGGCATATGGAAGAAACAGCAGTAAGCACAGGGAAATATCTGCTTCTAAATCCAAAACGCAGCTATCTAACAGAACGGTTGTCAATGTGTGCACTCAACTTCCAGAGTTAAACCCGTGTGTGGATTCAGCAGTCTGCAAACACTTTCTCTGCAGAGTTCCAAAACAGGCGTTTTCAGCCCATTACCGGCATATGGAAGAAACAGCAGTAAGCACAGGGAAATATCTGCTTCTAAATCCAAAACGCAGCTTTCTAACAGAACGGTTGTCAATGTGTGCACTCAACTTCCAGAGTTAAACCGGTGTGTGGATTCAGCAGTCTGCAAACACTTTCTCTGCAGAGTCCCAAAACAGGCGTTTTCAGCCCATTACCGGCATATGGAAGAAACAGCAGTAAGCACAGGGAAATATCTGCTTCTAAATCCAAAACGCAGCTATCTAACAGAACGGATGTCAATGTGTGCACTCAACTTCCAGAATTAAACCCGTGTGTGGATTCAGCAGTCTGCAAACACTTTCTCTGCAGAGTTCCAAAACAGGCGTTTTCAGCCCATTACCGGCATATGGAAGAAACAGCAGTAAGCACAGGGAAATATCTGCTTCTAAATCCAAAACGCAGCTTTCTAACAGAACGGTTGTCAATGTGTGCACTCAACTTCCAGAGTTAAACCGGTGTGTGGATTCAGCAGTCTGCAAACACTTTCTCTGCAGAGTCCCAAAACAGGCGTTTTCAGCCCATTACCGGCATATGGAAGAAACAGCAGTAAGCACAGGGAAATATCTGCTTCTAAATCCAAAACGCAGCTATCTGACAGAATGGTTGTCAATGTGTGCACTCAACTTCCAGAGTTAAACCCGTGTGTGGATTCAGCAGTCTGCAAACACTTTCTCTGCAGAGTCCCAATACAGGCGTTTTCAGCCCCTTACCAGCATATGGAAGAAACAGCAGTAAGCACAGGGAAATATCTGCTTCTAAATCCAAAACGCAGCTATCTAACAGAACGGTTGTCAATGTGTGCACTCAACTTCCAGAGTTAAACCCGTGTGTGGATTCAGCAGTCTGCAAACATCTTCTCTGCAGAGTCCCAAAACAGGCATTTTCAGCCCATTACCGGCATATGGAAGAAACAGCAGTAAGCACAGGGAAATATCTGCTTCTAAATCCAAAACGCAGCTTTCTAACAGAACGGTTGTCAATGTGTGCACTCAACTTCCAGAGTTAAACCCGTGTGTGGATTCAGCAGTCTGCAAACACTTTCTCTGCAGAGTCCCAAAACAGGCGTTTTCAGCCCATTACCGGCATATGGAAGAAACAGCAGTAAGCAAAGGGCAATATCTGCTTCTAAATCCAAAACGCAGCTATCTAACAGAACGGTTTTCAATGTGTGCACGCAATTTCCAGAGTTAAACCCGTGTGTGGATTCAGCAGTCTGCAAACACTTTCTCTGCAGAGTCCCAAAACAGGCGTTTTCAGCCCATTACCGGCATATGGAAGAAACAGCAGTAAGCACAGGGAAATATCTGCTTCTAAATCCAAAACGCAGCTATCTAACAGAACGGATGTCAATGTGTGCACTCAACTTCCAGAGTTAAACCCGTGTGTGGATTCAGCAGTCTGCAAACACTTTCTCTGCAGAGTTCCAAAACAGGCGTTTTCAGCCCATTACTGGCATATGGAAGAAACAGCAGTAAGCACAGGGAAATATCTGCTTCTAAATCCAAAACGCAGCTTTCTAACAGAACGGTTGCCAATGTGTGCACTCAACTTCCAGAGTTAAACCGGTGTGTGTATTCAGCAGTCTGCAAACACTTTCTCTGCAGAGTCCCAAAACAGGCGTTTTCAGCCCATTACCGGCATATGGAAGAAACAGCAGTAAGCACAGGGAAATATCTGCTTCTAAATCCAAAACGCAGCTTTCTAACAGAACGGTAGTCAATGTGTGCACTCAACTTCCAGAGTTAAACCCGTGTGTGGATTCAGCAGTCTGCAAACACTTTCTCTGCAGAGTCCCAAAACAGGCGTTTTTCAGCCCATTACCGGCATATGGAAGAAACAGCAGTAAGCACAGGGAAATATCTGCTTCTAAATCCAAAACGCAGCTATCTAACAGAACGGATGTCAATGTGTGCACTCAACGTCCAGAGTTAAACCCGAGTGTGGATTCAGCCGTCTGCAAACCCTTTCTCTGCAGAGTTCCAAAACAGGCGTTTTCAGCCCATTGCCGGCATATGGAAGAAACAGCAGTAAGCACAGGGAAATATCTGCTTCTAAATCCAAAACGCAGCTATCTAACAGAACGGTTGTCAATGTGTGCACTCAACTTCCAGAGTTAAACCGGTGTGTGGATTCAGCAGTCTGCAAACACTTTCTCTGCAGAGTCCCAAAACAGGCGTTTTCAGCCCATTACCGGCATATGGAAGAAACAGCAGTAAGCCCAGGGAAATATCTGCTTCTAAATCCAAAACGCAGCTATCTAACAGAATGGTTGTCAATGTGTGCACTCAACTTACAGAGTTAAACCCGTGTGTGGATTCAGCAGTCTGCAAACACTTTCTCTGCAGAGTCCCAAAACAGGCGTTTACAGCCCCTTACCGGCATATGGAAGAAACAGCAGTAAGCACAGGGAAATATCTGCTTCTAAATCCAAAACGCAGCTATCTAACAGAACGGTTGTCAATGTGTGCACTCAACTTCCAGAGTTAAACCCGTGTGTGGATTCAGCAGTCTGCAAACATCTTCTCTGCAGAGTCCCAAAACAGACGTTTTCAGCCCATTACCGGCATATGGAAGAAACAGCAGTAAGCACAGGGAAATATCTGCTTCTAAATCCAAAACGCAGCTATCTAACAGAACGGTTGTCAATGTGTGCACTCAACTTCCTGAGTTAAACCCGTGTGTGGATTCAGCAGTCTGCAAACATCTTCTCTGCAGAGTCCCAAAACAGGCGTTTTCAGCCCATTACCGGCATATGGAAGAAACAGCAGTAAGCACAGGGAAATATCTGCTTCTAAATCCAAAACGCAGCTATCTAACAGAACAGTTGTCAATGTGTGCACTCAACTTCCAGAGTTAAACACGTGTGTGGATTCAGTAGTCTGCAAACACTTTCTCTGCAGAGTCCCAAAGCAGGCGTTTTCAGCGCATTACCGGCATATGGAAGAAACAGCAGTAAGCCCAGGGAAATATCTGCTTCTAAATCCAAAACGCAGCTATCTAACAGAACGGTTGTCAATGTGTGCACTCAACTTCCAGAGTTAAACCCGTGTGTGGATTCAGCAGTCTGCAAACACTTTCTCTGCAGAGTCGCAAAGCAGGCGTTTTCAGCCCATTACCGGCATATGGAAGAAACAGCAGTAAGCACAGGGAAATATCTGCTTCTAAATCCAAAACGCAGCTATCTAACAGAACGGTTGTCAATGTGTGCACTCAACTTCCAGAGTTAAACCCGTGTGTGGATTCAGCAGTCTGCAAACACTTTCTCTGCAGAGTCCAAAAACAGGCGTTTTCAGCCCATTACCGGCATATGGAAGAAACAGCAGTAAGCACAGGGAAATATCTGCTTCTAAATCCAAAACGCAGCTTTCTAACAGAACGGTTGTCAATGTGTGCACTCAACTCCCAGAGTTTAAGCCGTGTGTGGATTCAGCAGTCTGCAAACACTTTCTCTGCAGAGTCCCAAAACAGGCGTTTTCAGCCCATTACCGGCATATGGAAGAAACAGCAGTAAGCACAGGGAAATATCTGCTTCTAAATCCAAAACGCAGCTATCTAACAGAACGGTTGTCAATGTGTGCACTCAACTTCCAGAGTTAAACCCGTGTGTGGATTCAGCAGTCTGCAAACACTTTCTCTGCAGAGTCCCAAAACAGGCGTTTTCAGCCCATTACCGGCATATGGAAGAAACAGCAGTAAGCACAGGGAAATATCCGCTTCTAAATCCAAAACGCAGCTATCTAACAGAACGGTTGTCAAGGTGTGCACTCAACTTCCAGAGTTAAACCCGTGTGTGGATTCAGCAGTCTGCAAACACTTTCTCTGCAGAGTCCCAAAACAGGCATTTTCAGCCCATTACCGGCATATGGAAGAAACAGCAGTAAGCACAGGGAAATATCTGCTTCTAAATCCAAAACGCAGCTATCTAACAGAACGGTTGTCAATGTGTGCACTCAACTTCCAGAGTTAAACAAGTGTGTGGATTCAGCAGTCTGCAAACATCTTCTCTGCAGAGTCCCTAAGCAGGCGTTTTCAGTGCATTACCGGCATATGGAAGAAACAGCAGTAAGCACAGGGAAATATCTGCTTCTAAATCCAAAACGCAGCTATCTAACAGAACGGTTGTCAATGTGTGCACTCAACTTCCAGAGTTAAACAAGTGTGTGGATTCAGCAGTCTGCAAACATCTTCTCTGCAGAGTCCCTAAGCAGGCGTTTTCAGTGCATTACCGGCATATGGAAGAAACAGCAGTAAGCCCATGGAAATATCTGCTTCTAAATCCAAAACGCAGCTATTTAACAGAAGGGTTGTCAATGTGTGCACTCAACTTCCAGAGTTAAACCCGTGTGTGGATTCAGCAGTCTGCAAACACTTTCTCTGCAGAGTCCCAAAACAGGCGTTTTCAGCCCATTACCGGCATATGGAAGAAACAGCAGTAAGCACAGGGAAATATCTGCTTCTAAATCCAAAACGCAGCTTTCTAACAGAACGGTTGTCAATGTGTGCACTCAACTTCCAGAGTTAAACCCGTGTGTGGATTCAGCAGTCTGCAAACAGTTTCTCTGCAGAGTCCCAAAACAGGCGTTTTCAGCCCATTACCGGCATATGGAAGAAACAGCAGTAAGCACAGGGCAATATCTGCTTCTAAATCCAAAACGCAGCTATCTAACAGAACGGTTTTCAATGTGTGCACGCAATTTCCAGAGTTAAACCCGTGTGTGGATTCAGCAGTCTGCAAACACTTTCTCTGCAGAGTCCCAAAACAGGCGTTTTCAGCCCATTACCGGCATATGGAAGAAACAGCAGTAAGCACAGGGAAATATCTGCTTCTAAATCCAAAACGCAGCTATCTAACAGAACGGATGTCAATGTGTGCACTCAACTTCCAGAGTTAAACCCGTGTGTGGATTCAGCAGTCTGCAAACACTTTCTCTGCAGAGTTCCAAAACAGGCGTTTTCAGCCCATTACTGGCATAGGGAAGAAACAGCAGTAAGCACAGGGAAATATCTGCTTCTAAATCCAAAACGCAGCTTTCTAACAGAACGGTTGCCAATGTGTGCACTCAACTTCCAGAGTTAAACCGGTGTGTGTATTCAGCAGTCTGCAAACACTTTCTCTGCAGAGTCCCAAAACAGGCGTTTTCAGCCCATTACCGGCATATGGAAGAAACAGCAGTAAGCACAGGGAAATATCTGCTTCTAAATCCAAAACGCAGCTTTCTAACAGAACGGTAGTCAATGTGTGCACTCAACTTCCAGAGTTAAACCCGTGTGTGGATTCAGCAGTCTGCAAACACTTTCTCTGCAGAGTCCCAAAACAGGCGTTTTTCAGCCCATTACCGGCATATGGAAGAAACAGCAGTAAGCACAAGGAAATATCTGCTTCTAAATCCAAAACGCAGCTATCTAACAGAACGGTTGTCAATGTGTGCACTCAACTTCCAGAGTTAAACCCGTGTGTGGATTCAGCAGTCTGCAAACACTTTCTCTGCAGAGTCCCAAAACAGGCGTTTTCAGCCCATTACCGGCATATGGAAGAAACAGCAGTAAGCACAGGGAAATATCTGCTTCTAAATCCAAAACGCAGCTATCTAACAGAACGGATGTCAATGTGTGCACTCAACGTCCAGAGTTAAACCCGAGTGTGGATTCAGCCGTCTGCAAACACTTTCTCTGCAGAGTTCCAAAACAGGCGTTTTCAGCCCATTACCGGCATATGGAAGAAACAGCAGTAAGCACAGGGAAATATCTGCTTCTAAATCCAAAACGCAGCTATCTAACAGAATGGTTGTCAATGTGTGCACTCAACTTCCAGAGTTAAACCCGTGTGTGGATTCAGCAGTCTGCAAACACTTTCTCTGCAGAGTCCCAAAACAGGCGTTTTCAGCCCCTTACCGGCATATGGAAGAAACAGCAGTAAGCACAGGGAAATATCTGCTTCTAAATCCAAAACGCAGCTATCTAACAGAACGGTTGTCAATGTGTGCACTCAACTTCCAGAGTTAAACCCGTGTGTGGATTCCGCAGTCTGCAAACATCTTCTCTGCAGAGTCCCAAAACAGACGTTTTCAGCCCATTACCGGCATATGGAAGAAACAGCAGTAAGCACAGGGAAATATCTGCTTCTAAATCCAAAACGCAGCTATCTAACAGAACGGTTGTCAATGTGTGCACTCAACTTCCTGAGTTAAACCCGTGTGTGGATTCAGCAGTCTGCAAACATCTTCTCTGCAGAGTCCCAAAACAGGCGTTTTCAGCCCATTACCGGCATATGGAAGAAACAGCAGTAAGCACAGGGAAATATCTGCTTCTAAATCCAAAACGCAGCCATCTAACAGAACAGTTGTCAATGTGTGCACTCAACTTCCAGAGTTAAACCCGTGTGTGGATTCAGCAGTCTGCAAACACTTTCTCTGCAGAGTCCCAAAGCAGGCGTTTTCAGCCCATTACCGGCATATGGAAGAAACAGCAGTAAGCCCAGGGAAATATCTGCTTCTAAATCCAAAACGCAGCTATCTAACAGAACGGTTGTCAATGTGTGCACTCAACTTCCAGAGTTAAACCCGTGTGTGGATTCAGCAGTCTGCAAACACTTTCTCTGCAGAGTCGCAAAGCAGGCGTTTTCAGCCCATTACCGGCATATGGAAGAAACAGCAGTAAGCACAGGGAAATATCTGCTTCTAAATCCAAAACGCAGCTATCTAACAGAACGGTTGTCAATGTGTGCACTCAACTTCCAGAGTTAAACCCGTGTGTGGATTCAGCAGTCTGCAAACACTTTCTCTGCAGAGTCCAAAAACAGGCGTTTTCAGCCCATTACCGGCATATGGAAGAAACAGCAGTAAGCACAGGGAAATATCTGCTTCTAAATCCAAAACGCAGCTTTCTAACAGAACGGTTGTCAATGTGTGCACTCAACTCCCAGAGTTTAACCCGTGTGTGGATTCAGCAGTCTGCAAACACTTTCTCTGCAGAGTCCCAAAACAGGCGTTTTCAGCCCATTACCGGCATATGGAAGAAACAGCAGTAAGCACAGGGAAATATCTGCTTCTAAATCCAAAACGCAGCTATCTAACAGAACGGTTGTCAATGTGTGCACTCAACTTCCAGAGTTAAACCCGTGTGTGGATTCAGCAGTCTGCAAACACTTTCTCTGCAGAGTCCCAAAACAGGCGTTTTCAGCCCATTACCGGCATATGGAAGAAACAGCAGTAAGCACAGGGAAATATCTGCTTCTAAATCCAAAACGCAGCTATCTAACAGAACGGTTGTCAAGGTGTGCACTCAACTTCCAGAGTTAAACCCGTGTGTGGATTCAGCAGTCTGCAAACACTTTCTCTGCAGAGTCCCAAAACAGGCATTTTCAGCCGATTACCGGCATATGGAAGAAACAGCAGTAAGCACAGGGAAATATCTGCTTCTAAATCCAAAACGCAGCTATCTAACAGAACGGTTGTCAATGTGTGCACTCAACTTCCAGAGTTAAACAAGTGTGTGGATTCAGCAGTCTGCAAACATCTTCTCTGCAGAGTCCCTAAGCAGGCGTTTTCAGTGCATTACCGGCATATGGAAGAAACAGCAGTAAGCACAGGGAAATATCTGCTTCTAAATCCAAAACGCAGCTATCTAACAGAACGGTTGTCAATGTGTGCACTCAACTTCCAGAGTTAAACCCGTGTGTGGATTCAGCAGTCTGCAAACACTTTCTCTGCTGAGTCCCAAAGCAGGCGTTTTCAGTAAATTACCGGCATATGGAAGAAACAGCAGTAAGCCCATGGAAATATCTGCTTCTAAATCCAAAACGCAGCTATCTAACAGAACGGTTGTCAATGTGTGCACTCAACTTCCAGAGTTAAACCCGTGTGTGGATTCAGCAGTCTGCAAACACTTTCTCTGCAGAGTCCCAAAACAGGCGTTTTCAGCCCATTACCGGAATATGGAAGAAACAGCAGTAAGCACAGGGAAATATCTGCTTCTAAATCCAAAACGCAGCTATCTAACAGAACGGTTGTCAATGTGTGCACTCAACTTCCAGAGATAAACCAGTGTTTGGATTCAGCAGTCTGCAAACATCTTCTCTGCAGAGTCCAAAAACAGGCGTTTTCAGCCCCTTACTGGCATATGGAAGAAACAGCAGTAAGCACAGGGAAATATCTGCTTCTAAATCCAAAACGCAGCTATCTAACAGAACGGTTGTCAATGTGTGCACTCAACTTCCAGAGTTAAACCCGTGTGTGGATTCAGCAGTCTGCAAACACTTTCTCTGCAGAGTCCCAAAACAGGCGTTTTCAGCCCATTACCGGCATATGGAAGAAACAGCAGTAAGCACAGGGAAATATCTGCTTCTAAATCCAAAACGCAGCTATCTAACAGAACGGTTGTCAATGTGTGCACTCAACTTTCAGAGTTAAACCCGTGTATGGATTCAGCAGTCTGCAAACATCTTCTCTGCAGAGTCCCAAAACAGGCGTTTTCAGCCGATTACCGGCATATGGAAGAAACAGCAGTAAGCCCAGGGAAATATCTGCTTCTAAATCCAAAACGCAGCTATCTAACAGAACGGTTGTCAATGTGTGCACTCAATTTCCAGAGTTAAACCCGTGTGTGGAATCAGCAGTCTGCAAACATCTTCTCTGCAGAGTCCCAAAACAGGCGTTTTCAGCCCATTACCGGCATATGGAAGAAACAGCAGTAAGCACAGGGAAATATCTGCTTCTAAATCCAAAACGCAGCTATCTAACAGAACGGTTGTCAATGTGTGCACTCAACTTCCAGAGTTAAACCCGTGTGTGGATTCAGCAGTCTGCAAACAGTTTCTCTGCAGAGTCCCCAAACAGGCGTTTTCACCCCATTACCGGCATATGGAAGAAACAGCAGTAAGCACAGGGAAATATCTGCTTCTAAATCCAAAACGCAGCTATCTAACAGAACGGTTGTCAATGTGTGCACTCAACTTCCAGAGTTAAACCCGTGTGTGGATTCAGCAGTCCGCAAACACTTTCTCTGCAGAGTCCCAAAACAGGCGTTTTCAGCCCATTACCGGCATATGGAAGAAACAGCAGTAAGCACAGGGAAATATCTGCTTCTAAATCCAAAACGCAGCTATCTAACAGAACGGTTGTCAATGTGTGCACTCAACTTCCAGAGTTAAACCCGTGTGTGGATTCAGCAGTCTGCAAACACTTTCTCTGCAGAGTCCCCAAACAGGCGTTTTCAGCCCATTACCGGCATATGGAAGAAACAGCAGTAAGCACAGGGAAATATCTGCTTCTAAATCCAAAACGCAGCTATCTAACAGAACGGTTGTCAATGTGTGCACTCAACTTCCAGATTTAAACCCGTGTGTGGATTCAGCAGTCTTCAAACATCTTCTCTGCAGAGTCCCAAAACAGGCGTTTTCAGCCCATTACCGGCATATGGAAGAAACAGCAGTAAGCACAGGGAAATATCTGCTTCTAAATCCAAAACGCAGCTATCTAACAGAACGGTTGTCAATGTGTGCACTCAACTTCCAGAGTTAAACCCGTGTGTGGATTCAGCAGTCTGCAAACACTTTCTCTGCAGAGTCCCAAAACAGGCGTTTTCAGCCCATTACGGGCATATGAAAGAAACAGCAGTAAGCCCAGGGAAATATCTGCTTCTAAATCCAAAACGCAGCTATCTAACAGAACTGTTGTCAATGTGTGCACTCAACTTCCAGAGTTAAACCCGTGTGTGGATTCAGCAGTCTGCAAACAATTTCTCTGCAGAGTCCCAAAACAGGCGTTTTCAGCCCATTACCGGCATATGGAAGAAACAGCAGTAAGCACAGGGAAATATCTGCTTCTAAATCCAAAAACACAGCCATCTAACAGAACGGTTGTCAATGTGTGCACTCAACTTCCAGAGTTAAACCCGTGTGTGGATTCAGCAGTCTGCAAACACATTCTCTGCAGAGTCCCAAAACAGGCGTTTTCAGCCCATTACCGGCATATGGAAGAAACAGCAGTAAGCACAGGGAAATATCTGCTTCTAAATCCAAAACGCAGCTATCTAACAGAACGGTTGTCAATGTGTGCACTCAACTTCCAGAGTTAAACCCGTGTGTGGATTCAGCAGTCTGCAAACACTTTCTCTGCAGAGTCCCAAAACAGGCGTTTTCAGCCCATTACCGGCATATGGAAGAAACAGCAGTAAGCACAGGGAAATATCTGCTTCTAAATCCAAAACGCAGCTATCTAACAGAACGGTTGTCAATGTGTGCACTCAACTTCCAGAGTTAAACCCGTGTGTGGATTCAGCAGTCTGCAAACACTTTCTCTGCAGAGTCCCCAAACAGGCGTTTTCAGCCCATTACCGGCATATGGAAGAAACAGCAGTAAGCACAGGGAAATATCTGCTTCTAAATCCAAAACGCAGCTATCTAACAGAACGGTTGTCAATGTGTGCACTCAACTTCCAGAGTTAAACCCGTGTGTGGATTCAGCAGTCTTCAAACATCTTCTCTGCAGAGTCCCAAAACAGGCGTTTTCAGCCCATTACCGGCATATGGAAGAAACAGCAGTAAGCACAGGGAAATATCTGCTTCTAAATCCAAAACGCAGCTATCTAACAGAACGGTTGTCAATGTGTGCACTCAACTTCCAGAGTTAAACCCGTGTGTGGATTCAGAAGTCTGCAAACACTTTCTCTGCAGAGTCCCAAAACAGGCGTTTTCAGCCCATTACCGGCATATGGAAGAAACAGCAGTAAGCCCAGGGAAATATCTGCTTCTAAATCCAAAACGCAGCTATCTAACAGAACGGTTGTCAATGTGTGCACTCAACTTCCAGAGTTAAACCCGTGTGTGGATTCAGCAGTCTGCAAACACTTTCTCTGCAGAGTCCCAAAACAGGCGTTTTCAGCCCATTACCGGCATATGGAAGAAACAGCAGTAAGCACAGGGAAATATCTGCTTCTAAATCCAAAACGCAGCTTTCTAACAGAACGGTTGTCAATGTGTGCACTCAACTTCCAGAGTTAAACCCGTGTGTGGATTCAGCAGTCTGCAAACACTTTCTCTGCAGAGTCCCAAAACAGGCGTTTTCAGCCCATTACCGGCATATGGAAGAAACAGCAGTAAGCACAGGGCAATATCTGCTTCTAAATCCAAAACGCAGCTATCTAACAGAACGGTTTTCAATGTGTGCACGCAATTTCCAGAGTTAAACCCGTGTGTGGATTCAGCAGTCTGCAAACACTTTCTCTGCAGAGTCCCAAAACAGGCGTTTTCAGCCCATTACCGGCATATGGAAGAAACAGCAGTAAGCACAGGGAAATATCTGCTTCTAAATCCAAAACGCAGCTATCTAACAGAACGGATGTCAATGTGTGCACTCAACTTCCAGAGTTAAACCCGTGTGTGGATTCAGCAGTCTGCAAACACTTTCTCTGCAGAGTTCCAAAACAGGCGTTTTCAGCCCATTACTGGCATATGGAAGAAACAGCAGTAAGCACAGGGAAATATCTGCTTCTAAATCCAAAACGCAGCTTTCTAACAGAACGGTTGCCAATGTGTGCACTCAACTTCCAGAGTTAAACCGGTGTGTGTATTCAGCAGTCTGCAAACACTTTCTCTGCAGAGTCCCAAAACAGGCGTTTTCAGCCCATTACCGGCATATGGAAGAAACAGCAGTAAGCACAGGGAAATATCTGCTTCTAAATCCAAAACGCAGCTTTCTAACAGAACGGTAGTCAATGTGTGCACTCAACTTCCAGAGTTAAACCCGTGTGTGGATTCAGCAGTCTGCAAACACTTTCTCTGCAGAGTCCCAAAACAGGCGTTTTTCAGCCCATTACCGGCATATGGAAGAAACAGCAGTAAGCACAAGGAAATATCTGCTTCTAAATCCAAAACGCAGCTATCTAACAGAACGGTTGTCAATGTGTGCACTCAACTTCCAGAGTTAAACCCGTGTGTGGATTCAGCAGTCTGCAAACAGTTTCTCTGCAGAGTCCCCAAACAGGCGTTTTCACCCCATTACCGGCATATGGAAGAAACAGCAGTAAGCACAGGGAAATATCTGCTTCTAAATCCAAAACGCAGCTATCTAACAGAACGGTTGTCAATGTGTGCACTCAACTTCCAGAGTTAAACCCGTGTGTGGATTCAGCAGTCCGCAAACACTTTCTCTGCAGAGTCCCAAAACAGGCGTTTTCAGCCCATTACCGGCATATGGAAGAAACAGCAGTAAGCACAGGGAAATATCTGCTTCTAAATCCAAAACGCAGCTATCTAACAGAACGGTTGTCAATGTGTGCACTCAACTTCCAGAGTTAAACCCGTGTGTGGATTCAGCAGTCTGCAAACACTTTCTCTGCAGAGTCCCCAAACAGGCGTTTTCAGCCCATTACCGGCATATGGAAGAAACAGCAGTAAGCACAGGGAAATATCTGCTTCTAAATCCAAAACGCAGCTATCTAACAGAACGGTTGTCAATGTGTGCACTCAACTTCCAGATTTAAACCCGTGTGTGGATTCAGCAGTCTTCAAACATCTTCTCTGCAGAGTCCCAAAACAGGCGTTTTCAGCCCATTACCGGCATATGGAAGAAACAGCAGTAAGCACAGGGAAATATCTGCTTCTAAATCCAAAACGCAGCTATCTAACAGAACGGTTGTCAATGTGTGCACTCAACTTCCAGAGTTAAACCCGTGTGTGGATTCAGCAGTCTGCAAACACTTTCTCTGCAGAGTCCCAAAACAGGCGTTTTCAGCCCATTACGGGCATATGAAAGAAACAGCAGTAAGCCCAGGGAAATATCTGCTTCTAAATCCAAAACGCAGCTATCTAACAGAACTGTTGTCAATGTGTGCACTCAACTTCCAGAGTTAAACCCGTGTGTGGATTCAGCAGTCTGCAAACAATTTCTCTGCAGAGTCCCAAAACAGGCGTTTTCAGCCCATTACCGGCATATGGAAGAAACAGCAGTAAGCACAGGGAAATATCTGCTTCTAAATCCAAAAACACAGCCATCTAACAGAACGGTTGTCAATGTGTGCACTCAACTTCCAGAGTTAAACCCGTGTGTGGATTCAGCAGTCTGCAAACACATTCTCTGCAGAGTCCCAAAACAGGCGTTTTCAGCCCATTACCGGCATATGGAAGAAACAGCAGTAAGCACAGGGAAATATCTGCTTCTAAATCCAAAACGCAGCTATCTAACAGAACGGTTGTCAATGTGTGCACTCAACTTCCAGAGTTAAACCCGTGTGTGGATTCAGCAGTCTGCAAACACTTTCTCTGCAGAGTCCCAAAACAGGCGTTTTCAGCCCATTACCGGCATATGGAAGAAACAGCAGTAAGCACAGGGAAATATCTGCTTCTAAATCCAAAACGCAGCTATCTAACAGAACGGTTGTCAATGTGTGCACTCAACTTCCAGAGTTAAACCCGTGTGTGGATTCAGCAGTCTGCAAACACTTTCTCTGCAGAGTCCCCAAACAGGCGTTTTCAGCCCATTACCGGCATAGGGAAGAAACAGCAGTAAGCACAGGGAAATATCTGCTTCTAAATCCAAAACGCAGCTATCTAACAGAACGGTTGTCAATGTGTGCACTCAACTTCCAGAGTTAAACCCGTGTGTGGATTCAGCAGTCTTCAAACATCTTCTCTGCAGAGTCCCAAAACAGGCGTTTTCAGCCCATTACCGGCATATGGAAGAAACAGCAGTAAGCACAGGGAAATATCTGCTTCTAAATCCAAAACGCAGCTATCTAACAGAACGGTTGTCAATGTGTGCACTCAACTTCCAGAGTTAAACCCGTGTGTGGATTCAGAAGTCTGCAAACACTTTCTCTGCAGAGTCCCAAAACAGGCGTTTTCAGCCCATTACCGGCATATGGAAGAAACAGCAGTAAGCCCAGGGAAATATCTGCTTCTAAATCCAAAACGCAGCTATCTAACAGAACGGTTGTCAATGTGTGCACTCAACTTCCAGAGTTAAACCCGTGTGTGGATTCAGCAGTCTGCAAACACTTTCTCTGCAGAGTCCCCAAACAGGCGTTTTCAGCCCATTACCGGCATATGGAAGAAACAGCAGTAAGCACAGGGAAATATCTGCTTCTAAATCCAAAACGCAGCTTTCTAACAGAACGGTTGTCAATGTGTGCACTCAACTTCCAGAGTTAAACCCGTGTGTGGATTCAGCAGTCTGCAAACACTTTCTCTGCAGAGTCCCAAAACAGGCGTTTTCAGCCCATTACCGGCATATGGAAGAAACAGCAGTAAGCACAGGGCAATATCTGCTTCTAAATCCAAAACGCAGCTATCTAACAGAACGGTTTTCAATGTGTGCACGCAATTTCCAGAGTTAAACCCGTGTGTGGATTCAGCAGTCTGCAAACACTTTCTCTGCAGAGTCCCAAAACAGGCGTTTTCAGCCCATTACCGGCATATGGAAGAAACAGCAGTAAGCACAGGGAAATATCTGCTTCTAAATCCAAAACGCAGCTATCTAACAGAACGGATGTCAATGTGTGCACTCAACTTCCAGAGTTAAACCCGTGTGTGGATTCAGCAGTCTGCAAACACTTTCTCTGCAGAGTTCCAAAACAGGCGTTTTCAGCCCATTACTGGCATATGGAAGAAACAGCAGTAAGCACAGGGAAATATCTGCTTCTAAATCCAAAACGCAGCTTTCTAACAGAACGGTTGCCAATGTGTGCACTCAACTTCCAGAGTTAAACCGGTGTGTGTATTCAGCAGTCTGCAAACACTTTCTCTGCAGAGTCCCAAAACAGGCGTTTTCAGCCCATTACCGGCATATGGAAGAAACAGCAGTAAGCACAGGGAAATATCTGCTTCTAAATCCAAAACGCAGCTTTCTAACAGAACGGTAGTCAATGTGTGCACTCAACTTCCAGAGTTAAACCCGTGTGTGGATTCAGCAGTCTGCAAACACTTTCTCTGCAGAGTCCCAAAACAGGCGTTTTTCAGCCCATTACCGGCATATGGAAGAAACAGCAGTAAGCACAAGGAAATATCTGCTTCTAAATCCAAAACCCAGCTATCTAACAGAACGGTTGTCAATGTGTGCACTCAACTTCCAGAGTTAAACCCGTGTGTGGATTCAGCAGTCTGCAAACACTTTCTCTGCAGAGTCCCAAAACAGGCGTTTTCAGCCCATTACCGGCATATGGAAGAAACAGCAGTAAGCACAGGGAAATATCTGCTTCTAAATCCAAAACGCAGCTATCTAACAGAACGGATGTCAATGTGTGCACTCAACGTCCAGAGTTAAACCCGAGTGTGGATTCAGCCGTCTGCAAACACTTTCTCTGCAGAGTTCCAAAACAGGCGTTTTCAGCCCATTACCGGCATATGGAAGAAACAGCAGTAAGCACAGGGAAATATCTGCTTCTAAATCCAAAACGCAGCTATCTAACAGAACGGTTGCCAATGTGTGCACTCAACTTCCAGAGTTAAACCGGTGTGTGGATTCAGCAGTCTGCAAACACTTTCTCTGCAGAGTCCCAAAACAGGCGTTTTCAGCCCATTACCGGCATATGGAAGAAACAGCAGTAAGCACAGGGAAATATCTGCTTCTAAATCCAAAACGCAGCTATCTAACAGAATGGTTGTCAATGTGTGCACTCAACTTCCAGAGTTAAACCCGTGTGTGGATTCAGCAGTCTGCAAACACGTTCTCTGCAGAGTCCCAAAACAGGCGTTTTCAGCCCCTTACCGGCATATGGAAGAAACAGCAGTAAGCACAGGGAAATATCTGCTTCTAAATCCAAAACGCAGCTATCTAACAGAACGGTTGTCAATGTGTGCACTCAACTTCCAGAGTTAAACCCGTGTGTGGATTCAGCAGTCTGCAAACATCTTCTCTGCAGAGTCCCAAAACAGACGTTTTCAGCCCTTTACCGGCATATGGAAGAAACAGCAGTAAGCACAGGGAAATATCTGCTTCTAAATCCAAAACGCAGCTATCTAACAGAACGGTTGTCAATGTGTGCACTCAACTTCCTGAGTTAAACCCGTGTGTGGATTCAGCAGTCTGCAAACACTTTCTCTGCAGAGTCCCAAAACAGGCGTTTTCAGCCCATTACCGGCATATGGAAGAAACAGCAGTAAGCACAGGGAAATATCTGCTTCTAAATCCAAAACGCAGCTTTCTAACAGAACGGTTGTCAATGTGTGCACTCAACTTCCAGAGTTAAACCCGTGTGTGGATTCAGCAGTCTGCAAACACTTTCTCTGCAGAGTCCCAAAACAGGCGTTTTCAGCCCATTACCGGCATATGGAAGAAACAGCAGTAAGCCCAGGGAAATATCTGCTTCTAAATCCAAAACGCAGCTATCTAACAGAACGGTTGTCAATGTGTGCACTCAACTTCCAGAGTTAAACCCGTGTGTGGATTCAGCAGTCTGCAAACACTTTCTCTGCAGAGTCCCAAAACAGGCGTTTTCAGCCCATTACCGGCATATGGAAGAAACAGCAGTAAGCACAGGGAAATATCTGCTTCTAAATCCAAAACGCAGCTTTCTAACAGAACGGTTGTCAATGTGTGCACTCAACTTCCAGAGTTAAACCCGTGTGTGGTTTCAGCAGTCTGCAAACACTTTCTCTGCAGAGTCCCAAAACAGGCGTTTTCAGCCCATTACCGGCATATGGAAGAAACAGCAGTAAGCACAGGGCAATATCTGCTTCTAAATCCAAAACGCAGCTATCTAACAGAACGGTTGTCAATGTGTGCACTCAACTTCCAGAGTTAAACCCGTGTGTGGATTCAGCAGTCTGCAAACACTTTCTCTGCAGAGTCCCAAAACAGGCGTTTTCAGCCCATTACCGGCATATGGAAGAAACAGCAGTAAGCACAGGGAAATATCTGCTTCTAAATCCAAAACGCAGCTATCTAACAGAACGGATGTCAATGTGTGCACTCAACTTCCAGAGTTAAACCCGTGTGTGGATTCAGCAGTCTGCAAACACTTTCTCTGCAGAGTTCCAAAACAGGCGTTTTCAGCCCATTACTGGCATATGGAAGAAACAGCAGTAAGCACAGGGAAATATCTGCTTCTAAATCCAAAACGCAGCTTTCTAACAGAACGGTTGCCAATGTGTGCACTCAACTTCCAGAGTTAAACCGGTGTGTGTATTCAGCAGTCTGCAAACACTTTCTCTGCAGAGTCCCAAAACAGGCGTTTTCAGCCCATTACCGGCATATGGAAGAAACAGCAGTAAGCACAGGGAAATATCTGCTTCTAAATCCAAAACGCAGCTTTCTAACAGAACGGTAGTCAATGTGTGCACTCAACCTCCAGAGTTAAACCCGTGTGTGGATTCAGCAGTCTGCAAACACTTTCTCTGCAGAGTCCCAAAACAGGCGTTTTTCAGCCCATTACCGGCATATGGAAGAAACAGCAGTAAGCACAAGGAAATATCTGCTTCTAAATCCAAAACGCAGCTATCTAACAGAACGGTTGTCAATGTGTGCACTCAACTTCCAGAGTTAAACCCGTGTGTGGATTCAGCAGTCTGCAAACACTTTCTCTGCAGAGTCCCAAAACAGGCGTTTTCAGTCCATTACCGGCATATGGAAGAAACAGCAGTAAGCACAGGGAAATATCTGCTTCTAAATCCAAAACGCAGCTATCTAACAGAACGGATGTCAATGTGTGCACTCAACGTCCAGAGTTAAACCCGAGTGTGGATTCAGCCGTCTGCAAACACTTTCTCTGCAGAGTTCCAAAACAGGCGTTTTCAGCCCATTACCGGCATATGGAAGAAACAGCAGTAAGCACAGGGAAATATCTGCTTCTAAATCCAAAACGCAGCTATCTAACAGAACGGTTGCCAATGTGTGCACTCAACTTCCAGAGTTAAACCGGTGTGTGGATTCAGCAGTCTGCAAACACTTTCTCTGCAGAGTCCCAAAACAGGCGTTTTCAGCCCATTACCGGCATATGGAAGAAACAGCAGTAAGCACAGGGAAATATCTGCTTCTAAATCCAAAACGCAGCTATCTAACAGAATGGTTGTCAATGTGTGCACTCAACTTCCAGAGTTAAACCCGTGTGTGGATTCAGCAGTCTGCAAACACGTTCTCTGCAGAGTCCCAAAACAGGCGTTTTCAGCCCCTTACCGGCATATGGAAGAAACAGCAGTAAGCACAGGGAAATATCTGCTTCTAAATCCAAAACGCAGCTATCTAACAGAACGGTTGTCAATGTGTGCACTCAACTTCCAGAGTTAAACCCGTGTGTGGATTCAGCAGTCTGCAAACATCTTCTCTGCAGAGTCCCAAAACAGACGTTTTCAGCCCATTACCGGCATATGGAAGAAACAGCAGTAAGCACAGGGAAATATCTGCTTCTAAATCCAAAACGCAGCTATCTAACAGAACGGTTGTCAATGTGTGCACTCAACTTCCTGAGTTAAACCCGTGTGTGGATTCAGCAGTCTGCAAACATCTTCTCTGCAGAGTCCCAAAACAGGCGTTTTCAGCCCATTACCGGCATATGGAAGAAACAGCAGTAAGCACAGGGAAATATCTGCTTCTAAATCCAAAACGCAGCTATCTAACAGAACAGTTGTCAATGTGTGCACTCAACTTCCAGAGTTAAACCCGTGTGTGGATTCAGCAGTCTGCAAACACTTTCTCTGCAGAGTCCCAAAGCAGGCGTTTTCAGCCCATTACCGGCATATGGAAGAAACAGCAGTAAGCCCAGGGAAATATCTGCTTCTAAATCCAAAACGCAGCTATCTAACAGAACGGTTGTCAATGTGTGCACTCAACTTCCAGAGTTAAACCCGTGTGTGGATTCAGCAGTCTGCAAACACTTTCTCTGCAGAGTCGCAAAGCAGGCGTTTTCAGCCCATTACCGGCATATGGAAGAAACAGCAGTAAGCACAGGGAAATATCTGCTTCTAAATCCAAAACGCAGCTATCTAACAGAACGGTTGTCAATGTGTGCACTCAACTTCCAGAGTTAAACCCGTGTGTGGATTCAGCAGTCTGCAAACACTTTCTCTGCAGAGTCCCAAAACAGGCGTTTTCAGCCCATTACCGGCATATGGAAGAAACAGCAGTAAGCACAGGGAAATATCTGCTTCTAAATCCAAAACGCAGCTTTCTAACAGAACGGTTGTCAATGTGTGCACTCAACTCCCAGAGTTTAACCCGTGTGTGGATTCAGCAGTCTGCAAACACTTTCTCTGCAGAGTCCCAAAACAGGCGTTTTCAGCCCATTACCGGCATATGGAAGAAACAGCAGTAAGCACAGGGAAATATCTGCTTCTAAATCCAAAACGCAGCTATCTAACAGAACGGTTGTCAATGTGTGCACTCAACTTCCAGAGTTAAACCCGTGTGTGGATTCAGCAGTCTGCAAACACTTTCTCTGCAGAGTCCCAAAACAGGCGTTTTCAGCCCATTACCGGCATATGGAAGAAACAGCAGTAAGCACAGGGAAATATCTGCTTCTAAATCCAAAACGCAGCTATCTAACAGAACGGTTGTCAAGGTGTGCACTCAACTTCCAGAGTTAAACCCGTGTGTGGATTCAGCAGTCTGCAAACACTTTCTCTGCAGAGTCCCAAAACAGGCATTTTCAGCCCATTACCGGCATATGGAAGAAACAGCAGTAAGCACAGGGAAATATCTGCTTCTAAATCCAAAACGCAGCTATCTAACAGAACGGTTGTCAATGTGTGCACTCAACTTCCAGAGTTAAACAAGTGTGTGGATTCAGCAGTCTGCAAACATCTTCTCTGCAGAGTCCCTAAGCAGGCGTTTTCAGTGCATTACCGGCATATGGAAGAAACAGCAGTAAGCACAGGGAAATATCTGCTTCTAAATCCAAAACGCAGCTATCTAACAGAACGGTTGTCAATGTGTGCACTCAACTTCCAGAGTTAAACCCGTGTGTGGATTCAGCAGTCTGCAAACACTTTCTCTGCTGAGTCCCAAAGCAGGCGTTTTCAGTAAATTACCGGCATATGGAAGAAACAGCAGTAAGCCCATGGAAATATCTGCTTCTAAATCCAAAACGCAGCTATTTAACAGAACGGTTGTCAATGTGTGCACTCAACTTCCAGAGTTAAACCCGTGTGTGGATTCAGCAGTCTGCAAACACTTTCTCTGCAGAGTCCCAAAACAGGCGTTTTCAGCCCATTACCGGCATATGGAAGAAACAGCAGTAAGCACAGGGAAATATCTGCTTCTAAATCCAAAACGCAGCTATCTAACAGAACGGTTGTCAATGTGTGCACTCAACTTCCAGAGATAAACCAGTGTTTGGATTCAGCAGTCTGCAAACATCTTCTCTGCAGAGTCCAAAAACAGGCGTTTTCAGCCCCTTACTGGCATATGGAAGAAACAGCAGTAAGCACAGGGAAATATCTGCTTCTAAATCCAAAACGCAGCTATCTAACAGAACGGTTGTCAATGTGTGCACTCAACTTCCAGAGTTAAACCCGTGTGTGTATTCAGCAGTCTGCAAACACTTTCTCTGCAGAGTCCCAAAACAGGCGTTTTCAGCCCCTTACCGGCATATGGAAGAAACAGCAGTAAGCACAGGGAAATATCTGCTTCTAAATCCAAAACGCAGCTATCTAACAGAACGGTTGTCAATGTGTGCACTCAACTTCCCGAGTTAAACCCGTGTGTGGATTCAGCAGTCTGCAAACACTTTCTCTGCAGAGTCCCAAAACAGGCGTTTTCAGCCCATTACCGGCATATGGAAGAAACAGCAGTAAGCCCAGGGAAATATCTGCTTCTAAATCCAAAACGCAGCTATCTAACAGAACGGTTGTCAATGTGTGCACTCAACTTCCAGAGTTAAACCCGTGTATGGATTCAGCAGTCTGCAAACATCTTCTCTGCAGAGTCCCAAAACAGGCGTTTTCAGCCGATTACCGGCATATGGAAGAAACAGCAGTAAGCCCAGGGAAATATCTGCTTCTAAATCCAAAACGCAGCTATCTAACAGAACGGTTGTCAATGTGTGCACTCAACTTCCAGAGTTAAACCCGTGTGTGGAATCAGCAGTCTGCAAACATCTTCTCTGCAGAGTCCCAAAACAGGCGTTTTCAGCCCATTACCGGCATATGGAAGAAACAGCAGTAAGCACAGGGAAATATCTGCTTCTAAATCCAAAACGCAGCTATCTAACAGAACGGTTTTCAATGTGTGCACTCAACTTCCAGAGTTAAACCCGTGTGTGGATTCAGCAGTCTGCAAACAGTTTCTCTGCAGAGTCCCCAAACAGGCGTTTTCACCCCATTACCGGCATATGGAAGAAACAGCAGTAAGCACAGGGAAATATCTGCTTCTAAATCCAAAACGCAGCTATCTAACAGAACGGTTGTCAATGTGTGCACTCAACTTCCAGAGTTAAACCCGTGTGTGGATTCAGCAGTCCGCAAACACTTTCTCTGCAGAGTCCCCAAACAGGCGTTTTCAGCCCATTACCGGCATAGGGAAGAAACAGCAGTAAGCACAGGGAAATATCTGCTTCTAAATCCAAAACGCAGCTATCTAACAGAACGGTTGTCAATGTGTGCACTCAACTTCCAGATTTAAACCCGTGTGTGGATTCAGCAGTCTTCAAACATCTTCTCTGCTGAGTCCCAAAACAGGCGTTTTCAGCCCATTACCGGCATATGGAAGAAACAGCAGTAAGCACAGGGAAATATCTGCTTCTAAATCCAAAACGCAGCTATCTAACAGAACGGTTGTCAATGTGTGCACTCAACTTCCAGAGTTAAACCCGTGAGTGGATTCAGCAGTCTGCAAACACTTTCTCTGCAGAGTCCCAAAACAGGCGTTTTCAGCCCATTACGGGCATATGAAAGAAACAGCAGTAAGCCCAGGGAAATATGTGCTTCTAAATCCAAAACGCAGCTATCTAACAGAACTGTTGTCAATGTGTGCACTCAACTTCCAGAGTTAAACCCGTGTGTGGATTCAGCAGTCTGCAAACAATTTCTCTGCAGAGTCCCAAAACAGGCGTTTTCAGCCCATTACCGGCATATGGAAGAAACAGCAGTAAGCACAGGGAAATATCTGCTTCTAAATCCAAAAACACAGCCATCTAACAGAACGGTTGTCAATGTGTGCACTCAACTTCCAGAGTTAAACCCGTGTGTGGATTCAGCAGTCTGCAAACACATTCTCTGCAGAGTCCCAAAACAGGCGTTTTCAGCCCATTACCGGCATATGGAAGAAACAGCAGTAAGCACAGGGAAATATCTGCTTCTAAATCCAAAACGCAGCTATCTAACAGAACGGTTGTCAATGTGTGCACTCAACTTCCAGAGTTAAACCCGTGTGTGGATTCAGCAGTCTGCAAACACTTTCTCTGCAGAGTCCCAAAACAGGCGTTTTCAGCCCATTACCGGCATATGGAAGAAACAGCAGTAAGCACAGGGAAATATCTGCTTCTAAATCCAAAACGCAGCTATCTAACAGAACGGTTGTCAATGTGTGCACTCAACTTCCAGAGTTAAACCCGTGTGTGGATTCAGCAGTCTGCAAACACTTTCTCTGCAGAGTCCCCAAACAGGCGTTTTCAGCCCATTACCGGCATAGGGAAGAAACAGCAGTAAGCACAGGGAAATATCTGCTTCTAAATCCAAAACGCAGCTATCTAACAGAACGGTTGTCAATGTGTGCACTCAACTTCCAGAGTTAAACCCGTGTGTGGATTCAGCAGTCTTCAAACATCTTCTCTGCAGAGTCCCAAAACAGGCGTTTTCAGCCCATTACCGGCATATGGAAGAAACAGCAGTAAGCACAGGGAAATATCTGCTTCTAAATCCAAAACGCAGCTATCTAACAGAACGGTTGTCAATGTGTGCACTCAACTTCCAGAGTTAAACCCGTGTGTGGATTCAGCAGTCTGCAAACACTTTCTCTGCAGAGTCCCAAAACAGGCGTTTTCAGCCCATTACCGGCATATGGAAGAAACAGCAGTAAGCCCAGGGAAATATCTGCTTCTAAATCCAAAACGCAGCTATCTAACAGAACGGTTGTCAATGTGTGCACTCAACTTCCAGAGTTAAACCCGTGTGTGGATTCAGCAGTCTGCAAACACTTTCTCTGCAGAGTCCCCAAACAGGCGTTTTCAGCCCATTACGGGCATATGAAAGAAACAGCAGTAAGCCCAGGGAAATATCTGCTTCTAAATCCAAAACGCAGCTATCTAACAGAACGGTTGTCAATGTGTGCACTCAACTTCCACAGTTAAACCCGTGTGTGGATTCAGCAGTCTGCAAACACTTTCTCTGCAGAGTCCCAAAACAGGCGTTTTCAGCCCATTACGGGCATATGAAAGAAACAGCAGTAAGCCCAGGGAAATATCTGCTTCTAAATCCAAAACGCAGCTATCTAACAGAACGGTTGTCAATGTGTGCACTCAACTTCCAGAGTTAAACCCGTGTGTGGATTCAGCAGTCTGCAAACACTTTCTGTGCAGAATCTCAAAACAGGCCTTTCCGGCCCAGTACCGGCATATATAAGAAAGAGCAGTAAGACTGCGTCGAAAACTCAGAAGAAATGTTTCTTTCAAACTGCTCGGCCGTGTGTTCTTTGACTTAAGGGAGTTGAATCTGTGTTTAGTTTCATCGAGATAGAAACACGTTTATTCTAGGAAATGTCTTTGGATATTCCAGAAGGAATGGGAGTATATGGTGTAAAGAGAAATATCTGTTTCTAAAACCAAAATGGATCTATCTAGCACAGTGGTTGTGAATGTGTGCCTTCGGCTTAAAGAGGTAAACTGCTCTTCTCATGCAGCACTTTAGAAACCCTTTCTATGCAAATTCTCATACAGACCTTTCCAGCAAAACACCAGCCTAAAGGAAATAGCAGTAAGACTGCATCTTTAACATGGAAGAAACTGTTTTCAAACTGCTCTGCTGTGTGTTCATTCATATAAGAGACTTGAATATATGTTCAGATTCAGCTAGTTAGCAACACGTTTCTTCCAGGAGCTGTGTTTGCCTATTCCAGAGTATACTGGAGTATAAGATGTAAAGACAAATGTCTCGTTCCAAAAGAAAAACGGATGATCTAATGGAATGGTTGTCAATGTGTGCATTCAACTTACTGAGCTAAACTGCTGTTTGTATGCAGCAGTTTAGAAAACATTTCTGTGTAGATTCTCAGACATTTCCAGCAAAATACTGGCCTATAAGAAATAGCAGTAAGACTGCGTCTAAAACTCAGAGGGAACGTTTCTTTCAAACTGCTCTGCAGTGTGTTCGTTCACCCAAGGTCGTTGAATCTATGTTTGGATTCAGCGATTTTGAAACACGTTTATTCTAGGAGCTGCATTTCGATATTCCAGAGTGTATGGGAGTAAATGCTGTAAAGAGAAATATCTGTTTCTAAAACCAAAACGGAGCTATCTAACAGAATGGTTGTGAATGTGTGCATTCAACTTAAAGGGTTAATCGGCTCTTCTTAGGCAGCAGTTTAGAAACCCTTTATATGCAAATTCTAAAATCAACATTTGCAGCAAAACACCAGCCTCAAAGAAGTAGCAGTAAGACTGCATCTATAACATAGAATAAACGTTTTCTTCAAAATGCTCTGCTCTGTGTTCATTCACCTAAGAGTCTTGAGTATATGTTCAGATTCAGCGAGTAAGAAACACGATTCTTCCAGGAGCTGCATTTGCATATTCCAGAGTGTACTGGAGTATAAGGTTTAAAGTGAAATATCTGGTTCTAAAACAAAAACGGAGCCATCTAACAGAATGGTTGTCACTGTGTGCGTTCAGCTTATTGAGATAAACTGTTGTTTCTGTGCAGCAGTTTAGAAAAGCTTTTTGTGCAGATTCTAAAACAGACATTCCCAGCAAAATACCGGCCTCTAAGAAATATCAATAAGACTGGGTCAAAAACTCAAATAAAACGTTTCTTTCAAACTGCTGTGCTGTGTGTTCCTTCGCCTAAGGGAGTTGTATCTATGTTTAGATTCAGCCACTTAGAAACACGTCTATTCTGGGAGCTGTGTTTGGCTATTCCAGAATGAATGGGAGTATATGCTGTAACTAGAAACATAGGCTTCTAAAACCAAAACGGAGCTAGCTAACAGAATGATAGTGAATCAGGGCATTCAACTTAACGAATTAAAATGCTCCACTTATGCAGCAGTTTACAAACCATTTAAATGGAAATTCTAAAACCAACATCTACAGGAAAACACCAGCCTAAAAGCAATAGCAGAAACAGTGCATTTATAACATGGAAGAAATGTTTTTTTCAAACTGCTCTGCTGTGTGTTCATTCACCTAACAGACTTCAAAATATGCTCAGACTCAGCGAGTTACAAACACGTTTCTCCCAGGAGCTGCGTTTGCATATATCAGAGTGTACTGGGGTACAAGATGTAAAGAGAAATATCTGATTATACTTAGAAACCCGTTTCTTTTAGGAGCTATGTTTGGATATTCCAGAGTGAATGAGAGTATATGCTGTAAAGAGAAATAACTGCTTCTAAAACCAAAAGGCAGCTATCTAACTTAATGGTTGTCAATGCGTGCATTCACCTTCCAGAGTTGAACTCGTGTGTGGATTCAGCAGTCTGCAAACACTTTCTGTGCAGAGTCTCAAAACAGGCATTTTCAGCCCATTACCGGCATATGGAAGAAAGGGCAGAAAGCACAGGGAAATATCTGCTTCTAAATCCAAAACGCAGCTATCTAACAGAACGGTTGTCAATGTGTGCACTCAACTTCCAGAGTTAAACCCGTGTGTGGATTCAGCAGTCTGCAAACCCTTTCTGTGCAGAGTCTCAAAACAGGCGTTTTCAGCCCCATACCGGCACATGGAAGAAAGGGCAGTAAGCACAGGGAAATATCTGCTTCTAAATCCAAAACGCAGCTATCTAACAGAACGGTTGTCAATGTGTGCACTCAACTTCCAGAGTTAAACCGGTGTGTGGATTCAGCAGTCTGCAAACCGTTTCGGTGCGGAGTCTCAAAACAGGCGTTTTCAGCCCCATACCGGCATATGGAAGAAAGGGCAGTAAGCACAGGGAAATATCTGCTTCTAAATCCAAAACGCAGCTATCTAACAGAACGGTTGTCAATGTGTGCACTCAACTTCCATAGTTAAACCGGTGTGTGGATTCAGCAGTCTGCAAACCCTTTCTGGGCAGAGTCTCAAAACAGGCGTTTTCAGCCCCATACCGGCATATGGAAGAAAGGGCAGTAAGCACAGGGAAATATCTGCTTCTAAATCCAAAACGCCCCTGTCTAAGAGAACGGTTGTCAATGTGTGCACTCAACTTCCAGAATTAAACCCGTGTGTGGATTCAGCAGTCTGCAAACATCTTCTCTGCAGAGTCCCAAAACAGGCGTTTTCAGTCCATTACCGGCATATGGAAGAAACAGCAGTAAGCACAGGGAAATATCTGCTTCTAAATCCAAAATGCAGCTATCTAACAGAACGGTTTTCAATGTGTGCACTCAACTTCCAGAGTTAAACCCGTGTGTGGATTCAGCAGTCTGCAAACACTTTCTCTGCAGAGTCCCAAAACAGGCGTTTTCAGCCCATTACCGGCATATGGAAGAAACAGCAGTAAGCACAGGGAAATATCTGCTTCTAAATCCAAAACGCAGCTATCTAACAGAACGGTTGTCAATGTGTGCACTCAACTTCCAGAGTTAAACCCGTGTGTGGATTCAGCAGTCTGCAAACACTTTCTCTGCAGAGTCCCCAAACAGGAGTTTTCAGCCCATTACCGGCATATGGAAGAAACAGCAGTAAGCACAGGGAAATATCTGCTTCTAAATCCAAAACGCAGCTATCTAACAGAACGGTTGTCAATGTGTGCACTCAACTTCCAGAGTTAAACCCGTGTGTGGATTCAGCAGTCTGCAAACACTTTCTCTTCAGGGTCCCAAAACAGGCGTTTTCAGCCCATAACCGGCATATGGAAGAAACAGCAGTAAGCACAGGGAAATATCTGCTTCTAAATCCAAAACGCAGCTATCTAACAGAACGGTTGTCAATGTGTGCACTCAACTTCCAGAGTTAAACCCGTGTGTGGATTCAGCAGTCTGCAAACACTTTCTCTGCAGAGTCCCCAAACAGGCGTTTTCAGCCCATTACCGGCATATGGAAGAAACAGCAGTAAGCACAGGGAAATATCTGCTTCTAAATCCAAAACGCAGCTATCTAACAGAACGGTTGTCAATGTGTGCACTCAACTTCCAGAGTTAAACCCGTGTGTGGATTCAGCAGTCTGCAAACACTTTCTCTGCAGGGTCCCAAAACAGGCGTTTTCAGCCCATTACCGGCATATGGAAGAAACAGCAGTAAGCCCAGGGAAATATCTGCTTCTAAATCCAAAACGCAGCTATCTAACAGAACGGTTGTCAATGTGTGCACTCAACTTCCAGAGTTAAACCCGTGTGTGGATTCAGCAGTCTGCAAACACTTTCTCTGCAGAGTCCCAAAACAGGCGTTTTCCGCCCATTACCGGCATATGGAAGAAACAGCAGTAAGCACAGGGAAATATCTGCTTCTAAATCCAAAACGCAGCTATCTAACAGAACGGTTGTCAATGTGTGCACTCAACTTCCAGAGTTAAACCTGTGTGTGGATTCAGCAGTCTGCAAACACTTTCTCTGCAGAGTCCCAAAACAGGCGTTTTCCGCCCATTACCGGCATATGGAAGTAACAGCAGTAAGCACAGGGAAATATCTGCGTCTAAATCCAAAACGCAGCTATCTAACAGAACGGTTGTCAATGTGTGCACTCAACTTCCAGAGTTAAACCCGTGTGTGGATTCAGCAGTCTGCAAACACTTTCTGTGCAGAATCTCAAAACAGGCCTTTCCGGCCCAGAACCGGCATATATAAGAAAGAGCAGCAAGACTGCGTCGAAAACTCAGAAGAAACGTTTCTTTCAAACTGCTCGGCCGTGTGTTCTTTGACTTAAGGGAGTTGAATCTGTGTTTAGTTTCATCGAGATAGAAACACGTTTATTCTAGGAACTGTCTTTGGATATTCCAGAATGAATGGG
Source organism: Aotus nancymaae (assembly GCF_030222135.1). Taxonomy (NCBI): domain Eukaryota; kingdom Metazoa; phylum Chordata; class Mammalia; order Primates; family Aotidae; genus Aotus; species Aotus nancymaae. The sequence continues at coordinate 4,009,434 of NW_026988568.1, read as the reverse complement.
AGTATATGGTGTAAAGAGAAATATCTGTTTCTAAAACCAAAATGGATCTATCTAGCACAGTGGTTGTGAATGTGTGCCTTCGGCTTAAAGAGGTAAACTGCTCTTCTCATGCAGCACTTTAGAAACCCTTTCTATGCAAATTCTCATACAGACCTTTCCAGCAAAACACCAGCCTAAAGGAAATAGCAGTAAGACTGCATCTTTAACATGGAAGAAACTGTTTTCAAACTGCTCTGCTGTGTGTTCATTCATATAAGAGACTTGAATATATGTTCAGATTCAGCTAGTTAGCAACACGTTTCTTCCAGGAGCTGTGTTTGCCTATTCCAGAGTATACTGGAGTATAAGATGTAAAGACAAATGTCTCGTTCCAAAAGAAAAACGGATGATCTAATGGAATGGTTGTCAATGTGTGCATTCAACTTACTGAGCTAAACTGCTGTTTGTATGCAGCAGTTTAGAAAACATTTCTGTGTAGATTCTCAGACATTTCCAGCAAAATACTGGCCTATAAGAAATAGCAGTAAGACTGCGTCTAAAACTCAGAGGGAACGTTTCTTTCAAACTGCTCTGCAGTGTGTTCGTTCACCCAAGGTCGTTGAATCTATGTTTGGATTCAGCGATTTTGAAACACGTTTATTCTAGGAGCTGCATTTCGATATTCCAGAGTGTATGGGAGTAAATGCTGTAAAGAGAAATATCTGTTTCTAAAACCAAAACGGAGCTATCTAACAGAATGGTTGTGAATGTGTGCATTCAACTTAAAGGGTTAATCGGCTCTTCTTAGGCAGCAGTTTAGAAACCCTTTATATGCAAATTCTAAAATCAACATTTGCAGCAAAACACCAGCCTCAAAGAAGTAGCAGTAAGACTGCATCTATAACATAGAATAAACGTTTTCTTCAAAATGCTCTGCTCTGTGTTCATTCACCTAAGAGTCTTGAGTATATGTTCAGATTCAGCGAGTAAGAAACACGATTCTTCCAGGAGCTGCATTTGCATATTCCAGAGTGTACTGGAGTATAAGGTTTAAAGTGAAATATCTGGTTCTAAAACAAACACGGAGCCATCTAACAGAATGGTTGTCACTGTGTGCGTTCAGCTTATTGAGATAAACTGTTGTTTCTGTGCAGCAGTTTAGAAAAGCTTTTTGTGCAGATTCTAAAACAGACATTCCCAGCAAAATACCGGCCTCTAAGAAATATCAATAAGACTGGGTCAAAAACTCAAATAAAACGTTTCTTTCAAACTGCTGTGCTGTGTGTTCCTTCGCCTAAGGGAGTTGTATCTATGTTTAGATTCAGCCACTTAGAAACACGTCTATTCTGGGAGCTGTGTTTGGCTATTCCAGAATGAATGGGAGTATATGCTGTAACTAGAAACATAGGCTTCTAAAACCAAAACGGAGCTAGCTAACAGAATGATAGTGAATCAGGGCATTCAACTTAACGAATTAAAATGCTCCACTTATGCAGCAGTTTACAAACCATTTAAATGGAAATTCTAAAACCAACATCTACAGGAAAACACCAGCCTAAAAGCAATAGCAGAAACAGTGCATTTATAACATGGAAGAAATGTTTTTTTCAAACTGCTCTGCTGTGTGTTCATTCACCTAACAGACTTCAAAATATGCTCAGACTCAGCGAGTTACAAACACGTTTCTCCCAGGAGCTGCGTTTGCATATATCAGAGTGTACTGGGGTACAAGATGTAAAGAGAAATATCTGATTATACTTAGAAACCCGTTTCTTTTAGGAGCTGTGTTTGGATATTCCAGAGTGAATGAGAGTATATGCTGTAAAGAGAAATAACTGCTTCTAAAACCAAAAGGCAGCTATCTAACTTAATGGTTGTCAATGCGTGCATTCACCTTCCAGAGTTGAACTCGTGTGTGGATTCAGCAGTCTGCAAACACTTTCTGTGCAGAGTCTCAAAACAGGCATTTTCAGCCCAATACCGGCATATGGAAGAAAGGGCAGAAAGCACAGGGAAATATCTGCTTCTAAATCCAAAACGCAGCTATCTAACAGAACGGTTGTCAATGTGTGCACTCAACTTCCAGAGTTAAACCCGTGTGTGGATTCAGCAGTCTGCAAACCGTTTCGGTGCGGAGTCTCAAAACAGGCGTTTTCAGCCCCATACCGGCATATGGAAGAAAGGGCAGTAAGCACAGGGAAATATCTGCTTCTAAATCCAAAACGCAGCTATCTAACAGAACGGTTGTCAATGTGTGCACTCAACTTCCATAGTTAAACCGGTGTGTGGATTCAGCAGTCTGCAAACCCTTTCTGGGCAGAGTCTCAAAACAGGCGTTTTCAGCCCCATACCGGCATATGGAAGAAAGGGCAGTAAGCACAGGGAAATATCTGCTTCTAAATCCAAAACGCCCCTGTCTAACAGAACGGTTGTCAATGTGTGCACTCAACTTCCAGAGTTAAACCCGTGTGTGGATTCAGCAGTCTGCAAAACCTTTCTGGGCAGAGTCTCAAAACAGGCGTTTTCAGCCCCATACCGGCATATGGAAGAAAGGGCAGTAAGCACAGGGAAATATCTGCCTCTAAATCCAAAACGCAGCTATCTAACAGAACGGTTGTCAAAGCGTGCACTCAACTTCCAGAGTTAAACCCGTGTGTGGATTCAGCAGTCTGCAAACCCTTTCTGGGCACAGTCTCAAAACAGGCGTTTTCAGCCCCATACCGGCATATGGAAGAAAGGGCAGTAAGCACAGGGAAATATCTGCTTCTAAGTCCAAAACGAAGCTATCTAACAGAACGGTTGTCAATGTGTGCACTCAACTTCCAGAGTTAAACCCGTGTGTGGATTCAGCAGTCTGCAAACACTTTCTGTGCAGAGTCTCAAAACAGGCCTTTCCGGCCCAGTACCGGCATATATAAGAAAGAGCAGTAAGACTGCGTCGAAAACTCAGAAGAAACGTTTCTTTCAAACTGCTCGGCCGTGTGTTCTTTGACTTAAGGGAGTTGAATCTGTGTTTAGTTTCATCGAGATAGAAACACGTTTATTCTAGGAACTGTCTTTGGATATTCCAGAATGAATGGGAGTATATGGTGTAAAGAGAAATATCTGTTTCTAAAACCAAAATGGATCTATCTAGCACAGTGGTTGTGAATGTGTGCCTTCGGCTTAAAGAGGTAAACTGCTCTTCTCATGCAGCACTTTAGAAACCCTTTCTATGCAAATTCTCATACAGACCTTTCCAGCAAAACACCAGCCTAAAGGAAATAGCAGTAAGACTGCATCTTTAACATGGAAGAAACTGTTTTCAAACTGCTCTGCTGTGTGTTCATTCATATAAGAGACTTGAATATATGTTCAGATTCAGCTAGTTAGCAACACGTTTCTTCCAGGAGCTGTGTTTGCCTATTCCAGAGTATACTGGAGTATAAGATGTAAAGACAAATGTCTCGTTCCAAAAGAAAAACGGATGATCTAATGGAATGGTTGTCAATGTGTGCATTCAACTTACTGAGCTAAACTGCTGTTTGTATGCAGCAGTTTAGAAAACATTTCTGTGTAGATTCTCAGACATTTCCAGCAAAATACTGGCCTATAAGAAATAGCAGTAAGACTGCGTCTAAAACTCAGAGGGAACGTTTCTTTCAAACTGCTCTGCAGTGTGTTCGTTCACCCAAGGTCGTTGAATCTATGTTTGGATTCAGCGATTTTGAAACACGTTTATTCTAGGAGCTGCATTTCGATATTCCAGAGTGTATGGGAGTAAATGCTGTAAAGAGAAATATCTGTTTCTAAAACCAAAACGGAGCTATCTAACAGAATGGTTGTGAATGTGTGCATTCAACTTAAAGGGTTAATCGGCTCTTCTTAGGCAGCAGTTTAGAAACCCTTTATATGCAAATTCTAAAATCAACATTTGCAGCAAAACACCAGCCTCAAAGAAGTAGCAGTAAGACTGCATCTATAACATAGAATAAACGTTTTCTTCAAAATGCTCTGCTCTGTGTTCATTCACCTAAGAGTCTTGAGTATATGTTCAGATTCAGCGAGTAAGAAACACGATTCTTCCAGGAGCTGCATTTGCATATTCCAGAGTGTACTGGAGTATAAGGTTTAAAGTGAAATATCTGGTTCTAAAACAAACACGGAGCCATCTAACAGAATGGTTGTCACTGTGTGCGTTCAGCTTATTGAGATAAACTGTTGTTTCTGTGCAGCAGTTTAGAAAAGCTTTTTGTGCAGATTCTAAAACAGACATTCCCAGCAAAATACCGGCCTCTAAGAAATATCAATAAGACTGGGTCAAAAACTCAAATAAAACGTTTCTTTCAAACTGCTGTGCTGTGTGTTCCTTCGCCTAAGGGAGTTGTATCTATGTTTAGATTCAGCCACTTAGAAACACGTCTATTCTGGGAGCTGTGTTTGGCTATTCCAGAATGAATGGGAGTATATGCTGTAACTAGAAACATAGGCTTCTAAAACCAAAACGGAGCTAGCTAACAGAATGATAGTGAATCAGGGCATTCAACTTAACGAATTAAAATGCTCCACTTATGCAGCAGTTTACAAACCATTTAAATGGAAATTCTAAAACCAACATCTACAGGAAAACACCAGCCTAAAAGCAATAGCAGAAACGGTGCATTTATAACATGGAAGAAATGTTTTTTTCAAACTGCTCTGCTGTGTGTTCATTCACCTAACAGACTTCAAAATATGCTCAGACTCAGCGAGTTACAAACACGTTTCTCCCAGGAGCTGCGTTTGCATATATCAGAGTGTACTGGGGTACAAGATGTAAAGAGAAATATCTGATTATACTTAGAAACCCGTTTCTTTTAGGAGCTGTGTTTGGATATTCCAGAGTGAATGAGAGTATATGCTGTAAAGAGAAATAACTGCTTCTAAAACCAAAAGGCAGCTATCTAACTTAATGGTTGTCAATGCGTGCATTCACCTTCCAGAGTTGAACTCGTGTGTGGATTCAGCAGTCTGCAAACACTTTCTGTGCAGAGTCTCAAAACAGGCATTTTCAGCCCAATACCGGCATATGGAAGAAAGGGCAGAAAGCACAGGGAAATATCTGCTTCTAAATCCAAAACGCAGCTATCTAACAGAACGGTTGTCAATGTGTGCACTCAACTTCCAGAGTTAAACCCGTGTGTGGATTCAGCAGTCTGCAAACCCTTTCTGTGCGGAGTCTCAAAACAGGCGTTTTCAGCCCCATACCGGCATATGGAAGAAAGGGCAGTAAGCACAGGGAAATATCTGCTTCTAAATCCAAAACGCAGCTATCTAACAGAACGGTTGTCAATGTGTGCACTCAACTTCCAGAGTTAAACCCGTGTGTGGATTCAGCAGTCTGCAAACCGTTTCGGTGCGGAGTCTCAAAACAGGCGTTTTCAGCCCCATACCGGCATATGGAAGAAAGGGCAGTAAGCACAGGGAAATATCTGCTTCTAAATCCAAAACGCCCCTGTCTAACAGAAAGGTTGTCAATGTGTGCACTCAACTTCCAGAGTTAAACCCGTGTGTGGATTCAGCAGTCTGCAAACCCTTTCTGGGCAGAGTCTCAAAACAGGCGTTTTCAGCCCCATACCGGCATATGGAAGAAAGGGCAGTAAGCACAGGGAAATATCTGCCTCTAAATCCAAAACGCAGCTATCTAACAGAACGGTTGTCAAAGCGTGCACTCAACTTCCAGAGTTAAACCCGTGTGTGGATTCAGCAGTCTGCAAACCCTTTCTGGGCACAGTCTCAAAACAGGCGTTTTCAGCCCCATACCGGCATATGGAAGAAAGGGCAGTAAGCACAGGGAAATATCTGCTTCTAAATCCAAAACGCAGCTATCTAACAGAACGGTTGTCAATGTGTGCACTCAACTTCCAGAGTTAAACCCGTGTGTGGATTCAGCAGTCTGCAAACACTTTCTGTGCAGAATCTCAAAACAGGCCTTTCCGGCCCAGTACCGGCATATATAAGAAAGAGCAGTAAGACTGCGTCGAAAACTCAGAAGAAACGTTTCTTTCAAACTGCTTGGCCGTGTGTTCTTTGACTTAAGGGAGTTGAATCTGTGTTTAGTTTCATCGAGATAGAAACACGTTTATTCTAGGAACTGTCTTTGGACACTCCAGAATGAATGGGAGTATATGCTGTAAAGAGAAATATCTGTTTCTGAAACCAAAATGGATCTTTCTAGCAGAGTGGTTGTGAATGTGTGCCTTCGGCTTAAAGAGGTAAACTGCTCTTCTGATGCAGCACTTTAGAAACCCTTTCTATGCAAATTCTCATACAGACCTTTCCAGCAAAACACCAGCCTAAAGGAAATAGCAGTAAGACTGCATCTTTAACATGGAAGAAACTGTTTTCAAACTGCTCTGCTGTGTGTTCATTCATATAAGAGACTTGAATATATGTTCAGATTCAGCTAGTTAGCAACACGTTTCTTCCAGGAGCTGTGTTTGCCTATTCCAGAGTATACTGGAGTATAAGATGTAAAGACAGATGTCTCGTTCCAAAAGAAAAACGGATGATCTAATGGAATGGTTGTCAATGTGTGCATTCAACTTACTGAGCTAAACTGCTGTTTGTATGCAGCAGTTTAGAAAACATTTCTGTGTAGATTCTCAGACATTTCCAGCAAAATACTGGCCTATAAGTAATAGCAGTAAGACTGCGTCTAAAACTCAGAGGGAACGTTTCTTTCAAACTGCTCTGCAGTGTGTTCGTTCACCCAAGTTCGTTGAATCTATGTTTGGATTCAGCGATTTTGAAACACGTTTATTCTAGGAGCTGCATTTCGATATTCCAGAGTGTATGGGAGTAAATGCTGTAAAGAGAAATATCTGTTTCTAAAACCAAAACGGAGCTATCTAACAGAATGGTTGTGAATGTGTGCATTCAACTTAAAGGGTTAATCTGCTCTTCTTAGGCAGCAGTTTAGAAACCCTTTATATGCAAATTCTAAAATCAACATTTGCAGCAAAACACCAGCCTCAAAGAAGTAGCAGTAAGACTGCATCTATAACATAGAAGAAACGTTTCCTTCAAAATGCTCTGCTCTGTGTTCATTCACCTAAGAGTCTTGAGTGTATGTTCAGATTCAGCGAGTAAGAAACACGTTTCTTCCAGGAGTTGCATTTGCATATTCCAGAGTGTACTGGAGTATAAGGTTTAAAGTGAAATATCTGGTTCTAAAACAAACACGGAGCCATCTAACAGAATGGTTGTCACTGTGTGCGTTCAGCTTGTTGAGAAAAACTGTTGTTTCTGTGCAGCAGTTTAGAAAAGCTTTTTGTGCAGATTCTAAAACAGACATTCCCAGCAAAATACCGGCCTCTAAGAAATATCAATAAGACTGCGTCTAAAACTCAAATAAAACGTTTCTTTCAAACTGCTGTGCTGTGTGTTCCTTCGCCTAAGGGAGTTGTATCTATGTTTAGATTCAGCCACTGAGAAACACGTCTATTCTGGGAGCTGTGTTTGGCTATTCCAGAATGAATGGGAGTATATGCTGTAACTAGAAACATAGGCTTCTAAAACCAAAACGGAGCTAGCTAACAGAATGATAGTGAATCAGGGCATTCAACTTAACGAATTAAAATGCTCCACTTATGCAGCAGTTTACAAACCATTTATATGGAAATTCTAAAACCAACATTTACAGGAAAACACCAGCCTAAAAGCAATAGCAGAAACAGAGCATTTATAACATGGAAGAAATGTTTTTTTCAAACTGCTCTGCTGTGTGTTCATTCACCTAACAGACTTCAAAATATGCTCAGACTCAGCGAGTTACAAACACGTTTCTCCCAGGAGCTGCGTTTGCATATATCAGAGTGTACTGCGGTACAAGATGTAAAGAGAAATATCTGATTATACTTAGAAACCCGTTTCTTTTAGGAGCTGTGTTTGGATATTCCAGAGTGAATGAGAGTATATGCTGTAAAGAGAAATAACTGCTTCTAAAACCAAAAGGCAGCTATCTAACTGAATGGTTGTCAATGCGTGCATTCACCTTCCAGAGTTGAACTCGTGTGTGAATTTGGCAGTCTGCAAACACTTTCTGTGCAGAGTCTCAAAACAGGCATTTTCAGCCCAATACCGGCATATGGAAGAAAGGGCAGTAAGCATAGGGAAATATCTGCTTCTAAATCCAAAACGCAGCTATCTAACAGAACGGTTGTCAATGTGTGCACTCAACTTCCAGAGTTAAACCCGTGTGTGGATTCAGCAGTCTGCAAACACTTTCTGTGCAGAGTCTCAAAACAGGCGTTTTCAGCCCCATACCGGCATATGGAAGAAAGGGCAGTAAGCACAGGGAAATATCTGCTTCTAAATCCAAAACGCAGCTATCTAACAGAACGGTTGTAAGTGTGTGCACTCAACTTCCTGAGTTAAACCCGCATGTGCATTCACCAGTCTGCAAACCCTTTCTGTGCAGAGACTCAAAACAGGCGCTTTCAGCCCAATATCGGGATATGGAAGAAATGGCAGTAAGCCAAGGGAAATATCTGCTTCTAAATCCAAAACGCAGCTATGTAACAGAACGTTTTTCAATGTGTGCACTCAACTTCCAGAGTTAAACCCGTGTGTGGATTCAGCAGTCTGCAAACACTTTCTGTGCAGAGTCTCAAAACAGGCGTTTTCAGCCCAATACCGGCATATCGAAGAAAGGGCAGATATTTCTCTGTACAGCCTATCGTCCCATTCACTCGGGAATATCCCAACGCAGCTCCTAGAAGAAACGTCCTTCTGGCTGCTGAATCTCAACCTAGATTCCAGTCTCTTGGGTAAACGAAAACACAGCAGAGCAGTTTCAAGGAAACGTTCCCATTGTGTTTTAGATGAAGGCATACTGCTGTTTCCTATGTATGCCGGCATTGTGCTGGAAATGCCGGTTTGGGGATTCAGCACAGAAAGTGTTTGCAAAGCGCTGAATCCACACATGAGTTTAACACTGTCAGTTGAAAGCACCCATGGACAACCATTCAGTTAGATAGCTCCGTTTTGGTTTTAGAAGCAGATATTTCTCTGTACAGCCTATGGTCCCATTCCCTCGGGAATATCCCAACGCAGCTCCTAGAAGAAACGTGTTTCTGACACGCTGAATCTCAACATAGATTCAACTTTCTTAGGTGAGCGAACGCACAGTACAGCAGTTTCAATGAAACGTTTCTCCTGAGCTTTAGACAAAGCTTACTGCTGTTTCATATGTATGCCCGCATTGGGCTGGAAATGCCAGATTTGGGTTTCTGCACAGAAAGATTTTGCAAACCGCAGAATCCACAGGTGAGTTTAACTCTATCAGTTGAATGCACACATTGACAACAGTTCAGTTAGATAGCTCCGTTTTGGTTTTAGAAGCAGACATTTCTCTGTACAGCCTATGGTCCCATTCACTCAGGATTATACCAACGCAGCTCCAACAGAAACGTGTTTCTGACTCGCTGAATCTCAACATAGATTCAACTCTCTTAGGTGAACGATCGCACAGCAGAACAGTTTCACGGAAACGTTACTCCTGAGTTTTAGACGAAGTCATACTGCTGTTTCGCACGTATGCCGGCATTGGGTGGAAATGCTGGTTTTGGGATTCTGCACAGAAAGGGTTTGCAAAGCGCTGAATCCACACATGAGTTTAACTCTGTCAGTTGAATGCACACATGGACAACCATTCAATTAGATACCTCCGTTTTGGTTTTAGAAGCAGATATTTATCTGTACAGGCTATGGTCCCATTCACTCGGGAATATCCCAACGCAGCTCCTAGAATAAACCTGTTTCTGACTCGCTGAATCTGAACATAGATTCAACTCTCTTAGGTGAACGAACGCACAGCAGAGCAGGTTCAAGGAAACGTTTCTCCTGAGTTTTACACCAAGTCATACTGCTTTTTCGTTCGTATGCCGGCATTGGGCTGGAAATGCCGGTTTTGGGATTCTGCACAGAAAGGGTTTGCAAACTGCTGAATCCACACGCGAGTTTAAATCTGTCAGTTCAATGCACCCATTGACAACCTTTGAGTTAGATAGCTCACTTTTGGTTTTAGAAGCAGATATTTCTCTGTACACGCTATGGTCCCATTCACTCGGGAATATCCCAATGCAACTCCTAGAAGAATCGTGTTTCTGACTCGCTGAATCTCAACATAGAATCAACGCTCTTAGGTGAACGAACGCACAGAAGAGCAGTTTCAAGGAAACGTTTCTCCTGAGTTTTAGACGAAGTTTACTGCTGTTTCGTACGCATGCCGGCATTAGGCTGGAAATGCCGATTTCGGGATTCTGCACAGAAAGGGTTTGCAAACCGCTGAATCCACACGCGAGTTTAACACCGTCAGTTGAATGCACACATTGACAACCATTCACTTAGATAGCTCCGTTTTGCTTTTAGAAGCAGATATTTCTCTGTACAACCTTTCGTCCCATTCACTCGGGAATATCCCAACGCCGCTCCAAGAAGAAACGTGTTTCTGACTCGCTGAATCTCAATATGGATTCAACTCTCTTAGGTGAACCAACGCACAGCAGAGGAGTTTCACGGAAACGTTTCTCCTGAGTTTTAGACGAAGTCATACTGTTGTTTCGTACGTATGCCGGCATTGGGCTGGAAATGCCGGTTTCGGGATTCTGCACAGAAAGGGGTTGCAAACTGCTGAATCCACAGGCGAGTTTAACTCTGTCAGTTCAATGCACCTATTGAGAACCATTCAGTTAGATAGCTCCGTTTTGGTTTTAGAAGCAGATATTTCTCTGTACAGGCTATGGTCCCATTCAGTCGGGAATATCCCAACGCAGCTCCTAGAAGAAACGTGTTTCTAACTCGCTGAATCTCAACATAGATTCAACTCTCTTAGGTGAACGAACGAACAGAAGAGCAGTTTCACGGAAACGTTTCTCCTGCGTTTTAGACGATGTCATACAGCTGTTTCGTAGGTATGCCGGCATTGGGCTGGTAAAGCTGGTTTCGGGATTCTGCACAGAAAGGGTTTGAAAAGCACTGAATACACACGTGAGTTTACCTCTGTCAGTTGAATGCATCCATTGACAACCTTTGAGCTAGATAACTCCGTTTTGGTTTTAGAAGCAGATATTTCTCTGTACAGGCTATGGTCCAATTCACTCGGGAATATCCCAGCGTAGCTCCTAGAAGAAACCTGTTTCTAACTCGCTGAATCTCAACATAGATTCAACTCTCTTAGGTGAACGATCGCACAGCAGAGCAGTTTCAAGGAAACGTTACTCCTGAGTTTTAGACGAAGTCATACTGCTGTTTCGCACGTATGCCGGCATTGGGTGGAAATGCTGGTTTTGGGATTCTGCACAGAAAGGGTTTGCAAAGCGCTGAATCCACAAATCAGTTTAACTCTGTCAGTTGAATGCAAACATGGACAACCATTCAATTAGATAGCTCCGTTTTGGTTTTAGAAGCAGATATTTATCTGTACAGGCTATGGTCCCATTCACTCGGGAATATCCCAACGCAGCTCCTAGAAGAAACCTGTTTCTGACTCGCTGAATCTGAACATAGATTCAACTCTCTTAGGTGAACGAACGGACAGCAGAGCAGGTTCAAGGAAACGTTTCTCCTGAGTTTTACACCAAGTCATACTGCTTTTTCGTTCGTATGCCTGCATTGGGCTGGAAATGCCGGTTTTGGGATTCTGCACAGAAAGGGTTTGCAAACTGCTGAATCCACACGCGAGTTTAAATCTGTCAGTTCAATGCACCCATTGACAACCTTTGAGTTAGATGGCTCAGTTTTGGTTTTAGAAGCAGATATTTATCTGTACAGGCTATGGTTCCATTCACTCGGGAATATTCCAACGCAACTCCTAGAAGAAAATTGTTTCTGACTCGCTGAATCTCAGCATAGATTAGTTGAACGTACGCACAGCAGAGAAGTTTCTAGGAATCGTTTCTCCTGAGTTTTATACGAAGTTTACTGCGGTTTTTGTACGTATGTCGGCATTGGGCTGGAAATGCTGGTTTTGGGATTCTGCACCGAAAGGGTTTGCAAACCACTGAATCCACACGTGAGTTTAACTCTGTCAGTTGAATGCACCCATTGACAAGCATGCAGTTGGATAGCTCGGTTTTGGTTTTAGAAGAAGATATTTCTCTGAACAGCCTATGGTCCCTTTCACTCGGGAATATCCCAACGCACCTCCTAGAAGAAACGTGTTTCTTACTCGCTGAACCGCAACATAGATTCAACTATCTTAGGTGAACGAACGCACAGCAGAGCAGTTTCAAGAAAACGTTTCTCGTGAGATTTAGACGAAGTCATACTGCTGTCTGGTACGTATGCCAACATTGGCCTGGAAATTCCAGTTTTCGAATTCTGCACAGAACGGTTTGCCAACCGCTGAATCCCCAAGTGAGTTTAACTCCGTCAGTTGAATGCAAACTTTTACAAGCCTTCAGTTAGATAGCTCCGTTTTGGTTTTAGAAGCAGATATTTCTCTGTACAGCCTATGGTCCCATTCACTCGGGAATATCCCAACGCAGCTACTAGAAGAAACGTGTTTCTGACTCGCTGAATCTCAACATAGATTCAACTCCTTTAGGTGAACGAACGCAAAGCAGAGGAGTTTCAAGGAAACGTTTCTCCTGAGTTTTAGACGAAGTTTACTGCTGTTTCCTACGTATGCCGTCATTGGGCTGGAAATGCCGGTTTCGGGATTCTGCACAGAAAGGGTTTACAAGCCAGTGAATCAACACGTGAGTTTAACTCTGTCAGTTGAATGCTCACATTGACAACCATTCAGTTAGATAGCTCCGGTTTGGTTTCAGAAGTAGATATTTCACTGTACAGCCTATGGTCCAATTCATTCGGGAATATCCCAATGCAGCTCCTAGAAGAAACGTGTTTCTGATTCGTGGAATCTCAACATAGATTCAACACTCTTAGGTGAACGAACGCACAGCAGAATAGAATCTAGGAAACGTTTCTCCTGAGTTTTATACGAATTTTACTGCTGTTATCATACGTATGCAGTTATTGGGCTGGAAATGCCGGTTTTGGGATTATGCACAGAGAGGTTTTGCAAACCGCTGAATCCACACGTGAGTTTAACTCTGTCGGTTGAATGCACCCATGTGCAACCATTTAGTTAGATAGCTCCGTTTTGGTTTTAGAAGCAGATATTTCTCTGTACAGACTATGGTCCCGTTCACTCGGGAATATCCCAACGCAGCTGCTTGAAGAAGCGTGTTTCTGACTCGCTGAATCTCAACATAGATTCTTCTCTCTTCGGTGAACGAGTGCACAGCAGAGTAGTTTGAAGGAATCGTTTCTCCTGAATTTTAGACGAAGTTTACAGCTGTTTCGTACGTATGCCGGCACTGGGCCGGAAATGCCGGATTTGGGATTCTGCACAGAAAGGGTTTACAAACCGCTGAATCCACACGTGAGTTTAACTCTGTCAGTTGAATGCACCCATTGACAACCATGCAGTTGGATAGCTCCGTTTTGGTTTTAGAAGCAGATAATTCTCTGTACAGCCTATAGTCCCATTCACTCGGGAAAATCCCAACGCAGCTCCTAGAAGAAATGGGTTTCTAATACGCTGAACCTCAACATAGATTCAACTCTCTTAGGTGAACGAACGCACAGCAGAGCAGTTTCAAGGAAACGTTTCCCGTGAGATTTAGACGCAGTCATACTGCTGTCTCGTACGTATGCCAACATTGGCCTGGAAATTCCAGTTTTATAATTCTGCACAGAAAGGTTTGCAAACTGCTGAATCCACACGTGAGTTTAACTCTGTCAGTTGAATGCACCCATAGACAACCATTCAGTTAGATAGTTCCGTTTTTGTTTTAGAAGCAGATATTTCTCTGTACAGCCTATGGTCCCATTCACTCGGGAATATCCCAACGCAGCTCCTAGAAGAAACGTGTTTCTGACTCGCTGAATCTCAACATAGATTCAACTCTCTTAGGTGAACGAACGCACAGCAGAGCAGTTTCAAGGAAACGTTTCTCCTGAGTTTTAGACGAAGTTTCCTGCTGTTTAGTACGGATGCCGGCATTGGGCTGGAAATACCGGGTTTTGGATTCTGCACAGAAAGGGTTTGCAAACCGCTGAATCCACACGTGAGTTTAACTCTGTCAGTTGAATGCACACATTGACAACCATTCATTTAGATAGCTCCGTTTTGGTTTTAGAAGCAGATATTTCTCTGTACAGCCTATGGTCCCATTCACTCGGGAATATCCCAACGCAGCTCCTGGAAGAAACGTGTTTCTGACTCGCTGAATCTCAGCATAGATTCAACTCTCTTAGGTGAACGAACGCACAGCAGAGCAGTTTCAAAGAAACGTTTCTCCTGAGTTTTAGACGAAGGTTCCTGCTGTTTAGTACGTATAAACGGCATTGGGCTGGAAATACCGGTTTTGGGATTCTGCACAGAAAGGGTTTGCAAACCGCTGAATCCACACGTGAGTTTAACTCTCTCAGTTGAATGCACACATTGACAAAAATTCAGTTTGATAGCTCCGTTTTGGTTTTAGAAGCAGATATTTCTCTGTACAGCCTATGGTCCCATTCACTCGGGAATATCCCAACGCAGCTCCTAGAAGAAACGTGTTTCTGACTCGCTGAATCTCAACATAGATTCAACTGTCTTAGGTGAACGAACGCACAGCAGAGCAGTTTCAAGGAAACGTTTCTCCTGAGTTTTAGACGAAGTTTCCTGCTGTTTAGTACGGATGCCGGCATTGGGCTGGAAATACCGGTTTTGGGATTCTGCACAGAAAGGGTTTGCAACCGCTGAATCCACACGTGAGTTTAACTCTCTCAGTTGAATGCACACATTGACAACCATTCAGTTTGATAGCACCCTTTTGGTTTTAGAAGCAGATATTCTCTGTACAGTCTATGGTCCCATTCACTCGGGAATATCCCAACGCAGCTCCTAGAAGAAACGTGTTTCTGACTCGCTGAATCTCAACATAGATTCAACTCTCTTCGGTGAACGAACGCACAGCAGAGCAGAATCAAGGAAAGGTTTCTCCTGAGTTTCAGACGAAGTTTCCTGCTGTTTAGTACGGATGCCGGCATTGGGGTGGAAATACCGGTTTTGGGATTCTGCACAGAAAGGGTTTGCAAACCGCTGAATCCACACGTGAGTTTATCTCTGTCAGTTGAATGCACACATTGACAAAAATTCAGTTTGATAGCTCCGTTTTGGTTTTAGAAGCAGATATTTCTCTGTACAGCCTATGGTCCCATTCACTCGGGAATATCCCAACGCAGCTCCTAGAAGAAACGTGTTTCTGACTCGCTGAATCTCAACATAGATTCAACTCTCTTAGGTGAACGAACGCACAGTAGAGCAGTTTCAAGGAAACGTTTCTCCTGAGTTTTAGACGACGTCTCCTGCTGTTTAGTACGTATGCCGGCCATGGGCTGGAAATACCGGTTTTGGGATTCTGCACAGAAAGGGTTTGCAAACCGCTGAATCCACACGTGAGTTTAACTCTCTCAGTTGAATGCACACATTGACAACCATTCAGTTTGATAGCACCCTTTTGGTTTTAGAAGCAGATATTTCTCTGTACAGCCTCTGGTCCCATTCACTCGGGAATATCCCAACGCAGCTCCTAGAAGAAACGTGATTCTGACTCGCTGAATCTCAACATAGATTCAACTCTCTTAGGTGAACGAACGGACAGCAGATAAGTTTCAAGTAAACGTTTCTCCTGAGTTTTAGACGAAGTTTCCTGCTGTTTAGTACGGATGCAGGCATTGAGCTGGAAGTAACGGTTTTGGGATTGTGCACAGAAAGGGTTTCCAAACCGCTGAATCCACACGTGAGTTTAACTCTGACAGTTGAATGCACACATTGACAACCATTCATTTAGATAGTTCCGTTTTTGTTTTAGAAGCAGATATTTCTCTGTACAGCCTATGGCCCATTCACTCGGGAATATCCCATCGCAGCTCCTAGAAGAAACGTCTTTCTGACTCGCTGAATCTCAACATAGATTCAACTCTCTTAGGTGAACGACCGCACAGCAGAGCAGTTTCAAGGAAACGTTTCTCCTGAGTTTTAGACGAAGTTTCCTGCTGTTTAGTACGGATGCCGGCATTGGGCTGGAAATATCGGTTTTTGGATTCTGCACAGAAAGGGTTTCCAAACCACTGAATCCACACGTGAGTTTAACTCTGTTAGTTGAATGCACACATTGACAACCATTCATTTAGATAGCTCCGTTTTGGTTTTAGAAGCAGATATTTCTCTGTACAGCCTATGGTCCCATTCACTCGGGAATATCCCAACGCAGCTCCTGGAAGAAACGTTTTTCTGACTCGCTGAATCTCAGCATAGATTCAACTCTCTTAGGTGAACGAACGCACAGCAGAGCAGTTTCAAAGAAACGTTTCTCCTGAGTTTCAGACGAAGTTTCCTGCTGTTTAGTGTGGATGCCGGCATTGGGGTGGAAATACCGGTTTTGGGATTCTGCACAGAAAGGGTTTGCAAACCGCTGAATCCACACGTGAGTTTAACTTTGTCAGTTGAATGCACACAGTGACAACCATCCAGTTAGATAGCTCCGTTTTGGTTTTAGAAGCAGATATTTCTCTGTACAGCCTATGGTCCCATTCACTTGGGAATATCCCAAAGCAGCTCCTAGAAGAAACGTGTTTCTGACTCGCTGAATCTCAGCATAGATTCAACTCTCTTAGGTGAACGAACGCACAGCAGAGCAGTTTCAAGGAAACGTTTCTCCTGAGTTTTAGACGAAGTTTCCTGCTGTTTAGTACGTATAAACGGCATTGGGCTGGAAATACCGGTTTTGGGATTCTGCACAGAAAGGGTTTGCAAACCGCTGAATCCACAGGTGAGTTTAACTCTCTCAGTTGAATGCACACATTGACAAAAATTCTGTTTGATAGCTCCGTTTTGGTTTTAGAAGCAGATATTTCTCTGTACAGCCTATGGTCCCATTCACTCGGGAATATCCCAACGCAGCTCCTAGAAGAAACGTGTTTCTGACTCGCTGAATCTCAACATAGATTCAACTCTCTTAGGTGAACGAACGCACAGCAGAGCAGTTTCAAGGAAACGTTTCTCCTGAGTTTTAGACGAAGTTTCCTGCTGTTTAGTACGGATGCCGGCATTGGGCTGGAAATACCGGTTTTGGGATTCTGCACAGAAAGGGTTTGCAAACCGCTGAATCCACACGTGAGTTTAACTCTGTCAGTTGAATGCACACATTGACAACCATTCAGTTTGATAGCACCCTTTTGGTTTTAGAAGCAGATATTCTCTGTACAGCCTATGGTCCCATTCACTCGGGAATATCCCAACGCAGCTCCTAGAAGAAACGTGTTTCTGACTCGCTGAATCTCAACATAGATTCAACTCTCTTCGGTGAACGAACGCACAGCAGAGCAGTTTCAAGGAAGGGTTTCTCCTGAGTTTCAGACGAAGTTTCCTGCTGTTTAGTACGGATGCCGGCATTGGGGTGGAAATACCGGTTTTGGGATTCTGCACAAAAAGGGTTTGCAAACCGCTGAATCCACACGTGAGTTTATCTCTGTCAGTTGAATGCACACATTGACAAAAATTCAGTTTGATAGCTCCGTTTTGGTTTTAGAAGCAGATATTTCTCTGTACAGCCTATGGTCCCATTCACTCGGGAATATCCCAACGCAGCTCCTAGAAGAAACGTGTTTCTGACTCGCTGAATCTCAACATAGATTCAACTCTCTTAGGTGAACGAACGCACAGTAGAGCAGTTTCAAGGAAACGTTTCTCCTGAGTTTTAGACGACGTCTCCTGCTGTTTAGTACGTATGCCGGCCATGGGCTGGAAATACCGGTTTTGGGATTCTGCACAGAAAGGGTTTGCAAACCGCTGAATCCACACGTGAGTTTAACTCTCTCAGTTGAATGCACACATTGACAACCATTCAGTTTGATAGCACCCTTTTGGTTTTAGAAGCAGATATTTCTCTGTACAGCCTATGGTCCCATTCACTCGGGAATATCCCATCGCAGCTCCTAGAAGAAACGTGATTCTGACTCGCTGAATCTCAACATAGATTCAACTCTCTTAGGTGAACGAACGGACAGCAGATCAGTTTCAAGGAAACGTTTCTCCTGAGTTTTAGACGAAGTTTCCTGCTGTTTAGTACGGATGCCGGCATTGAGCTGGAAGTACCGGTTTTGGGATTGTGCACAGAAAGGGTTTCCAAACCGCTGAATCCACACGTGAGTTTAACTCTGACAGTTGAATGCACACATTGACAACCATTCAGTTAGATAGTTCCGTTTTTGTTTTAGAAGCAGATATTTCTCTGTACAGCCTATGGTCCCATTCACTCGGGAATATCCCAACGCAGCTCCTAGAAGAAACGTGTTTCTGACTCGCTGAATCTCAACATAGATTCAACTCTCTTAGGTGAACGAACGCACAGCAGAGCAGTTTCAAGGAAAAGTTTCTCCTGAGTTTTAGATGAAGTTTCCTGCTGTTTAGTACGGATGCCGGCATTGGGCTGGAAATACCGGTTTTTGGATTCTGCACAGAAAGGGTTTGCAAACCGCTGAATCCACACATGAGTTTAACTCTGTCAGTTGAATGCACACATTGACAACCATTCATTTAGATAGCTCCGTTTTGGTTTTAGAAGCAGATATTTCTCTGTACAGCCTATGGTCCCATTCACTCGGGAATATCCCAACGCAGCTCCTGGAAGAAACGTGTTTCTGACTCGCTGAATCTCAACATAGATTCAACTCTCTTAGGTGAACGAACGCACAGCAGAGCAGTTTCATCGAAACGTTTCTCCTGAGTTTTAGACGAAGTTTCCTGCTGTTTAGTACGGATGCCGGCATTGGGCTGGAAATACCGGTTTTTGGATTCTGCACAGAAAGGGTTTGCAAACCGCTGAATCCCCACATGAGTTTAACTCTGTCAGTTGAATGCACACAGTGACAACCATCCAGTTAGATAGCTCCGTTTTGGTTTTAGAAGCAGATATTTCTCTGTACAGCCTATGGTCCCATTCACTTTGGAATATCCCAACGCAGCTCCTAGAAGAAACGTGTTTCTGACTCGCTGAATCTCAACATAGATTCAACTCTCTTCGGTGAACGAACGCACAGCAGAGCAGTTTCAAGGAAAGGTTTCTCCTGAGTTTTAGACGAAGTTTCCTGCTGTTTAGTACGTATAAACGGCATTGGGCTGGAAATACCGGTTTTGGGATTCTGCACAGAAAGGGTTTGCAAACCGCTGAATCCACACGTGAGTTTAACTCTCTCAGTTGAATGCACACATTGACAAAAATTCAGTTTGATAGCTCCGTTTTGGTTTTAGAAGCAGATATTTCTCTGTACAGCCTATGGTCCCATTCACTCGGGAATATCCCAACGCAACTCCTAGAAGAAACGTGTTTCTGACTCGCTGAATCTCAACATAGATTCAACTCTCTTAGGTGAACGAACGCACAGCAGAGCAGTTTCAAGGAAACGTTTCTCCTGAGTTTTAGACGAAGTTTCCTGCTGTTTAGTACGGATGCCGGCATTGGGCTGGAAATACCGGTTTTGGGATTCTGCACAGAAAGGGTTTGCAAACCGCTGAATCCACACGTGAGTTTAACTCTGCCAGTTGAATGCACACATTGACAACCATTCAGTTTGATAACACCCTTTTGGTTTTAGAAGCAGATATTCTCTGTACAGCCTATGGTCCCATTCACTCGGGAATATCCCAACGCAGCTCCTAGAAGAAACGTGTTTCTGACTCGCTGAATCTCAACATAGATTCAACTCTCTTCGGTGAACGAACGCACAGCAGAGCAGTTTCAAGGAAAGGTTTCTCCTGAGTTTCAGACGAAGTTTCCTGCTGTTTAGTACGGATGCCGGCATTGGGGTGGAAATACCGGTTTTGGGATTCTGCACAGAAAGGGTTTGCAAACCCCTGAATCCACACGTGAGTTTATCTCTGTCAGTTGAATGCACACATTGACAAAAATTCAGTTTGATAGCTCCGTTTTGGTTTTAGAAGCAGATATTTCTCTGTACAGCCTATGGTCCCATTCACTCGGGAATATCCCAACGCAGCTCCTAGAAGAAACGTGTTTCTGACTCGCTGAATCTCAACATAGATTCAACTCTCTTAGGTGAACGAACGCACAGCAGAGCAGTTTCAAGGAAACGTTTCTCCTGAGTTTTAGACGACGTCTCCTGCTGTTTAGTACGTATGCCGGCCATGGGCTGGAAATACCGGTTTTGGGATTCTGCACAGAAAGGGTTTGCAAACCGCTGAATCCACACGTGAGTTTAACTCTGTCAGTTGAATGCACACATTGACAACCATTCAGTTTGATAGCACCCTTTTGGTTTTAGAAGCAGATATTTCTCTGTACAGCCTATGGTCCCATTCACTCGGGAATATCCCAACGCAGCTCCTAGAAGAAACGTGTTTCTGACTCGCTGAATCTCAACATAGATTCAACTCTCTTAGGTGAACGAACGCACAGCAGAGCAGTTTCAAGGAAACGTTTCTCCTGAGTTTTGGACGAAGTTTCCTGCTGTTCAGTACGGATGCCGGCATTGGGCTGGAAATACCGGTTTTGGGATTCTGCACAGAAAGGGTTTGCAAACCGCTGAATCCACACGTGAGTTTAACTCTGTCAGTTGAATGCACACATTGACAACCATTCAGTTAGATAGTTCCGTTTTTGTTTTAGAAGCAGATATTTCTCTGTACAGCCTATGGTCCCATTCACTCGGGAATATCCCATCGCAGCTCCTAGAAGAATCGAGTTTCTGACTCGCTGAATCTCAACATAGATTCAACTCTCTTAGGTGAACGAACGCACAGCAGAGCAGTTTCAAGGAAACGTTTCTCCTGAGTTTTAGACGAAGTTTCCTGCTGTTTAGTACGGATGCCGGCATTGGGCTGGAAATACCGGTTTTTGGATTCTGCACAGAAAGGGTTTGCAAACCGCTGAATCCACACGTGAGTTTAACTCTGTCAGTTGAATGCACACATTGACAACCATTCATTTAGATAGCTCCGTTTTGGTTTTAGAAGCAGATATTTCTCTGTACAGCCTATGGTCCCATTCACTCGGGAATATCCCAACGCAGCTCCTGGAAGAAACGTGTTTCTGACTCGCTGAATCTCAACATAGATTCAACTCTCTTCGGTGAACGAACGCACAGCAGAGCAGCTTCAAAGAAACGTTTCTCCTGAGTTTTAGACGAAGTTTCCTGCTGTTTAGTACGGATGCCGGCATTGGGGTGGAAATACCGGTTTTGGGATTCTGCACAGAAAGGGTTTGCAAACCGCTGAATCCAAACGTGAGTTTAACTTTGTCAGTTGAATGCACACAGTGACAACCATCCAGTTAGATAGCTCCGTTTTGGTTTTAGAAGCAGATATTTCTCTGTACAGCCTATGGTCCCATTCACTTTGGAATATCCCAACGCAGCTCCTAGAAGAAACGTGTTTCTGACTCGCTGAATCTCAGCATAGATTCAACTGTCTTAGGTGAACGAACGCACAGCAGAGCAGTTTCAAGGAAACGTTTCTCCTGAGTTTTAGACGAAGTTTCCTGCTGTTTAGTACGTATAAACGGCATTGGGCTGGAAATACCGGTTTTGGGATTCTGCACAGAAAGGGTTTGCAAACCGCTGAATCCACACGTGAGTTTAACTCTCTCAGTTGAATGCACACATTGACAAAAATTCAGTTTGATAGCTCCGTTTTGGTTTTAGAAGCAGATATTTCTCTGTACAGCCTATGGTCCCATTCACTCGGGAATATCCCAACGCAACTCCTAGAAGAAACGTGTTTCTGACTCGCTGAATCTCAACATAGATTCAACTCTCTTAGGTGAACGAACGCACAGCAGAGCAGTTTCAAGGAAACGTTTCTCCTGAGTTTTAGACGAAGTTTCCTGCTGTTTAGTACGGATGCCGGCATTGGGCTGGAAATACCGGTTTTGGGATTCTGCACAGAAAGGGTTTGCAAACCGCTGAATCCACACGTGAGTTTAACTCTGCCAGTTGAATGCACACATTGACAACCATTCAGTTTGATAGCACCCTTTTGGTTTTAGAAGCAGATATTCTCTGTACAGCCTATGGTCCCATTCACTCGGGAATATCCCAACGCAGCTCCTAGAAGAAACGTGTTTCTGACTCGCTGAATCTCAACATAGATTCAACTCTCTTCGGTGAACGAACGCACAGCAGAGCAGTTTCAAGGAAAGGTTTCTCCTGAGTTTCAGACGAAGTTTCCTGCTGTTTAGTACGGATGCCGGCATTGGGGTGGAAATACCGGTTTTGGGATTCTGCACAGAAAGGGTTTGCAAACCCCTGAATCCACACGTGAGTTTATCTCTGTCAGTTGAATGCACACATTGACAAAAATTCAGTTTGATAGCTCCGTTTTGGTTTTAGAAGCAGATATTTCTCTGTACAGCCTATGGTCCCATTCACTCGGGAATATCCCAACGCAGCTCCTAGAAGAAACGTGTTTCTGACTCGCTGAATCTCAACATAGATTCAACTCTCTTAGGTGAACGAACGCACAGCAGAGCAGTTTCAAGGAAACGTTTCTCCTGAGTTTTAGACGACGTCTCCTGCTGTTTAGTACGTATGCCGGCCATGGGCTGGAAATACCGGTTTTGGGATTCTGCACAGAAAGGGTTTGCAAACCGCTGAATCCACACGTGAGTTTAACTCTGTCAGTTGAATGCACACATTGACAACCATTCAGTTTGATAGCACCCTTTTGGTTTTAGAAGCAGATATTTCTCTGTACAGCCTATGGTCCCATTCACTCGGGAATATCCCAACGCAGCTCCTAGAAGAAACGTGTTTCTGACTCGCTGAATCTCAACATAGATTCAACTCTCTTAGGTGAACGAACGCACAGCAGAGCAGTTTCAAGGAAACGTTTCTCCTGAGTTTTGGACGAAGTTTCCTGCTGTTCAGTACGGATGCCGGCATTGGGCTGGAAATACCGGTTTTGGGATTCTGCACAGAAAGGATTTGCAAACCGCTGAATCCACACGTGAGTTTAACTCTGTCAGTTGAATGCACACATTGACAACCATTCATTTAGATAGCTCCGTTTTGGTTTTAGAAGCAGATATTTCTCTGTACAGCCTATGGTCCCATTCACTCGGGAATATCCCAACGCAGCTCCTGGAAGAAACGTGTTTCTGACCCGCTGAATCTCAACATAGATTCAACTCTCTTAGGTGAACGAACCCACAGCAGAGCAGTTTCATCGAAACGTTTCTCCTGAGTTTTAGACGAAGTTTCCTGCTGTTTAGTACGTATGCCGGCATTGGGCGGGAAATACCGGTTTTGGGATTCTGCACAGAAAGGGTTTGCAAACCGCTGAATCCACACGTGAGTTTAACTCTGTCAGTTGAATGCACCCATTGACAACCATTCAGTTTGATAGCACCCTTTTGGTTTTAGAAGCAGATATTTCTCTGTACAGCCTATGGTCCCATTCACTCGGGAATATCCCAACGCAGCTCCTGGAAGAAACGTGTTTCTGACTCGCTGAATCTCAACATAGATTCAACTCTCTTCGGTGAACGAACGCACAGCAGAGCAGTTTCAAAGAAACGTTTCTCCTGAGTATTAGACGAAGTTTCCTGCTGTTTAGTACGGATGCCGGCATTGGGGTGGAAATACCGGTTTTGGGATTCTGCACAGAAAGGGTTTGCAAACCGCTGAATCCACACGTGAGTTTAAATTTGTCAGTTGAATGCACCCAGTGACAACCATCCAGTTAGATAGCTCCGTTTTGGTTTTAGAAGCAGATATTTCTCTGTACAGCCTATGGTCCCATTCACTTGGGAATATCCCAACGCAGCTCCTGGAAGAAACGTGTTTCTGACTCGCTGAATCTCAGCATAGATTCAACTCTCTTAGGTGAACGAACGCACAGCAGAGCAGTTTCAAGGAAACGTTTCTCCTGAGTTTTAGACGAAGTTTCCTGCTGTTTAGTACGTATAAACGGCATTGGGCTGGAAATACCGGTTTTGGGATTCAGCACAGAAAGGGTTTCCAAACCGCTGAATCCACACGTGAGTTTAACTCTGTCAGTTGAATGCACACATTGACAACCATTCAGTTAGATAGTTCCGTTTTTGTTTTAGAAGCAGATATTTCTCTGTACAGCCTATGGTCCCATTCACTCGGGAATATCCCAACGCAGCTCCTAGAAGAAACGTGTTTCTGACTCGCTGAATCTCAACATAGATTCAACTCTCTTAGGTGAACGAACGCACAGCAGAGCAGTTTCAAGGAAACGTTTCTCCTGAGTTTTAGACGGCGTCTCCTGCTGTTTAGTATGTATGCCGGCCATGGGCTGGAAATACCGGTTTTGGGATTCTGCTCAGAAAGGGTTTGCAAACCGCTGAAACCACACGTGAGTTTAACTCTGTCAGTTGAATGCACACATTGACAACCATTCAGTTTGATAGCACCCTTTTGTTTTTAGAAGCAGATATTTCTCTGTACATCCTATGGTCCCATTCACTCGGGAATATCCCAACGCAGCTCCTAGAAGAAACGTGATTCTGACTCGCTGAATCTCAACATAGATTCAACTCTCTTAGGTGAACGAACGGACAGCAGATCAGTTTCAAGGAAACGTTTCTCCTGAGTTTCAGACGAAGTTTCCTGCTGTTTAGTACGGATGCCGGCATTGAGCTGGAAGTACCGGTTTTGGGATTGTGCACAGAAAGGGTTTCCAAACCTCTGAATCCACACGTGAGTTTAACTCTGACAGTTGAATGCACACATTGACAACCATTCAGTTAGATAGTTCCGTTTTTGTTTTAGAAGCAGATATTTCTCTGTACAGCCTATGGTCCCATTCACTCGGGAATATCCCAACGCAGCTCCTAGAAGAAACGTGTTTCTGACTCGCTGAATCTCAACATAGATTCAACTCTCTTAGGTGAACGAACGCACAGCAGAGCAGTTTCAAGGAAACGTTTCTCCTGAGTTTTAGACGGCGTCTCCTGCTGTTTAGTACGTATGCCGGCCATGGGCTGGAAATACCGGTTTTGGGATTCTGCTCAGAAAGGGTTTGCAAACCGCTGAATCCACACGTGAGTTTAACTCTGTCAGTTGAATGCACACATTGACAACCATTCAGTTTGATAGCACCCTTTTGGTTTTAGAAGCAGATATTTCTCTGTACAGCCTATGGTCCCATTCACTCGGGAATATCCCAACGCAGCTCCTAGAAGAAACGTGATTCTGACTCGCTGAATCTCAACATAGATTCAACTCTCTTAGGTGAACGAACGGACAGCAGATCAGTTTCAAGGAAACGTTTCTCCTGAGTTTTAGATGAAGTTTCCTGCTGTTTAGTACGGATGCCGACATTGAGCTGGAAGTACCGGTTTTGGGATTGTGTACAGAAAGGGTTTCCAAACCGCTGAATCCACACGTGAGTTTAACTCTGACAGTTGAATGCACACATTGACAACCATTCAGCTAGATAGTTCCGGTTTTGTTTTAGAAGCAGATATTTCTCTGTACAGCCTATGGTCCCATTCACTCGGGAATATCCCAACGCAGCTCCTAGAAGAAACGTGTTTCTGACTCGCTGAATCTCAACATAGATTCAACTCTCTTAGGGGAACGAACGCACAGCAGAGCAGTTTCAAGGAAACGTTTCTCCTGAGTTTTAGACGAAGTTTCCTGCTGTTTAGTACGGATGCCGGCATTGGGCTGGAAATACCGGTTTTGGGATTCTGCACAGAAAGGGTTTGCAAACCGCTGAATCCACACGTGAGTTTAACTCTGTCAGTTGAATGCACACATTGACAACCATTCAGTTTGATAGCACCCTTTTGGTTTTAGAAGCAGATATTCTCTGTACAGCCTATGGTCCCATTCACTCGGGAATATCCCAATGCAGATCCTAGAAGAAACGTGTTTCTGACTCGCTGAATCTCAACATAGATTCAACTCTCTTCGGTGAACGAACGCACAGCAGAGCAGTTTCAAGGAAAGGGTTCTCCTGAGTTTCAGACGAAGTTTCCTGCTGTTTAGTACGGATGCTGGCATTGGGGTGGAAATACCGGTTTTGGGATTCTGCACAGAAAGGGTTTGCAAACCACTGAATCCACACGTGAGTTTATCTCTGTCAGTTGAATGCACACATTGACAAAAATTCAGTTTGATAGCTCCGTTTTGGTTTTAGAAGCAGATATTTCTCTGTAAAGCCTATGGTCCCATTCACTCGGGAATATCGCAACGCAGCTCCTAGAAGAAACGTGTTTCTGACTCGCTGAATCTCAACATAGATTCAACTCTCTTAGGTGAACGAACGCACAGCAGAGCAGTTTCAAGGAAACGTTTCTCCTGAGTTTTAGACGACGTCTCCTGCTGTT
The DNA here is from genome assembly GCF_030222135.1 of Aotus nancymaae. Taxonomy (NCBI): domain Eukaryota; kingdom Metazoa; phylum Chordata; class Mammalia; order Primates; family Aotidae; genus Aotus; species Aotus nancymaae. Next base: position 3,983,056 of record NW_026988568.1, on the reverse strand, counting down.
TAGTACGTATGCCGGCCATGGGCTGGAAATACCGGTTTTGGGATTCTGCACAGAAAGGGTTTGCAAACCGCTGAATCCACACGTGAGTTTAACTCTGTCAGTTGAATGCACACATTGACAACCATTCAGTTTGATAGCACCCTTTTGGTTTTAGAAGCAGATATTTCTCTGTACAGCCTATGGTCCCATTCACTCGGGAATATCCCAACGCAGCTCCTAGAAGAAACGTGTTTCTGACTCGCTGAATCTCAACATAGATTCAACTCTCTTAGGTGAACGAACGCACAGCAGAGCAGTTTCAAGGAAACGTTTCTCCTGAGTTTTGGACGAAGTTTCCTGCTGTTCAGTACGGATGCCGGCATTGGGCTGGAAATACCGGTTTTGGGATTCTGCACAGAAAGGGTTTGCAAACCGCTGAATCCACACGTGAGTTTAACTCTGTCAGTTGAATGCACACATTGACAACCATTCATTTAGATAGCTCCGTTTTGGTTTTAGAAGCGGATATTTCTCTGTACAGCCTATGGTCCCATTCACTCGGGAATATCCCAACGCAGCTCCTGGAAGAAACGTGTTTCTGACTCGCTGAATCTCAACATAGATTCAACTCTCTTAGGTGAACGAACGCACAGCAGAGCAGTTTCATCGAAACGTTTCTCCTGAGTTTTAGACGAAGTTTCCTGCTGTTTAGTACGGATGCCGGCATTGGGGTGGAAATACCGGTTTTGGGATTCTGCACAGAAAGGGTTTGCAAACCCCTGAATCCAAACGTGAGTTTAACTTTGTCAGTTGAATGCACACAGTGACAACCATCCAGTTAGATAGCTCCGTTTTGGTTTTAGAAGCAGATATTTCTCTGTACAGCCTATGGTCCCATTCACTTGGGAATATCCCAACGCAGCTCCTAGAAGAAACGTGTTTCTGACTCGCTGAATCTCAGCATAGATTCAACTGTCTTAGGTGAACGAACGCACAGCAGAGCAGTTTCAAGGAAACGTTTCTCCTGAGTTTTATACGAAGTTTTCTGCTGTTTAGTACGTATAAACGGCATTGGGCTGGAAATACCGGTTTTAGGATTCTGCACAGAAAGGGTTTGCAAACCGCTGAATCCACACGTGAGTTTAACTCTGTCAGTTGAATGCACACATTGACAAAAATTCAGTTTGATAGCTCCGTTTTGGTTTTAGAAGCAGATATTTCTCTGTACAGCCTATGGTCCCATTCACTCGGGAATATCCCATCGCAACTCCTAGAAGAAACGTGTTTCTGACTCGCTGAATCTCAACATAGATTCAACTCTCTTAGGTGAACGAACGCACAGCAGAGCAGTTTCAAGGAAACGTTTCTCCTGAGTTTTAGACGAAGTTTCCTGCTGTTTAGTACGGATGCCGGCATTGGGCTGGAAATACCGGTTTTGGGATTCTGCACAGAAAGGGTTTGCAAACCGCTGAATCCACACGTGAGTTTAACTCTGTCAGTTGAATGCACACATTGACAACCATTCAGTTTGATAGCACCCTTTTGGTTTTAGAAGCAGATATTCTCTGTACAGCCTATGGTCCCATTCACTCGGGAATATCCCAACGCAGCTCCTAGAAGAAACGTGTTTCTGACTCGCTGAATCTCAACATAGATTCAACTCTCTTCGGTGAACGAACGCACAGCAGAGCAGTTTCAAGGAAAGGTTTCTCCTGAGTTTCAGACGAAGTTTCCTGCTGTTTAGTACGGATGCCGGCATTGGGGTGGAAATACCGGTTTTGGGATTCTGCACAGAAAGGGTTTGCAAACCCCTGAATCCACACGTGAGTTTATCTCTGTCAGTTGAATGCACACATTGACAAAAATTCAGTTTGATAGCTCCGTTTTGGTTTTAGAAGCAGATATTTCTCTGTACAGCCTATGGTCCCATTCACTCGGGAATATCCCAACGCAGCTCCTAGAAGAAACGTGTTTCTGACTCGCTGAATCTCAACATAGATTCAACTCTCTTAGGTGAACGAACGCACAGCAGAGCAGTTTCAAGGAAACGTTTCTCCTGAGTTTTAGACGACGTCTCCTGCTGTTTAGTACGTATGCCGGCCATGGGCTGGAAATACCGGTTTTGGGATTCTGCACAGAAAGGGTTTGCAAACCGCTGAATCCACACGTGAGTTTAACTCTGCCAGTTGAATGCACACATTGACAACCATTCAGTTTGATAGCACCCTTTTGGTTTTAGAAGCAGATATTTCTCTGTACAGCCTATGGTCCCATTCACTCGGGAATATCCCAACGCAGCTCCTAGAAGAAACGTGTTTCTGACTCGCTGAATCTCAACATAGATTCAACTCTCTTAGGTGAACGAACGCACAGCAGAGCAGTTTCAAGGAAACGTTTCTCCTGAGTTTTAGACGAAGTTTCCTGCTGTTCAGTACGGATGCCGGCATTGGGCTGGAAATACCGGTTTTGGGATTCTGCACAGAAAGGGTTTGCAAACCGCTGAATCCACACGTGAGTTTAACTCTGTCAGTTGAATGCACACATTGACAACCATTCTTTTAGATAGCTCCGTATTGGTTTTAGAAGCAGATATTTCTCTGTACAGCCTATGGTCCCATTCACTCGGGAATATCCCAACGCAGCTCCTGGAAGAAACGTGTTTCTGACTCGCTGAATCTCAACATAGATTCAACTCTCTTAGGTGAACGAACGCACAACAGAGCAGTTTCATCGAAACGTTTCTCCTGAGTTTTAGACGAAGTTTCCTGCTGTTTAGTACGTATGCCGGCATTGGGCGGGAAATACCGGTTTTGGGATTCTGCACAGAAAGGGTTTGCAAACCGCTGAATCCACACGTGAGTTTAACTCTGTCAGTTGAATGCACACATTGACAACCATTCAGTTTGATAGCACCCTTTTGGTTTTAGAAGCAGATATTTCTCTGTACAGCCTATGGTCCCATTCACTCGGGAATATCCCAACGCAGCTCCTGGAAGAAACGTGTTTCTGACTCGCTGAATCTCAACATAGATTCAACTCTCTTCGGTGAACGAACGCACAGCATAGCAGTTTCAAAGAAACGTTTCTCCTGAGTTTTAGACGAAGTTTCCTGCTGTTTAGTACGGATGCCGGCATTGGGGTGGAAATACCGGTTTTGGGATTCTGCACAGAAAGGGTTTGCAAACCGCTGAATCCACACGTGAGTTTAACTTTGTCAGTTGAATGCACACAGTGACAACCATCCAGTTAGATAGCTCCGTTTTGGTTTTAGAAGCAGATATTTCTCTGTACAGCCTATGGTCCCATTCACTTGGGAATATCCCAACGCAGCTCCTAGAAGAAACGTGTTTCTGACTCGCTGAATCTCAGCATAGATTCAACTCTCTTAGGTGAACGAACGCACAGCAGAGCAGTTTCAAGGAAACGTTTCTCCTGAGTTTTAGACGAAGTTTCCTGCTGTTTAGTACGTATAAACGGCATTGGGCTGGAAATACCGGTTTTGGGATTCTGCACAGAAAGGGTTTGCAAACCGCTGAATCCACACGTGAGTTTAACTCTCTCAGTTGAATGCACACATTGACAAAAATTCAGTTTGATAGCTCCGTTTTGGTTTTAGAAGCAGATATTTCTCTGTACAGCCTATGGTCCCATTCACTCGGGAATATCCCAACGCAGCTCCTAGAAGAAACGTGTTTCTGACTCGCTGAATCTCAACATAGATTCAACTCTCTTAGGTGAACGAACGCACAGCAGAGCAGTTTCAAGGAAACGTTTCTCCTGAATTTTGGACGAAGTTTCCTGCTGTTCAGTACGGATGCCGGCATTGGGCTGGAAATACCGGTTTTGGGATTCTGCACAGAAAGGGTTTGCAAACCGCTGAATCCACACGTGAGTTTAACTCTCTCAGTTGAATGCACACATTGACAACCATTCAGTTAGATAGATCCGATTTGGCTTTAGAAGCAGATATTTCTCTGTACAGCCTATGGTCCCATTCACTCGGGAATATCCCAACGCAGCTCCTAGAAGAAACGTGTTTCTGACTCGCTGAATCTCAACACAGATTCAACTCTCTTAGGTGAACGAACGCACAGCAGAGCAGTTTCAAGGAAACGTTTCTCCTGAGTTTTAGACGAAGTTTCCTGCTGTTTAGAACGTATGCCGGCATTGGGCTGGAAATACCGGTTTTGGGATTCTGCACAGAAAGGGTTTGCAAACCGCTGAATCCAAACGTGAGTTTAACTCTGTCAGTTGAATGCACACATTGACAACCATTCAGCTTGATAGCTCCGTTTTGGTTTTAGAAGCAGATATTTCTCTGTACAGCCTATGGTCCCATTCACTCGGGAATATCCCAGCGCAGCTCCTAGAAGAAACGTGTTTCTGACTCGCTGAATCTCAACATAGCTTCAACTCTCTTACGTGAACGAACGCACAGCAGAGCAGTTTCAAGGAATCGTTTCTCCTGAGTTTTAGACGAAGTTTCCTGCTGTTTAGTACGTATGCCGGCATTGGGCTGGAAATACCGGTTTTGGGATTCTGCACAGAAAGGGTTTGCAAACCGCTGAATCCACACGTGAGTTTACCTCTGTCAGTTGAATGCACACTTTGACAACCATTCAGTTAGATAGCTCCGTTTTGCTTTTAGAAGCAGATATTTCTCTGTACAGCCTATGGTCCCATTCACTCGGGAATATCCCAACGCAGCTCCTAGAAGAAACGTGTTTCTGACTCGCTGAATCTCAACATAGATTCAACTCTCTTAGGTGAACGAACGGACAGCAGATCAGTTTCAAGGAAACGTTTCTCCTGAGTTTTAGACGAAGTTTCCTGCTGTTTAGTACGGATGCCGGCATTGAGCTGGAAGTACCGGTTTTAGGATTCAGCACAGAAAGGGTTTCCAAACCGCTGAATCCACACGTGAGTTTAACTCTGTCAGTTGAATGCACACATTGACAACCATTCAGTTAGATAGTTCCGTTTTTGTTTTAGAAGCAGATATTTCTCTGTACAGCCTATGGTCCCATTCACTCGGGAATATCCCAACGCAGCTCCTAGAAGAAACGTGTTTCTGACTCGCTGAATCTCAACATAGATTCAACTCTCTTAGGTGAACGAACGCACAGCAGAGCAGTTTCAAGGAAACGTTTCTCCTGAGTTTTAGACGAAGTTTCCTGCTGTTTAGTACGTATGCCGGCATTGGGCTGGAAATACCGGTTTTGGGATTCTGCACAGAAAGGGTTTGCAAACCGCTGAATCCACACGTGAGTTTAACTCTGTCAGGTGAATGCACACATTGACAACCATTCAGTTAGATAGCTCCGTTTTGGTTTTAGAAGCAGATATTTCTCTGTACAGCCTATGGTACCATTCACTCGGGAATATCCCAATGCAGCTCCTAGAAGAAACATGTTTCTGACTCGCTGAGTCTCAACATAGATTCAACTCTCTTAGGTGAACGAACGCACAGCAGAGCAGTTTCAAGGAAACGTTTCTCCTGAGTTTTAGACGAAGGTTCCTGCAGTTTAGTACGAATGCCGGCATTGAGCTGGAATTACCGGTTTTGGGATTCTGCACAGAAAGGGTTTGTAAACCGCTGAATCCAAACGTGAGTTTAACTCTGTCAGTTGAATGCACACATTGACAACCATTCAGTTAGATAGCACCCTTTTGGTTTTAGGAGCAGATATTTCTCTGTACAGCCTATGGTCCCATTCACTCGGGAATATCCCAACGCAGCTCCTAGAAGAAACGTGTTTTTGACTCGTTGAATCTCAACATAGATTCAACTCTCTTAGGTGATCGAACGCACAGCAGAGCAGTTTCAAAGAAACGTTTCTCCTGAGTTTTAGACGAAGTTTCCTGCTGTTTAGTACGGATGCCGGCATTGGGCTGGAAATACCGGTTTTTGGATTCTGCACAGAAAGGGTTTGCAAACCGCTGAATCCACACGTGAGTTTAACTCTGTCAGTTGAATGCACACATTGACAACCATTCATTTAGATAGCTCCGTTTTGGTTTTAGAAGCAGATATTTCTCTGTACAGCCTATGGTCCCATTCACTCGGGAATATCCCAACGCAGCTCCTGGAAGAAACGTGTTTCTGACTCGCTGAATCTCAACATAGATTCAACTCTCTTAGGTGAACGAACGCACAGCAGAGCAGTTTCATCGATACGTTTCTCCTGAGTTTTAGACGAAGTTTCCTGCTGTTTAGTACATATGCCGGCATTGGGCTGGAAATACGGGTTTTGGGATTCTGCACAGAAAGGGTTTGCAAACCGCTGAATCAACACGTGAGTTTAACTCTGTCAGTTGAATGCACACATTGACAACCATTCAGTTTGATAGCTCCGTTTTGTTTTTAGAAGCAGATATTTTTCTGTACAGCCTATGGTCCCTTTCACTCGGGAATATCCCAACGCAGCTCCTAGAAGAAACGTGTTTCTGACTCGCTGAATCTCAAAATAGATTCAGCTCTCTTAGGTGATCGAACGCACAGCAGAGCAGTTTCAAGGAAACGTTTCTCCTGAGTTTTAGAGGAAGTTTCCTGCTGTTTAGTACGTATGCCTGCATTGGGCTGGAAATACCGGTTTTGGGATTCTGCACAGAAAGGGTTTGCAAACCGCTGAATCCACACGTGAGTTTAACTCTGTCAGTTGAATGCACACTTTGACAACCATTCAGTTAGATAGCTCCGTTTTACTTTTAGAAGCAGATATTTCTCTGTACAGCCTATGGTCCCATTCACTCGGGAATATCCCAACGCAGCTCCTGGAAGAAACGTGTTTCTGACTCGCTGAATCTCAACATAGATTCAACTCTCTTCGGTGAACGAACGCACAGCAGAGCAGTTTCAAAGAAACGTTTCTCCTGAGTTTTAGACGAAGTTTCCTGCTGTTTAGTACGTATAAACGGCATTGGGCTGGAAATACCGGTTTTGGGATTCTGCACAGAAAGGGTTTGCAAACCGCTGAATCCACACGTGAGTTTAACTCTCTCAGTTGAATGCACACATTGACAAAAATTCAGTTTGATAGCTCCGTTTTGGTTTTAGAAGCAGATATTTCTCTGTACAGCCTATGGTCCCATTCACTCGGGAATATCCCAACGCAGCTCCTAGAAGAAACGTGTTTCTGACTCGCTGAATCTCAACATAGATTCAACTCTCTTAGGTGAACGAACGCACAGCAGAGCAGTTTCAAGGAAACGTTTCTCCTGAGTTTTAGACGAAGTTTCCTGCTGTTTAGTACGGATGCCGGCATTGGGCTGGAAATACCGGTTTTGGGATTCTGCACAGAAAGGGTTTGCAAACCGCTGAATCCACACGTGAGTTTAACTCTCTCAGTTGAATGCACACATTGACAACCATTCAGTTAGATAGATCCGATTTGGTTTTAGAAGCAGATATTTCTCTGTACAGCCTATGGTCACATTCACTCGGGAATATCCCAACGCAGCTCCTAGAAGAAACGTGTTTCTGACTCGCTGAATCTCAACACAGATTCAACTCTCTTAGGTGAACGAACGCACAGCAGAGCAGTTTCAAGGAAACGTTTCTCCTGAGTTTTAGACGAAGTTTCCTGCTGTTTAGAACGTATGCCGGCATTGGGCTGGAAATACCGGTTTTGGGATTCCGCACAGAAAGGGTTTGCAAACCGCTGAATCCAAACGTGAGTTTAACTCTGTCAGTTGAATGCACACATTGACAACCATTCAGTTTGATAGCTCCGTTTTGGTTTTAGAAGCAGATATTTCTCTGTACAGCCTATGGTCCCATTCACTCGGGAATATCCCAACGCAGCTCCTAGAAGAAACGTGTTTCTGACTCGCTGAATCTCAACATAGATTCAACTCTCTTACGTGAACGAACGCACAGCAGAGCAGTTTCAAGGAATCGTTTCTCCTGAGTTTTAGACGAAGTTTCCTGCTGTTTAGTACGTATGCCGGCATTGGGCTGGAAATACCGGTTTTGGGATTCTGCACAGAAAGGGTTTGCAAACCGCTGAATCCACACGTGAGTTTACCTCTGTCAGTTGAATGCACACTTTGACAACCATTCAGTTAGATAGCTCCGTTTTGCTTTTAGAAGCAGATATTTCTCTGTACAGTCTATGGTCCCATTCACTCGGGAATATCCCAACGCAACTCCTAGAAGAAACGTGTTTCTGACTCGCTGAATCTCAACATAGATTCAACTCTCTTAGGTGAACGAACGCACAGCAGAGCAGTTTCAAGGAAACGTTTCTCCTGAGTTTTAGACGAAGTTTCCTGCTGTTTAGTACGGATGCCGGCATTGAGCTGGAAGTACCGGTTTTGGGATTCAGCACAGAAAGGGTTTCCAAACCGCTGAATCCACACGTGAGTTTAACTCTCTCAGTTGAATGCACACATTGACAACCATTCAGTTAGATAGTTCCGTTTTTGTTTTAGAAGCAGATATTTCTCTGTACAGCCTATGGTCCCATTCACTCGGGAATATCCCAACGCAGCTCCTAGAAGAAACGTGTTTCTGACTCGCTGAATCTCAACATAGATTCAACTCTCTTAGGTGAACGAACGCACAGCAGAGCAGTTTCATGGAAACGTTTCTCCTGAGTTTTAGACGAAGTTTCCTGCTGTTTAGTACGTATGCCGGCATTGGGCTGGAAATACCGGTTTTGGGATTCTGCACAGAAAGGGTTTGCAAACCGCTGAATCCACACGTGAGTTTAACTCTGTCAGTTGAATGCACACATTGACAACCATTCAGTTAGATAGCTCCGTTTTGGTTTTAGAAGCAGATATTTCTCTGTACAGCCTATGGTACCATTCAATCGGGAATATCCCAATGCAGCTCCTAGAAGAAACATGTTTCTGACTCGCTGAATCTCAACATAGATTCAACTCTCTTAGGTGAACGAACGCAAAGCAGAACAGTTTCAAGGAAACGTTTCTCCTGAGTTTTAGACGAAGGTTCCTGCAGTTTAGTACGAATGTCGGCATTGGGCTGGAAATACCGGTTTTGGGATTCTGCACAGAAAGGGTTTGTAAACCGCTGAATCCAAACGTGAGTTTAACTCTGTCAGTTGAATGCACACATTGACAACCATTCAGTTAGATAGCACCCTTTTGGTTTTAGGAGCAGATATTTCTCTGTACAGCCTATGGTCCCATTCACTCGGGAATATCCCAACGCAGCTCCTAGAAGAAACGTGTTTCTGACTCGCTGAATCTCAACATAGATTCAACTCTCTTAGGTGATCGAACGCACAGCAGAGCAGTTTCAAAGAAACGTTTCTCCTGAGTTTTAGACGAAGTTTCCTGCTGTTTAGTACGGATGCCGGCATTGGGCTGGAAATACCGGTTTTGGGATTCTGCACAGAAAGGGTTTGCAAACCGCTGAATCCACACGTGAGTTTAACTTTGTCAGTTGAATGCACACATTGACAACCATCCAGTTAGATAGCTCCGCTTTGGTTTCAGAAGCAGATATTTCTCTGTACAGCCTATGGTCCAATTCACTTGGGAATATCCCAACGCAGCTCCTAGAAGAAACGTGTTTCTGACTCGCTGAATCTCAACATAGATTCAACTCTCTTAGGTGAACGAACGCACAGCAGAGCAGTTTCAAGGAAACGTTTCTCCTGAGTTTTAGACGAAGTTTCCTGCTGTTTAGTACGTATGCCGGAATTGGGCTGGAAATACCGGTTTTGGGATTCTGCACAGAAAGGGTTTGCAAACCGCTGAATCCACACGTGAGTTTAACTCTCTCAGTTGAATGCACACATTGACAACCATTCAGTTAGATAGCTCCGTTTTGGTTTTAGAAGAAGATATTTCTCTGTACAGCCTATGGTCCCATTCATTCGGGAATATCCCAGCGCATCTCCTAGAAGAAACGTGTTTCTGACTCGCTGAATCTCAACATAGATTCAACTCTCTTCGGTGAACGAACGCACAGCAGAGCAGTTTCAAGGAAACGTTTCTCCTGAGTTTTAGACGAAGGTTCTTGCAGTTTCGTACGAATGCCGGCATTGAGCTGGAATTACCGGTTTTGGGATTCTGCACAGAAAGGGTTTGTAAACCGCTGAATCCAAACGTGAGTTTAACTCTGTTAGTTAAATGCACACATTGACAACCATTCAGTTAGATAGCACCCTTTTGGTTTTAGGAGCAGATATTTCTCTGTACAGCCTATGGTCCCATTCACTCGGGAATATCCCAACGCAGCTCCTAGAAGAAACGTGTTTCTGACACGTTGAATCTCAACATAGATTCAACTCTCTTAGGTGATCGAACGCACAGCAGAGCAGTTTCAAAGAAACGTTTCTCCTGAGTTTTAGACGAAGTTTCCTGCTGTTTAGTACGGATGCCGGCATTGGGCTGGAAATACCGGTTTTTGGATTCTGCACAGAAAGGGTTTGCAAACCGCTGAATCCACACGTGAGTTTAACTCTGTCAGTTGAATGCACACATTGACAACCATTCATTTAGATAGCTCCGTTTTGGTTTTAGAAGCAGATATTTCTCTGTACAGCCTATGGTCCCATTCACTCGGGAATATCCCAACGCAGCTCCTGGAAGAAACGTGTTTCTGACTCGCTGAATCTCAACATAGATTCAACTCTCTTAGGTGAACGAACGCACAGCAGAGCAGTTTCATCGATACGTTTCTCCTGAGTTTTAGACGAAGTTTCCTGCTGTTTAGTACATATGCCGGCATTGGGCTGGAAATACGGGTTTTGGGATTCTGCACAGAAAGGGTTTGCAAACCGCTGAATCAACACGTGAGTTTAACTCTGTCAGTTGAATGCACACATTGACAACCATTCAGTTTGATAGCTCCGTTTTGTTTTTAGAAGCAGATATTTCTCTGTACAGCCTATGGTCCCTTTCACTCGGGAATATCCCAACGCAGCTCCTAGAAGAAACGTGTTTCTGACTCGCTGAATCTCAAAATAGATTCAGCTCTCTTAGGTGATCGAACGCACAGCAGAGCAGTTTCAAGGAAACGTTTCTCCTGAGTTTTAGAGGAAGTTTCCTGCTGTTTAGTACGTATGCCTGCATTGGGCTGGAAATACCGGTTTTGGGATTCTGCACAGAAAGGGTTTGCAAACCGCTGAATCCACACGTGAGTTTAACTCTGTCAGTTGAATGCACACTTTGACAACCATTCAGTTAGATAGCTCCGTTTTACTTTTAGAAGCAGATATTTCTCTGTACAGCCTATGGTCCCATTCACTCGGGAATATCCCAACGCAGCTCCTAGAAGAAACGTGTTTCTGACTCGCTGAATCTCAACATAGATTCAACTCTCTTAGGTGAACGAACGCACAACAGAGCAGTTTCATCGAAACGTTTCTCCTGAGTTTTAGACGAAGTTTCCTGCTGTTTAGTACGTATGCCGGCATTGGGCGGGAAATACCGGTTTTGGGATTCTGCACAGAAAGGGTTTGCAAACCGCTGAATCCACACGTGAGTTTAACTCTGTCAGTTGAATGCACACATTGACAACCATTCAGTTTGATAGCACCCTTTTGGTTTTAGAAGCAGATATTTCTCTGTACAGCCTATGGTCCCATTCACTCGGGAATATCCCAACGCAGCTCCTGGAAGAAACGTGTTTCTGACTCGCTGAATCTCAACATAGATTCAACTCTCTTCGGTGAACGAACGCACAGCAGAGCAGTTTCAAAGAAACGTTTCTCCTGAGTTTTAGACGAAGTTTCCTGCTGTTTAGTACGTATAAACGGCATTGGGCTGGAAATACCGGTTTTGGGATTCTGCACAGAAAGGGTTTGCAAACCGCTGAATCCACACGTGAGTTTAACTCTCTCAGTTGAATGCACACATTGACAAAAATTCAGTTTGATAGCTCCGTTTTGGTTTTAGAAGCAGATATTTCTCTGTACAGCCTATGGTCCCATTCACTCGGGAATATCCCAACGCAGCTCCTAGAAGAAACGTGTTTCTGACTCGCTGAATCTCAACATAGATTCAACTCTCTTAGGTGAACGAACGCACAGCAGAGCAGTTTCAAGGAAACGTTTCTCCTGAGTTTTAGACGAAGTTTCCTGCTGTTTAGTACGGATGCCGGCATTGGGCTGGAAATACCGGTTTTGGGATTCTGCACAGAAAGGGTTTGCAAACCGCTGAATCCACACGTGAGTTTAACTCTCTCAGTTGAATGCACACATTGACAACCATTCAGTTAGATAGATCCGATTTGGTTTTAGAAGCAGATATTTCTCTGTACAGCCTATGGTCACATTCACTCGGGAATATCCCAACGCAGCTCCTAGAAGAAACGTGTTTCTGACTCGCTGAATCTCAACACAGATTCAACTCTCTTAGGTGAACGAACGCACAGCAGAGCAGTTTCAAGGAAACGTTTCTCCTGTGTTTTAGACGAAGTTTCCTGCTGTTTAGAACGTATGCCGGCATTGGGCTGGAAATACCGGTTTTGGGATTCCGCACAGAAAGGGTTTGCAAACCGCTGAATCCAAACGTGAGTTTAACTCTGTCAGTTGAATGCACACATTGACAACCATTCAGTTTGATAGCTCCGTTTTGGTTTTAGAAGCAGATATTTCTCTGTACAGCCTATGGTCCCATTCACTCGGGAATATCCCAACGCAGCTCCTAGAAGAAACGTGTTTCTGACTCGCTGAATCTCAACATAGATTCAACTCTCTTACGTGAACGAACGCACAGCAGAGCAGTTTCAAGGAATCGTTTCTCCTGAGTTTTAGACGAAGTTTCCTGCTGTTTAGTACGTATGCCGGCATTGGGCTGGAAATACCGGTTTTGGGATTCTGCACAGAAAGGGTTTGCAAACCGCTGAATCCACACGTGAGTTTACCTCTGTCAGTTGAATGCACACTTTGACAACCATTCAGTTAGATAGCTCCGTTTTGCTTTTAGAAGCAGATATTTCTCTGTACAGTCTATGGTCCCATTCACTCGGGAATATCCCAACGCAGCTCCTAGAAGAAACGTGTTTCTGACTCGCTGAATCTCAACATAGATTCAACTCTCTTAGGTGAACGAACGCACAGCAGAGCAGTTTCAAGGAAACGTTTCTCCTGAGTTTTAGACGAAGTTTCCTGCTGTTTAGTACGGATGCCGGCATTGAGCTGGAAGTACCGGTTTTGGGATTCAGCACAGAAAGGGTTTCCAAACCGCTGAATCCACACGTGAGTTTAACTCTCTCAGTTGAATGCACACATTGACAACCATTCAGTTAGATAGTTCCGTTTTTGTTTTAGAAGCAGATATTTCTCTGTACAGCCTATGGTCCCATTCACTCGGGAATATCCCAACGCAGCTCCTAGAAGAAACGTGTTTCTGACTCGCTGAATCTCAACATAGATTCAACTCTCTTAGGTGAACGAACGCACAGCAGAGCAGTTTCATGGAAACGTTTCTCCTGAGTTTTAGACGAAGTTTCCTGCTGTTTAGTACGTATGCCGGCATTGGGCTGGAAATACCGGTTTTGGGATTCTGCACAGAAAGGGTTTGCAAACCGCTGAATCCACACGTGAGTTTAACTCTGTCAGTTGAATGCACACATTGACAACCATTCAGTTAGATAGCTCCGTTTTGGTTTTAGAAGCAGATATTTCTCTGTACAGCCTATGGTACCATTCAATTGGGAATATCCCAATGCAGCTCCTAGAAGAAACATGTTTCTGACTCGCTGAATCTCAACATAGATTCAACTCTCTTAGGTGAACGAACGCAAAGCAGAACAGTTTCAAGGAAACGTTTCTCCTGAGTTTTAGACGAAGGTTCCTGCAGTTTAGTACGAATGTCGGCATTGGGCTGGAAATACCGGTTTTGGGATTCTGCACAGAAAGGGTTTGTAAACCGCTGAATCCAAACGTGAGTTTAACTCTGTCAGTTGAATGCACACATTGACAACCATTCAGTTAGATAGCACCCTTTTGGTTTTAGGAGCAGATATTTCTCTGTACAGCCTATGGTCCCATTCACTCGGGAATATCCCAACGCAGCTCCTAGAAGAAACGTGTTTCTGACTCGCTGAATCTCAACATAGATTCAACTCTCTTAGGTGATCGAACGCACAGCAGAGCAGTTTCAAAGAAACGTTTCTCCTGAGTTTTAGACGAAGTTTCCTGCTGTTTAGTACGGATGCCGGCATTGGGCTGGAAATACCGGTTTTGGGATTCTGCACAGAAAGGGTTTGCAAACCGCTGAATCCACACGTGAGTTTAACTTTGTCAGTTGAATGCACACATTGACAACCATCCAGTTAGATAGCTCCGCTTTGGTTTCAGAAGCAGATATTTCTCTGTACAGCCTATGGTCCAATTCACTTGGGAATATCCCAACGCAGCTCCTAGAAGAAACGTGTTTCTGACTCGCTGAATCTCAACATAGATTCAACTCTCTTAGGTGAACGAACGCACAGCAGAGCAGTTTCAAGGAAACGTTTCTCCTGAGTTTTAGACGAAGTTTCCTGCTGTTTAGTACGTATGCCGGAATTGGACTGGAAATACCGGTTTTGGGATTCTGCACAGAAAGGGTTTGCAAACCGCTGAATCCACACGTGAGTTTAACTCTCTCAGTTGAATGCACACATTGACAACCATTCAGTTAGATAGCTCCGTTTTGGTTTTAGAAGAAGATATTTCTCTGTACAGCCTATGGTCCCATTCATTCGGGAATATCCCAGCGCATCTCCTAGAAGAAACGTGTTTCTGACTCGCTGAATCTCAACATAGATTCAACTCTCTTCGGTGAACGAACGCACAGCAGAGCAGTTTCAAGGAAACGTTTCTCCTGAGTTTTAGACGAAGGTTCTTGCAGTTTCGTACGAATGCCGGCATTGAGCTGGAATTACCGGTTTTGGGATTCTGCACAGAAAGGGTTTGTAAACCGCTGAATCCAAACGTGAGTTTAACTCTGTTAGTTAAATGCACACATTGACAACCATTCAGTTAGATAGCACCCTTTTGGTTTTAGGAGCAGATATTTCTCTGTACAGCCTATCTTCCCATTCACTCGGGAATATCCCAACGCAGCTCCTAGAAGAAACGTGTTTCTGACTCGCTGAATCTCAACATATATTGAACTCTCTTAGGTGAACGAACGCACAACAGAGCAGTTTCATCGAAACGTTTCTCCTGAGTTTTAGACGAAGTTTCCTGCTGTTTAGTACGTATGCCGGCATTGGGCGGGAAATACCGGTTTTGGGATTCTGCACAGAAAGGGTTTGCAAACCGCTGAATCCACACGTGAGTTTAACTCTGTCAGTTGAATGCACACATTGATAACCATTCAGTTTGATAGCACCCTTTTGGTTTTAGAAGCAGATATTTCTCTGTACAGCGTATGGTCCCATTCACTCGGGAATATCCCAACGCAGCTCCTGGAAGAAACGTGTTTCTGACTCGCTGAATCTCAACATAGATTCAACTCTCTTCGGTGAACGAACGCACAGCAGAGCAGTTTCAAAGAAACGTTTCTCCTGAGTTTTAGACGAAGTTTCCTGCTGTTTAGTACGGATGCCGGCATTGGGGTGGAAATACCGGTTTTGGGATTCTGCACAGAAAGGGTTTGCAAACCGCTGAATCCACACGTGAGTTTAACTTTGTCATTTGAATGCACACAGTGACAACCATCCAGTTAGATAGCTCCGTTTTGGTATTAGAAGCAGATATTTCTCTGTACAGCCTATGGTCCCATTCACTTGGGAATATCCCAACGCAGCTCCTAGAAGAAACGTGTTTCTGACTCGCTGAATCTCAGCATAGATTCAACTCTCTTAGGTGAACGAACGCACAGCAGAGCAGTTTCAAGGAAACGTTTCTCCTGAGTTTTAGACGAAGTTTCCTGCTGTTTAGTACGTATAAACGGCATTGGGCTGGAAATACCGGTTTTGGGATTCTGCACAGAAAGGGTTTGCAAACCGCTGAATCCACACGTGAGTTTAACTTTGTCAGTTGAATGCACACAGTGACAACCATCCAGTTAGATAGCTCCGTTTTGGTTTTAGAAGCAGATATTTCTCTGTACAGCCTATGGTCCCATTCACTTGGGAATATCCCAACGCAGCTCCTAGAAGAAACGTGTTTCTGACTCGCTGAATCTCAGCATAGATTCAACTCTCTTAGGTGAACTTACGCACAGCAGAGCAGTTTCAAGGAAACGTTTCTCCTGAGTTTTAGACGAAGTTTCCTGCTGTTTAGTACGTATGCCGGAATTGGGCTGGAAATAACGGTTTTGGGATTCTGCACAGAAAGGGTTTGCAAACCGCTGAATCCACACGTGAGTTTAACTCTCTCAGTTGAATGCACACATTGACAACCATTCAGTTAGATAGCTCCGTTTTGGTTTTAGAAGAAGATATTTCTTTGTACAGCCTATGGTCCCATTCACTCGGGAATATCCCAGCGCAGCTCCTAGAAGAAACGTGTTTCTGACTCGCTGAATCTCAACATTGATTCAACTCTCTTCGGTGAACGAACGCACAGCAGAGCAGTTTCAAGGAAACGTTTCTCCTGAGTTTTAGACGAAGTTTCCTGCTGTTTAGTATGGATGCCGGCATTGGGCTGGCGATACCGGTTTTGGGATTCTGCACAGAAAGGGTTTGCAAACCGCTGAAGCCACACGTGAGTTTAACTCTGTCAGTTGAATGCAAACATTGACAACCATTCAGTTAGATAGCTCCGTTTTGGTTTTAGAAGCAGATATTTCTCTGTACAGCCTATGGTCCCATTCACTCGGGAATATCCCAATGCAGCTCCTAGAAGAAACGTGTTTCTGACTCGCTGAATCTCAACATAGATTCAACTCTCTTAGGTGAACGAACGCACAGCAGAGCATTTTCAAGGAAACGTTTCCCCTGAGTTTTAGACGAAGTTTCCTGCAGTTTCGTACGAGTGCCGGCATTGAGCTGGAATTACCGGTTTTGGGATTCTGCACAGAAAGGGTTTGTAAACCGCTGATTCCAAACGTGAGTTTAACTCTGTTAGTTGAATGCACACATTGACAACCATTCAGTTAGATAGCACCCTTTTGGTTTTAGGAGCAGATATTTCTCTGTACAGCCTATGGTCCCATTCACTCGGGAATATCCCAACGCAGCTCCTAGAAGAAACGTGTTTCTGACTCGCTGAATCTCAAAATAGATTCAACTCTCTTAGGTGATCGAACGCACAGCAGAGCAGTTTCAAGGAAACGTTTCTCCTGAGTTTTAGACGAAGTTTCCTGCTGTTTAGTACGGATGCCGGCATTGGGCTGGATGTACCGGTTTTGGGATTCTGCACAGAAAGTGTTTGCAAACCGCTGAATCCACACGTGAGTTTAACTCTCTCAGTTGAATGCACACATTGACAACCATTCAGTTAGATAGCTCCGTTTTGGTTTTAGAAACAGATATTTCTCTGTACAGCCTATGATCCCATTCACTCGGGAATATCCCAACGCAGCTCCTAGAAGAAACGTGTTTCTGACTCGCTGAATCTCAACATAGATTCAACTCTCTTAGGTGAATGAACGCACAGCAGAGCAGTTTCATGGAAACGTTTCTTCTGAGTTTTAGACGAAGTTTCCTGCTGTTTAGTACGCATGCCGGCATTGGGCTGGAAATACCGGTTTTGGGATTCTGCACAGAAAGGGTTTGCAAACCGCTGAATCCACACGTGAGTTTAACTCTGTCAGTTGAATGCACACATTGACAACCATTCAGTTTGATAGCTCCGTTTTGGTTTTAGAACCAGATATTTCTCTGAACAGCCTATGGTCCCATTCACTCGGGAATATCCCAGCGCAGCTCCTAGAAGAAACGTGTTTCTGACTCGCTGAATCTCAACATAGATTCAACTCTCTTAGGTGAACGAACGGACAGCAGATCAGTTTCAAGGAAACGTTTCTCCTGAGTTTTAGACGAAGTTTCCTGCTGTTTAGTACGGATGCCGGCATTGGGCTGGAAGTACCGGTTTTGGGATTGTGCACAGAAAGGGTTTCCAAACCGCTGAATCCACACGTGAGTTTAACTCTGTCAGTTGAATGCACACATTGACAACCATTCAGTTAGATAGTTCCGTTTTTGTTTTAGAAGCAGATATTTCTCTGTACAGCCTATGGTCCCATTCACTCGGGAATATCCCAACGCAGCTCCTAGAAGAAACGTGTTTCTGACTCGCTGAATCTCAACATAGTTTCAACTCTCTTAGGTGAACGAACGCACAGCAGAGCAGTTTCAAGGAAACGTTTCTCCTGAGTTTTAGACGAAGTTTCCTGCTGTTTAGTACATATGCCGGCATTGGGCTGGAAATACCGGTTTTGGGATTCTGCACAGAAAGGGTTTGCAAACCGCTGAATCCACACGTGAGTTTAACTCTGTCAGTTGAATGCACACATTGACAACCATTCAGTTAGATAGCTCCGTTTTGGTTTTAGAAGCAGATATTTCTCTGTACAGCCTATGGTCCCATTCACTCGGGAATATCCCAATGCAGCTCCTAGAAGAAACGTGTTTCTGACTCGCTGAATCTCAACATAGATTCAACTCTCTTAGGTGAACGAACGCACAGCAGAGCAGTTTCAAGGAAACGTTTCTCCTGAGTTTTAGACGAAGGTTCCTGCAGTTTAGTACGAATGCCGGCATTGAGCTGGAATTACCGGTTTTGGGATTCTGCACAGAAAGGGTTTGTAAACCGCTGAATCCAAACGTGAGTTTAACTCTGTCAGTTGAATGCACACATTGACAACCATTCAGTTAGATAGCACCCTTTTGGTTTTAGGAGCAGATATTTCTCTGTACAGCCTATGGTCCCATTCACTCGGGAATATCCCAACGCAGCTCCTAGAAGAAACGTGTTTCTGACTCGCTGAATCTCAACATAGATTCAACTCTCTTAGGTGATCGAACGCACAGCAGAGCAGTTTCAAAGAAACGTTTCTCCTGAGTTTTAGACGAAGTTTCCTGCTGTTTAGTACGGATGCCGGCATTGGGCAGGAAATACCGGTTTTGGGATTCTGCACCGAAAGGGTTTGCAAACCGCTGAATCCACACGTGAGTTTAACTCTGTCAGTTGAATGCACACATTGACAACCATTCATTTAGATAGCTCCGTTTTGGTTTTAGAAGCAGATATTTCTCTGTACAGCCTATGGTCCCATTCACTCGGGAATATCCCAACGCAGCTCCTGGAAGAAACGTGTTTCTGCCTCGCTGAATCTCAACAGAGATTCAACTCTCTTAGGTGAACGAACGCACAGCAGAGCAGTTTCATCGAAACGTTTCTCCTGAGTTTTAGACGAAGTTTCCTGCTGTTTAGTACGTATGCCGGCATTGGGCTGGAAATACCGGTTTTGGGATTCTGCACAGAAAGGGTTTGCAAACCGCTGAATCCACACGTGAGTTTAACTCTGTCAGTTGAATGCACACATTGACAACCATTCAGTTTGATAGCACCCTTTTGGTTTTAGAAGCAGATATTTCTCTGTACAGCCTATGGTCCCATTCACTCGGGAATATCCCAACGCAGCTCCTAGAAGAAACGTGTTTCTGACTCGCTGAATCTCAACATAGATTCAACTCTCTTCGGTGAACGAACGCACAGCAGAGCAGTTTCATGGAAACGTTTCTCCTGAGTTTTAGACGAAGTTTCCTGCTGTTTAGTACGGATGCCGGCATTGGGGTGGAAATACCGGTTTGGGATTCTGCACAGAAAGGGTTTGCAAACCGCTGAATCCGCACGTGAGTTTAACTTTGTCAGTTGAATGCACACATTGACAACCATCCAGTTAGATAGCTCCGTTTTGGTTTTAGAAGCAGATATTTCTCTGTACAGACTATGGTCCCATTCACTTGGGAATATCCCAACGCAGCTCCTAGAAGAAACGTGTATCTGACTCGCTGAATCTCAACATAGATTCAACTCTCTTAGGTGAAAGAACGCACAGCAGAGCAGTTTCAAGGAAACGTTTCTCCTGAGTTTTAGACGAAGTTTCCTGCTGTTTAGTACGTATGCCGGAATTGGGCTGGAAATACCGGTTTTGGGATTCTGCACAGAAAGGGTTTGCAAACCGCTGAATCCACACGTGAGTTTAACTCTCTCAGTTGAATGCACACATTGACAACCATTCAGTTAGATAGCTCCGTTTTGGTTTTAGAAGTAGATATTTCTCTGTACAGCCTATGGTCCCATTCACTCGGGAATATCCCAGCGCAGCTCCTAGAAGAAACGTGTTTCTGACTCGCTGAATCTCAACATAGATTCAACTCTCTTAGGTGAACGAACGCACAGCAGAGCAGTTTCAAGGAAACGTTTCTCCTGAGTTTTAGACGAAGTTTCCTGCTGTTTAGTATGGATGCCGGGATTGGGCTAGAAATACCGGTTTTGGGATTCTGCACAGAAAGGGTTTGCAAACCGCTGAAGCCACACGTGAGTTTAACTCTGTCAGTTGAATGCACACATTGACAACCATTCAGTTAGATAGCTCCGTTTTGGTTTTAGAAGCAGATATTTCTCTGTACAGCCTATGGTCCCATTCACTCGGGAATATCCCAGTGCAGCTCCTAGAAGAAACGTGTTTCTGACTCGCTGAATCTCAACATAGATTCAACTCTCTTAGGTGAACGAACGCACAGCAGAGCAGTTTCAAGGAAACGTTTCTCCTGAGTTTTAGACGAAGGTTCTTGCAGTTTCGTACGAATGCCGGCATTGAGCTGGAATTACCGGTTTTGGGATTCTGCACAGAAAGGGTTTGTAAACCGCTGAATCCAAACGTGAGTTTAACTCTGTTAGTTGAATGCACACATTGACAACCATTCAGTTAGATAGCACCCTTTTGGTTTTAGGAGCAGATATTTCTCTGTACAGCCTATGGTCCCATTCACTCGGGAATATCCCAACGCAGCTCCTAGAAGAAACGTGTTTCTGACTCGCTGAATCTCAACATAGATTCAACTCTCTTAGGTGATCGAACGCACAGCAGAGCAGTTTCAAGGAAACGTTTCTCCTGAGTTTTAGACGAAGTTTCTTGCTGTTTAGTACGGATGCCGGCATTGGGCTGGATGTACCGGTTTTGGGATTCTGCACAGAAAGGGTTTGCAAACCGCTGAATCCACACGTGAGTTTAACTCTGTCAGTTGAATGCACACATTGACAACCATTCATTTAGATAGCTCCGTTTTGGTTTTAGAAGCAGATATTTCTCTGTACAGCCTATGGTCCCATTCACTCGGGAATATCCCAACGCAGCTCCTGGAAGAAACGTGTTTCTGACTCGCTGAGTCTCAACATAGATTCAACTCTCTTAGGTGAACGAACGCACAGCAGAGCAGTTTCATCGAAACGTTTCTCCTGAGTTTTAGACGAAGTTTCCTGCTGTTTAGTACGGATGCCGGCGTTGGGGTGGAAATACCGGTTTTGGGATTCTGCACAGAAAGGGTTTGCAAACCGCTGAATCCAAACGTGAGTTTAACTTTGTCAGTTGGATGCACACAGTGACAACCATCCAGTTAGATAGCTCCGTTTTGGTTTTAGAAGCAGATATTTCTCTGTACAGCCTATGGTCCCATTCACTTGGGAATATCCCAACGCAGCTCCTAGAAGAAACGTGTTTCTGACTCGCTGAATCTCAGCATAGATTCAACTGTCTTAGGTGAACGAACGCACAGCAGAGCAGTTTCAAGGAAACGTTTCTCCTGAGTTTTATACGAAGTTTCCTGCTGTTTAGTACGTATAAACGGCATTGGGCTGGAAATACCGGTTTTGGGATTCTGCACAGAAAGGGTTTGCAAACCGCTGAATCCACACGTGAGTTTAACTCTCTCAGTTGAATGCACACATTGACAAAAATTCAGTTTGATAGCTCCGTTTTGGTTTTAGAAGCAGATATTTCTCTGTACAGCCTATGGTCCCATTCACTCGGGAATATCCCAACGCAACTCCTAGAAGAAACGTGTTTCTGACTCGCTGAATCTCAACATAGATTCAACTCTCTTAGGTGAACGAACGCACAGCAGAGCAGTTTCAAGGAAACGTTTCTCCTGAGTTTTAGACGAAGTTTCCTGCTGTTTAGTACGGATGCCGGCATTGGGCTGGAAATACCGGTTATGGGATTCTGCACAGAAAGGGTTTGCAAACCGCTGAATCCACACGTGAGTTTAACTCTGTCAGTTGAATGCACACATTGACAACCATTCAGTTTGATAGCACCCTTTTGGTTTTAGAAGCAGATATTCTCTGTATCGCCTATGGTCCCATTCACTCGGGAATATCCCAACGCAGCTCCTAGAAGAAACGTGTTTCTGACTCGCTGAATCTCAACATAGATTCAACTCTCTTCGGTGAACGAACGCACAGCAGAGCATTTTCAAGGAAACGTTTCCCCTGAGTTTTAGACGAAGTTTCTTGCAGTTTCGTACGAGTGCCGGCATTGAGCTGGAATTACCGGTTTTGGGATTCTGCACAGAAAGGGTTTGTAAACCGCTGATTCCAAACGTGAGTTTAACTCTGTTAGTTGAAGGCACACATTGACAACCATTCAGTTAGATAGCACCCTTTTGGTTTTAGGAGCAGATATTTCTCTGTACAGCCTATGGTCCCATTCACTCGGGAATATCCCAACGCAGCTCCTAGAAGAAACGTGTTTCTGACTCGCTGAATCTCAAAATAGATTCAACTCTCTTAGGTGATCGAACGCACAGCAGAGCAGTTTCAAGGAAACGTTTCTCCTGAGTTTTACACGAAGTTTCCTGCTGTTTAGTACGGATGCCGGCATTGGGCTGGATGTACCGGTTTTGGGATTCTGCACAGAAAGTGTTTGCAAACCGCTGAATCCACACGTGAGTTTAACTCTCTCAGTTGAATGCACACATTGACAACCATTCAATTAGATAGGTCCGTTTTGGTTTTAGAAACAGATATTTCTCTGTACAGCCTATGATCCCATTCACTCGGGAATATCCCAACGCAGCTCCTAGAAGAAACGTGTTTCTGACTCGCTGAATCTCAACATAGATTCAACTCTCTTAGGTGAACGAACGAACAGCAGAGCAGTTTCATGGAAACGTTTCTTCTGAGTTTTAGACGAAGTTTCCTGCTGTTTAGTACGTATGCCGGCATTGGGCTGGAAATACCGGTTTTGGGATTCTGCACAGAAAGGGTTTGCAAACCGCTGAATCCAAACGTGAGTTTAACTCTGACAGTTGAATGCACACATTGACAACCATTCAGTTTGATAGCTCCGTTTTGGTTTTAGAAACAGATATTTCTCTGTACAGCCTATGATCCCATTCACTCGGGAATATCCCAACGCAGCTCCTAGAAGAAACGTGTTTCTGACTCGCTGAATCTCAACATAGATTCAACTCTCTTAGGTGAACGAACGCACAGCAGAGCAGTTTCATGGAAACGTTTCTTCTGAGTTTTAGACGAAGTTTCCTGCTGTTTAGTACGTATGCCGGCATTGGGCTGGAAATACCGGTTTTGGGATTCTGCACAGAAAGGGTTTGCAAACCGCTGAATCCAAACGTGAGTTTAACTCTGTCAGTTGAATGCACACATTGACAACCATTCAGTTTGATAGCTCCGTTTTGGTTTTAGAAGCAGATATTTCTCTGTACAGCCTATGGTCCCATTCACTCGGGAATATCCCAGCGCAGCTCCTAGAAGAAACGTGTTTCTGACTCGCTGAATCTCAACATAGATTCAACTCTCTTAGGTGAACGAACGGACAGCAGATCAGTTTCAAGGAAACGTTTCTCCTGAGTTTTAGACGAAGTTTCCTGCTGTTTAGTACGGATGCCGGCATTCAGCTGGAAGTACCGGTTTTGGGATTGTGCACAGAAAGGGTTTCCAAACCGCTGAATCCACACGTGAGTTTAACTCTGTCAGTTGAATGCACACATTGACAACCATTCAGTTAGATAGTTCCGTTTTTGTTTTAGAAGCAGATATTTCTCTGTACAGCCTATGGTCACATTCACTCGGGAATATCCCAACGCAGCTCCTAGAAGAAACGTTTTTCTGACTCGCTGAATCTCAACATAGTTTCAACTCTCTTAGGTGAACGAACGCACAGCAGAGCAGTTTCAAGGAAACGTTTCTCCTGAGTTTTAGACGAAGTTTCCTGCTGTTTAGTACGTATGCCGGCATTGGGCTGGAAATACCGGTTTTGGGATTCTGCACAGAAAGGGTTTGCAAACCGCTGAATCCACACGTGAGTTTAACTCTGTCAGTTGAATGCACACATTGACAACCATTCAGTTAGATAGCTCCGTTTTGGTTTTAGAAGCAGATATTTCTCTGTACAGCCTATGGTCCCATTCACTCGGGAATATCCCAATGCAGCTCCTAGAAGAAACGTGTTTCTGACTCGCTGAATCTCAACATAGATTCAACTCTCTTAGGTGAACGAACGCACAGCAGAGCAGTTTCAAGGAAACGTTTCTCCTGAGTTTTAGACGAAGGTTCCTGCAGTTTAGTACGAATGCCGGCATTGAGCTGGAATTACCGGTTTTGGGATTCTGCACAGAAAGGGTTTGTAAACCGCTGAATCCAAACGTGAGTTTAACTCTGTCAGTTGAATGCACACATTGACAACCATTCAGTTAGATAGCAACCTTTTGGTTTTAGGAGCAGATAATTCTCTGTACAGCCTATGGTCCCATTCACTCGGGAATATCCCAACGCAGCTCCTAGAAGAAACGTGTTTCTGACTCGCTGAATCTCAACATAGATTCAACTCTCTTAGGTGATCGAACGCACAGCAGAGCAGTTTCAAAGAAACGTTTCTCCTGAGTTTTAGACGAAGTTTCCTGCTGTTTAGTACGGATGCCGGCATTGGGCAGGAAATACCGGTTTTGGGATTCTGCACAGAAAGGGTTTGCAAACCGCTGAATCCACACGTGAGTTTAACTCTGTCAGTTGAATGCACACATTGACAACCATTCATTTAGATAGCTCCGTTTTGGTTTTAGAAGCAGATATTTCTCTGTACAGCCTATGGTCCCATTCACTCGGGAATATCCCAACGCAGCTCCTGGAAGAAACGTGTTTCTGCCTCGCTGAATCTCAACAGAGATTCAACTCTCTTAGGTGAACGAACGCACAGCAGAGCAGTTTCATCGAAACGTTTCTCCTGAGTTTTAGACGAAGTTTCCTGCTGTTTAGTACGTATGCCGGCATTGGGCTGGAAATACCGGTTTTGGGATTCTGCACAGAAACGGTTTGCAAACCGCTGAATCCACACGTGAGTTTAACTCTGTCAGTTGAATGCACACATTGACAACCATTCAGTTTGATAGCACCCTTTTGGTTTTAGAAGCAGATATTTCTCTGTACAGCCTATGGTCCCATTCACTCGGGAATATCCCAACGCAGCTCCTAGAAGAAACGTGTTTCTGACTCGCTGAATCTCAACATAGATTCAACTCTCTTCGGTGAACGAACGCACAGCAGAGCAGTTTCATGGAAACGTTTCTCCTGAGTTTTAGACGAAGTTTCCTGCTGTTTAGTACGGATGCCGGCATTGGGGTGGAAATACCGGTTTTGGGATTCTGCACAGAAAGGGTTTGCAAACCGCTGAATCCACACGTGAGTTTAACTTTGTCAGTTGAATGCACACATTGACAACCATCCAGTTAGATAGCTCCGTTTTGGTTTTAGAAGCAGATATTTCTCTGTACAGCCTATGGTCCCATTCACTTGGGAATATCCCAACGCAGCTCCTAGAAGAAACGTGTATCTGACTCGCTGAATCTCAACATAGATTCAACTTTCTTAGGTGAAAGAACGCACAGCAGAGCAGTTTCAAGGAAACGTTTCTCCTGAGTTTTAGACGAAGTTTCCTGCTGTTTAGTACGTATGCCGGAATTGGGCTGGAAATACCGGTTTTGGGATTCTGCACAGAAAGGGTTTGCAAACCGCTGAATCCACACGTGAGTTTAACTCTCTCAGTTGAATGCACACATTGACAACCATTCAGTTAGATAGCTCCGTTTTGGTTTTAGAAGTAGATATTTCTCTGTACAGCCTATGGTCCCATTCACTCGGGAATATCCCAGCGCAGCTTCTAGAAGAAACGTGTTTCTGACTCGCTGAATCTCAACATAGATTCAACTCTCTTAGGTGAACGAACGCACAGCAGAGCAGTTTCAAGGAAACGTTTCTCCTGAGTTTTAGACGAAGTTTCCTGCTGTTTAGTATGGATGCCGGGATTGGGCTAGAAATACCGGTTTTGGGATTCTGCACAGAAAGGGTTTGCAAACCGCTGAAGCCACACGTGAGTTTAACTCTGTCAGTTGAATGCACACATTGACAACCATTCAGTTAGATAGCTCCGTTTTGGTTTTAGAAGCAGATATTTCTCTGTACAGCCTATGGTCCCATTCACTCGGGAATATCCCAGTGCAGCTCCTAGAAGAAACGTGTTTCTGACTCGCTGAATCTCAACATAGATTCAACTCTCTTAGGTGAACGAACGCACAGCAGAGCAGTTTCAAGGAAACGTTTCTCCTGAGTTTTAGACGAAGGTTCTTGCAGTTTCGTACGAATGCCGGCATTGAGCTGGAATTACCGGTTTTGGGATTCTGCACAGAAAGGGTTTGTAAACCGCTGAATCCAAACGTGAGTTTAACTCTGTCAGTTGAATGCACACAATGACAACCATTCAGTTAGATAGCACCCTTTTGGTTTTAGGAGCAGATATTTCTCTGTACAGCCTATGGTCCCATTCACTCGGGAATATCCCAACGCAGCTCCTAGAAGAAACGTGTTTCTGACTCGCTGAATCTCAACATAGATTCAACTCTCTTAGGTGATCGAACGCACAGCAGAGCAGTTTCAAGGAAACGTTTCTCCTGAGTTTTAGACGAAGTTTCCTGCTGTTTAATACGGATGCCGGCATTGGGCTGGATGTACCGGTTTTGGGATTCTGCACAGAAAGGGTTTGAAAACCGCTGAATCCACACGTGAGTTTAACTCTGTCAGTTGAATGCACACATTGACAACCATTCATTTAGATAGCTCCGTTTTGGTTTTAGAAGCAGATATTTCTCTGTACAGCCTATGGTCCCATTCACTCGGGAATATCCCAACGCAGCTCCTGGAAGAAACGTGTTTCTGACTCGCTGAATCTCAGCATAGATTCAACTGTCTTAGGTGAACGAACGCACAGCAGAGCAGTTTCAAGGAAACGTTTCTCCTGAGTTTTATACGAAGTTTCCTGCTGTTTAGTACGTATAAACGGCATTGGGCTGGAAATACCGGTTTTGGGATTCTGCACAGAAAGGGTTTGCAAACCGCTGAATCCACACGTGAGTTTAACTCTCTCAGTTGAATGCACACATTGACAAAAATTCAGTTTGATAGCACCCTTTTGGTTTTAGAAGCAGATATTTCTCTGCACAGCCTATGGTCCCATTCACTCGGGAATATCCCAACGCAACTCCTAGAAGAAACGTGTTTCTGACTCGCTGAATCTCAACATAGATTCAACTCTCTTAGGTGAACGAACGCACAGCAGAGCAGTTTCAAGGAAACGTTTCTCCTGAGTTTTAGACGAAGTTTCCTGCTGTTTAGTACGGATGCCGGCATTGGGCTGGAAATACCGGTTATGGGATTCTGCACAGAAAGGGTTTGCAAACCGCTGAATCCACACGTGAGTTTAACTCTGTCAGTTGAATGCACACATTGACAACCATTCAGTTAGATAGCACCCTTTTGGTTTTAGGAGCAGATATTTCTCTGTACAGCCTATGGTCCCATTCACTCGGGAATATCCCAACGCAGCTCCTAGAAGAAACGTGTTTCTGACTCGCTGAATCTCAACAGAGATTCAACTCTCTTAGGTGATCGAACGCACAGCAGAGCATTTTCAAGGAAACGTTTCCCCTGAGTTTTAGACGAAGTTTCTTGCAGTTTCGTACGAGTGCCGGCATTGAGCTGGAATTACCGGTTTTGGGATTCTGCACAGAAAGGGTTTGTAAACCGCTGATTCCAAACGTGAGTTTAACTCTGTTAGTTGAAGGCACACATTGACAACCATTCAGTTAGATAGCACCCTTTTGGTTTTATGAGCAGATATTTCTCTGTACAGCCTATGGTCCCATTCACTCGGGAATATCCCAACGCAGCTCCTAGAAGAAACGTGTTTCTGACTCGCTGAATCTCAAAATAGATTCAACTCTCTTAGGTGATCGAACGCACAGCAGAGCAGTTTCAAGGAAACGTTTCTCCTGAGTTTTACACGAAGTTTCCTGCTGTTTAGTACGGATGCCGGCATTGGGCTGGATGTACCGGTTTTGGGATTCTGCACAGAAAGTGTTTGCAAACCGCTGAATCCACACGTGAGTTTAACTCTCTCAGTTGAATGCACACATTGACAACCAGTCAGTTAGATAGGTCCGTTTTGGTTTTAGAAACAGATATTTCTCTGTACAGCCTATGATCCCATTCACTCGGGAATATCCCAACGCAGCTCCTAGAAGAAACGTGTTTCTGACTCGCTGAATCTCAACATAGATTCAACTCTCTTAGGTGAACGAACGCACAGCAGAGCAGTTTCATGGAAACGTTTCTTCTGAGTTTTAGACGAAGTTTCCTGCTGTTTAGTACGCATGCCGGCATTGGGCTGGAAATACCGGTTTTGGGATTCTGCACAGAAAGGGTTTGCAAACCGCTGAATCCACACGTGAGTTTAACTCTGTCAGTTGAATGCACACATTGACAACCATTCAGTTTGATAGCTCCGTTTTGGTTTTAGAAGCAGATATTTCTCTGTACAGCCTATGGTCCCATTCACTCGGGAATATCCCAGCGCAGCTCCTAGAAGAAACGTGTTTCTGACTCGCTGAATCTCAACATAGATTCAACTCTCTTAGGTGAACGAACGGACAGCAGATCAGTTTCAAGGAAACGTTTCTCCTGAGTTTTAGACGAAGTTTCCTGCTGTTTAGTACGGATGCCGGCATTCAGCTGGAAGTACCGGTTTTGGGATTGTGCACAGAAAGGGTTTCCAAACCGCTGAATCCACACGTGAGTTTAACTCTGTCAGTTGAATGCACACATTGACAACCATTCAGTTAGATAGTTCCGTTTTTGTTTTAGAAGCAGATATTTCTCTGTACAGCCTATAGTCACATTCACTCGGGAATATCCCAACGCAGCTCCTAGAAGAAACGTTTTTCTGACTCGCTGAATCTCAACATAGTTTCAACTCTCTTAGGTGAACGAACGCACAGCAGAGCAGTTTCAAGGAAACGTTTCTCCTGAGTTTTAGACGAAGTTTCCTGCTGTTTAGTACGTATGCCGGCATTGGGCTCGAAATACCGGTTTTGGGATTCTGCACAGAAAGGGTTTGCAAACCGCTGAATCCACACGTGAGTTTAACTCTGTCAGTTGAATGCACACATTGACAACCATTCAGTTAGATAGCTCCGTTTTGGTTTTAGAAGCAGATATTTCTCTGTACAGCCTATGGTCCCATTCACTCGGGAATATCCCAATGCAGCTCCTAGAAGAAACGTGTTTCTGACTCGCTGAATCTCAACATAGATTCAACTCTCTTAGGTGAACGAACGCACAGCAGAGCAGTTTCAAGGAAACGTTTCTCCTGAGTTTTAGACGAAGGTTCCTGCAGTTTAGTACGAATGCCGGCATTGAGCTGGAATTACCGGTTTTGGGATTCTGCACAGAAAGGGTTTGTAAACCGCTGAATCCAAACGTGAGTTTAACTCTCTCAGTTGAATGCACACATTGACAACCATTCAGTTAGATAGCACCCTTTTGGTTTTAGGAGCAGATATTTCTCTGTACAGCCTATGGTCCCATTCACTCGGGAATATCCCAACGCAGCTCCTAGAAGAAACGTGTTTCTGACTCGCTGAATCTCAACAGAGATTCAACTCTCTTAGGTGATCGAACGCACAGCAGAGCATTTTCAAGGAAACGTTTCCCCTGAGTTTTAGACGAAGTTTCTTGCAGTTTCGTACGAGTGCCGGCATTGAGCTGGAATTACCGGTTTTGGGATTCTGCACAGAAAGGGTTTGTAAACCGCTGATTCCAAACGTGAGTTTAACTCTGTTAGTTGAAGGCACACATTGACAACCATTCAGTTAGATAGCACCCTTTTGGTTTTATGAGCAGATATTTCTCTGTACAGCCTATGGTCCCATTCACTCGGGAATATCCCAACGCAGCTCCTAGAAGAAACGTGTTTCTGACTCGCTGAATCTCAAAATAGATTCAACTCTCTTAGGTGATCGAACGCACAGCAGAGCAGTTTCAAGGAAACGTTTCTCCTGAGTTTTACACGAAGTTTCCTGCTGTTTAGTACGGATGCCGGCATTGGGCTGGATGTACCGGTTTTGGGATTCTGCACAGAAAGTGTTTGCAAACCGCTGAATCCACACGTGAGTTTAACTCTCTCAGTTGAATGCACACATTGACAACCAGTCAGTTAGATAGGTCCGTTTTGGTTTTAGAAACAGATATTTCTCTGTACAGCCTATGATCCCATTCACTCGGGAATATCCCAACGCAGCTCCTAGAAGAAACGTGTTTCTGACTCGCTGAATCTCAACATAGATTCAACTCTCTTAGGTGAACGAACGCACAGCAGAGCAGTTTCATGGAAACGTTTCTTCTGAGTTTTAGACGAAGTTTCCTGCTGTTTAGTACGCATGCCGGCATTGGGCTGGAAATACCGGTTTTGGGATTCTGCACAGAAAGGGTTTGCAAACCGCTGAATCCACACGTGAGTTTAACTCTGTCAGTTGAATGCACACATTGACAACCATTCAGTTTGATAGCTCCGTTTTGGTTTTAGAAGCAGATATTTCTCTGTACAGCCTATGGTCCCATTCACTCGGGAATATCCCAGCGCAGCTCCTAGAAGAAACGTGTTTCTGACTCGCTGAATCTCAACATAGATTCAACTCTCTTAGGTGAACGAACGGACAGCAGATCAGTTTCAAGGAAACGTTTCTCCTGAGTTTTAGACGAAGTTTCCTGCTGTTTAGTACGGATGCCGGCATTCAGCTGGAAGTACCGGTTTTGGGATTGTGCACAGAAAGGGTTTCCAAACCGCTGAATCCACACGTGAGTTTAACTCTGTCAGTTGAATGCACACATTGACAACCATTCAGTTAGATAGTTCCGTTTTTGTTTTAGAAGCAGATATTTCTCTGTACAGCCTATAGTCACATTCACTCGGGAATATCCCAACGCAGCTCCTAGAAGAAACGTTTTTCTGACTCGCTGAATCTCAACATAGTTTCAACTCTCTTAGGTGAACGAACGCACAGCAGAGCAGTTTCAAGGAAACGTTTCTCCTGAGTTTTAGACGAAGTTTCCTGCTGTTTAGTACGTATGCCGGCATTGGGCTCGAAATACCGGTTTTGGGATTCTGCACAGAAAGGGTTTGCAAACCGCTGAATCCACACGTGAGTTTAACTCTGTCAGTTGAATGCACACATTGACAACCATTCAGTTAGATAGCTCCGTTTTGGTTTTAGAAGCAGATATTTCTCTGTACAGCCTATGGTCCCATTCACTCGGGAATATCCCAATGCAGCTCCTAGAAGAAACGTGTTTCTGACTCGCTGAATCTCAACATAGATTCAACTCTCTTAGGTGAACGAACGCACAGCAGAGCAGTTTCAAGGAAACGTTTCTCCTGAGTTTTAGACGAAGGTTCCTGCAGTTTAGTACGAATGCCGGCATTGAGCTGGAATTACCGGTTTTGGGATTCTGCACAGAAAGGGTTTGTAAACCGCTGAATCCAAACGTGAGTTTAACTCTCTCAGTTGAATGCACACATTGACAACCATTCAGTTAGATAGCACCCTTTTGGTTTTAGGAGCAGATATTTCTCTGTACAGCCTATGGTCCCATTCACTCGGGAATATCCCAACGCAGCTCCTAGAAGAAACGTGTTTCTGACTCGCTGAATCTCAACATAGATTCAACTCTCTTAGGTGATCGAACGCACAGCAGAGCAGTTTCAAAGAAACGTTTCTCCTGAGTTTTAGACGAAGTTTCCTGCTGTTTAGTACGGATGCCGGCATTGGGCAGGAAATACCGGTTTTGGGATTCTGCACAGAAAGGGTTTGCAAACCGCTGAATCCACACGTGAGTTTAACTCTGTCAGTTGAATGCACACATTGACAACCATTCATTTAGATAGCTCCGTTTTGGTTTTAGAAGCAGATATTTCTCTGTACAGCCTATGGTCCCATTCACTCGGGAATATCCCAACGCAGCTCCTGGAAGAAACGTGTTTCTGCCTCGCTGAATCTCAACAGAGATTCAACTCTCTTAGGTGAACGAACGCACAGCAGAGCAGTTTCATCGAAACGTTTCTCCTGAGTTTTAGACGAAGTTTCCTGCTGTTTAGTACGTATGCCGGCATTGGGCTGGAAATACCGGTTTTGGGATTCTGCACAGAAACGGTTTGCAAACCGCTGAATCCACACGTGAGTTTAACTCTGTCAGTTGAATGCACACATTGACAACCATTCAGTTTGATAGCACCCTTTTGGTTTTAGAAGCAGATATTTCTCTGTACAGCCTATGGTCCCATTCACTCGGGAATATCCCAACGCAGCTCCTAGAAGAAACGTGTTTCTGACTCGCTGAATCTCAACATAGATTCAACTCTCTTCGGTGAACGAACGCACAGCAGAGCAGTTTCATGGAAACGTTTCTCCTGAGTTTTAGACGAAGTTTCCTGCTGTTTAGTACGGATGCCGGCATTGGGGTGGAAATACCGGTTTTGGGATTCTGCACAGAAAGGGTTTGCAAACCGCTGAATCCACACGTGAGTTTAACTTTGTCAGTTGAATGCACACATTGACAACCATCCAGTTAGATAGCTCCGTTTTGGTTTTAGAAGCAGATATTTCTCTGTACAGCCTATGGTCCCATTCACTTGGGAATATCCCAACGCAGCTCCTAGAAGAAACGTGTATCTGACTCGCTGAATCTCAACATAGATTCAACTCTCTTAGGTGAAAGAACGCACAGCAGAGCAGTTTCAAGGAAACGTTTCTCCTGAGTTTTAGACGAAGTTTCCTGCTGTTTAGTACGTATGCCGGAATTGGGCTGGAAATACCGGTTTTGGGATTCTGCACAGAAAGGGTTTGCAAACCGCTGAATCCACACGTGAGTTTAACTCTCTCAGTTGAATGCACACATTGACAACCATTCAGTTAGATAGCTCCGTTTTGGTTTTAGAAGTAGATATTTCTCTGTACAGCCTATGGTCCCATTCACTCGGGAATATCCCAGCGCAGCTTCTAGAAGAAACGTGTTTCTGACTCGCTGAATCTCAACATAGATTCAACTCTCTTAGGTGAACGAACGCACAGCAGAGCAGGTTCAAGGAAACGTTTCTCCTGAGTTTTAGACGAAGTTTCCTGCTGTTTAGTATGGATGCCGGGATTGGGCTAGAAATACCGGTTTTGGGATTCTGCACAGAAAGGGTTTGCAAACCGCTGAAGCCACACGTGAGTTTAACTCTGTCAGTTGAATGCACACATTGACAACCATTCAGTTAGATAGCTCCGTTTTGGTTTTAGAAGCAGATATTTCTCTGTACAGCCTATGGTCCCATTCACTCGGGAATATCCCAGTGCAGCTCCTAGAAGAAACGTGTTTCTGACTCGCTGAATCTCAACATAGATTCAACTCTCTTAGGTGAACGAACGCACAGCAGAGCAGTTTCAAGGAAACGTTTCTCCTGAGTTTTAGACGAAGGTTCTTGCAGTTTCGTACGAATGCCGGCATTGAGCTGGAATTACCGGTTTTGGGATTCTGCACAGAAAGGGTTTGTAAACCGCTGAATCCAAACGTGAGTTTAACTCTGTCAGTTGAATGCACACAATGACAACCATTCAGTTAGATAGCACCCTTTTGGTTTTAGGAGCAGATATTTCTCTGTACAGCCTATGGTCCCATTCACTCGGGAATATCCCAACGCAGCTCCTAGAAGAAACGTGTTTCTGACTCGCTGAATCTCAACATAGATTCAACTCTCTTAGGTGATCGAACGCACAGCAGAGCAGTTTCAAGGAAACGTTTCTCCTGAGTTTTAGACGAAGTTTCCTGCTGTTTAGTACGGATGCCGGCATTGGGCTGGATGTACCGGTTTTGGGATTCTGCACAGAAAGGGTTTGCAAACCGCTGAATCCACACGTGAGTTTAACTCTGCCAGTTGAATGCACACATTGACAACCATTCATTTAGATAGCTCCGTTTTGGTTTTAGAAGCAGATATTTCTCTGTACAGCCTATGGTCCCATTCACTCGGGAATATCCCAACGCAGCTCCTGGAAGAAACGTGTTTCTGACTCGCTGAATCTCAGCATAGATTCAACTGTCTTAGGTGAACGAACGCACAGCAGAGCAGTTTCAAGGAAACGTTTCTCCTGAGATTTATACGAAGTTTCCTGCTGTTTAGTACGTATAAACGGCATTGGGCTGGAAATACCGGTTTTGGGATTCTGCACAGAAAGGGTTTGCAAACCGCTGAATCCACACGTGAGTTTAACTCTCTCAGTTGAATGCACACATTGACAAAAATTCAGTTTGATAGCTCCGTTTTGGTTTTAGAAGCAGATATTTCTCTGCACAGCCTATGGTCCCATTCACTCGGGAATATCCCAACGCAACTCCTAGAAGAAACGTGTTTCTGACTCGCTGAATCTCAACATAGATTCAACTCTCTTAGGTGAACGAACGCACAGCAGAGCAGTTTCAAGGAAACGTTTCTCCTGAGTTTTAGACGAAGTTTCCTGCTGTTTAGTACGGATGCCGGCATTGGGCTGGAAATACCGGTTATGGGATTCTGCACAGAAAGGGTTTGCAAACCGCTGAATCCACACGTGAGTTTAACTCTGTCAGTTGAATGCACACATTGACAACCATTCAGTTAGATAGCACCCTTTTGGTTTTAGGAGCAGATATTTCTCTGTACAGCCTATGGTCCCATTCACTCGGGAATATCCCAACGCAGCTCCTAGAAGAAACGTGTTTCTGACTCGCTGAATCTCAACATAGATTCAACTCTCTTAGGTGATCGAACGCACAGCAGAGCAGTTTCAAAGAAACGTTTCTCCTGAGTTTTAGACGAAGTTTCCTGCTGTTTAGTACGGATGCCGGCATTGGGCAGGAAATACCGGTTTTGGGATTCTGCACAGAAAGGGTTTGCAAACCGCTGAATCCACACGTGAGTTTAACTCTGTCAGTTGAATGCACACATTGACAACCATTCATTTAGATAGCTCCGTTTTGGTTTTAGAAGCAGATATTTCTCTGTACAGCCTATGGTCCCATTCACTCGGGAATATCCCAACGCAGCTCCTGGAAGAAACGTGTTTCTGCCTCGCTGAATCTCAACAGAGATTCAACTCTCTTAGGTGAACGAACGCACAGCAGAGCAGTTTCATCGAAACGTTTCTCCTGAGTTTTAGACGAAGTTTCCTGCTGTTTAGTACGTATGCCGGCATTGGGCTGGAAATACCGGTTTTGGGATTCTGCACAGAAACGGTTTGCAAACCGCTGAATCCACACGTGAGTTTAACTCTGTCAGTTGAATGCACACATTGACAACCATTCAGTTTGATAGCACCCTTTTGGTTTTAGAAGCAGATATTTCTCTGTACAGCCTATGGTCCCATTCACTCGGGAATATCCCAACGCAGCTCCTAGAAGAAACGTGTTTCTGACTCGCTGAATCTCAACATAGATTCAACTCTCTTCGGTGAACGAACGCACAGCAGAGCAGTTTCATGGAAACGTTTCTCCTGAGTTTTAGACGAAGTTTCCTGCTGTTTAGTACGGATGCCGGCATTGGGGTGGAAATACCGGTTTTGGGATTCTGCACAGAAAGGGTTTGCAAACCGCTGAATCCACACGTGAGTTTAACTTTGTCAGTTGAATGCACACATTGACAACCATCCAGTTAGATAGCTCCGTTTTGGTTTTAGAAGCAGATATTTCTCTGTACAGCCTATGGTCCCATTCACTTGGGAATATCCCAACGCAGCTCCTAGAAGAAACGTGTATCTGACTCGCTGAATCTCAACATAGATTCAACTCTCTTAGGTGAAAGAACGCACAGCAGAGCAGTTTCAAGGAAACGTTTCTCCTGAGTTTTAGACGAAGTTTCCTGCTGTTTAGTACGTATGCCGGAATTGGGCTGGAAATACCGGTTTTGGGATTCTGCACAGAAAGGGTTTGCAAACCGCTGAATCCACACGTGAGTTTAACTCTCTCAGTTGAATGCACACATTGACAACCATTCAGTTAGATAGCTCCGTTTTGGTTTTAGAAGTAGATATTTCTCTGTACAGCCTATGGTCCCATTCACTCGGGAATATCCCAGCGCAGCTTCTAGAAGAAACGTGTTTCTGACTCGCTGAATCTCAACATAGATTCAACTCTCTTAGGTGAACGAACGCACAGCAGAGCAGGTTCAAGGAAACGTTTCTCCTGAGTTTTAGACGAAGTTTCCTGCTGTTTAGTATGGATGCCGGGATTGGGCTAGAAATACCGGTTTTGGGATTCTGCACAGAAAGGGTTTGCAAACCGCTGAAGCCACACGTGAGTTTAACTCTGTCAGTTGAATGCACACATTGACAACCATTCAGTTAGATAGCTCCGTTTTGGTTTTAGAAGCAGATATTTCTCTGTACAGCCTATGGTCCCATTCACTCGGGAATATCCCAGTGCAGCTCCTAGAAGAAACGTGTTTCTGACTCGCTGAATCTCAACATAGATTCAACTCTCTTAGGTGAACGAACGCACAGCAGAGCAGTTTCAAGGAAACGTTTCTCCTGAGTTTTAGACGAAGGTTCTTGCAGTTTCGTACGAATGCCGGCATTGAGCTGGAATTACCGGTTTTGGGATTCTGCACAGAAAGGGTCTGTAAACCGCTGAATCCAAACGTGAGTTTAACTCTGTCAGTTGAATGCACACAATGACAACCATTCAGTTAGATAGCACCCTTTTGGTTTTAGGAGCAGATATTTCTCTGTACAGCCTATGGTCCCATTCACTCGGGAATATCCCAACGCAGCTCCTAGAAGAAACGTGTTTCTGACTCGCTGAATCTCAACATAGATTCAACTCTCTTAGGTGATCGAACGCACAGCAGAGCAGTTTCAAGGAAACGTTTCTCCTGAGTTTTAGACGAAGTTTCCTGCTGTTTAGTACGGATGCCGGCATTGGGCTGGATGTACCGGTTTTGGGATTCTGCACAGAAAGGGTTTGCAAACCGCTGAATCCACACGTGAGTTTAACTCTGCCAGTTGAATGCACACATTGACAACCATTCATTTAGATAGCTCCGTTTTGGTTTTAGAAGCAGATATTTCTCTGTACAGCCTATGGTCCCATTCACTCGGGAATATCCCAACGCAGCTCCTGGAAGAAACGTGTTTCTGACTCGCTGAATCTCAGCATAGATTCAACTGTCTTAGGTGAACGAACGCACAGCAGAGCAGTTTCAAGGAAACGTTTCTCCTGAGATTTATACGAAGTTTCCTGCTGTT
Source organism: Aotus nancymaae (assembly GCF_030222135.1). Classification (NCBI taxonomy): domain Eukaryota; kingdom Metazoa; phylum Chordata; class Mammalia; order Primates; family Aotidae; genus Aotus; species Aotus nancymaae. The sequence continues at coordinate 3,945,555 of NW_026988568.1, read as the reverse complement.
TAGTACGTATAAACGGCATTGGGCTGGAAATACCGGTTTTGGGATTCTGCACAGAAAGGGTTTCCAAACCGCTGAATCCACACGTGAGTTTAACTCTCTCAGTTGAATGCACACATTGACAAAAATTCAGTTTGATAGCTCCGTTTTGGTTTTAGAAGCAGATATTTCTCTGCACAGCCTATGGTCCCATTCACTCGGGAATATCCCAACGCAACTCCTAGAAGAAACGTGTTTCTGACTCGCTGAATCTCAACATAGATTCAACTCTCTTAGGTGAACGAACGCACAGCAGAGCAGTTTCAAGGAAACGTTTCTCCTGAGTTTTAGACGAAGTTTCCTGCTGTTTAGTACGGATGCCGGCATTGGGCTGGAAATACCGGTTATGGGATTCTGCACAGAAAGGGTTTGCAAACCGCTGAATCCACACGTGAGTTTAACTCTGTCAGTTGAATGCACACATTGACAACCATTCAGTTAGATAGCACCCTTTTGGTTTTAGGAGCAGATATTTCTCTGTACAGCCTATGGTCCCATTCACTCGGGAATATCCCAACGCAGCTCCTAGAAGAAACGTGTTTCTGACTCGCTGAATCTCAACATAGATTCAACTCTCTTAGGTGATCGAACGCACAGCAGAGCAGTTTCAAAGAAACGTTTCTCCTGAGTTTTAGACGAAGTTTCCTGCTGTTTAGTACGGATGCCGGCATTGGGCAGGAAATACCGGTTTTGGGATTCTGCACAGAAAGGGTTTGCAAACCGCTGAATCCACACGTGAGTTTAACTCTGTCAGTTGAATGCACACATTGACAACCATTCATTTAGATAGCTCCGTTTTGGTTTTAGAAGCAGATATTTCTCTGTACAGCCTATGGTCCCATTCACTCGGGAATATCCCAACGCAGCTCCTGGAAGAAACGTGTTTCTGCCTCGCTGAATCTCAACAGAGATTCAACTCTCTTAGGTGAACGAACGCACAGCAGAGCAGTTTCATCGAAACGTTTCTCCTGAGTTTTAGACGAAGTTTCCTGCTGTTTAGTACGTATGCCGGCATTGGGCTGGAAATACCGGTTTTGGGATTCTGCACAGAAACGGTTTGCAAACCGCTGAATCCACACGTGAGTTTAACTCTGTCAGTTGAATGCACACATTGACAACCATTCAGTTTGATAGCACCCTTTTGGTTTTAGAAGCAGATATTTCTCTGTACAGCCTATGGTCCCATTCACTCGGGAATATCCCAACGCAGCTCCTAGAAGAAACGTGTTTCTGACTCGCTGAATCTCAACATAGATTCAACTCTCTTCGGTGAACGAACGCACAGCAGAGCAGTTTCATGGAAACGTTTCTCCTGAGTTTTAGACGAAGTTTCCTGCTGTTTAGTACGGATGCCGGCATTGGGGTGGAAATACCGGTTTTGGGATTCTGCACAGAAAGGGTTTGCAAACCGCTGAATCCACACGTGAGTTTAACTTTGTCAGTTGAATGCACACATTGACAACCATCCAGTTAGATAGCTCCGTTTTGGTTTTAGAAGCAGATATTTCTCTGTACAGCCTATGGTCCCATTCACTTGGGAATATCCCAACGCAGCTCCTAGAAGAAACGTGTATCTGACTCGCTGAATCTCAACATAGATTCAACTCTCTTAGGTGAAAGAACGCACAGCAGAGCAGTTTCAAGGAAACGTTTCTCCTGAGTTTTAGACGAAGTTTCCTGCTGTTTAGTACGTATGCCGGAATTGGGCTGGAAATACCGGTTTTGGGATTCTGCACAGAAAGGGTTTGCAAACCGCTGAATACACACGTGAGTTTAACTCTCTCAGTTGAATGCACACATTGACAACCATTCAGTTAGATAGCTCCGTTTTGGTTTTAGAAGTAGATATTTCTCTGTACAGCCTATGGTCCCATTCACTCGGGAATATCCCAGCGCAGCTTCTAGAAGAAACGTGTTTCTGACTCGCTGAATCTCAACATAGATTCAACTCTCTTAGGTGAACGAACGCACAGCAGAGCAGTTTCAAGGAAACGTTTCTCCTGAGTTTTAGACGAAGTTTCCTGCTGTTTAGTATGGATGCCGGGATTGGGCTAGAAATACCGGTTTTGGGATTCTGCACAGAAAGGGTTTGCAAACCGCTGAAGCCACACGTGAGTTTAACTCTGTCAGTTGAATGCACACATTGACAACCATTCAGTTAGATAGCTCCGTTTTGGTTTTAGAAGCAGATATTTCTCTGTACAGCCTATGGTCCCATTCACTCGGGAATATCCCAGTGCAGCTCCTAGAAGAAACGTGTTTCTGACTCGCTGAATCTCAACATAGATTCAACTCTCTTAGGTGAACGAACGCACAGCAGAGCAGTTTCAAGGAAACGTTTCTCCTGAGTTTTAGACGAAGGTTCTTGCAGTTTCGTACGAATGCCGGCATTGAGCTGGAATTACCGGTTTTGGGATTCTGCACAGAAAGGGTTTGTAAACCGCTGAATCCAAACGTGAGTTTAACTTTGTTAGTTGAATGCACACAATGACAACCATTCAGTTAGATAGCACCCTTTTGGTTTTAGGAGCAGATATTTCTCTGTACAGCCTATGGTCCCATTCACTCGGGAATATCCCAACGCAGCTCCTAGAAGAAACGTGTTTCTGACTCGCTGAATCTCAACATAGATTCAACTCTCTTAGGTGATCGAACGCACAGCAGAGCAGTTTCAAGGAAACGTTTCTCCTGAGTTTTAGACGAAGTTTCCTGCTGTTTAGTACGGATGCCGGCATTGGGCTGGATGTACCGGTTTTGGGATTCTGCACAGAAAGGGTTTGCAAACCGCTGAATCCACACGTGAGTTTAACTCTGTCAGTTGAATGCACACATTGACAACCATTCATTTAGATAGCTCCGTTTTGGTTTTAGAAGCAGATATTTCTCTGTACAGCCTATGGTCCCATTCACTCGGGAATATCCCAACGCAGCTCCTGGAAGAAACGTGTTTTTGACTCGCTGAATCTCAGCATAGATTCAAATGTCTTAGGTGAACGAACGCACAGCAGAGCAGTTTCAAGGAAACGTTTCTCCTGAGTTTTAGACGAAGTTTCCTGCTGTTTAGTACGTATAAACGGCATTGGGCTGGAAATACCGGTTTTGGGATTCTGCACAGAAAGGGTTTGCAAACCGCTGAATCCACACGTGAGTTTAACTCTCTCAGTTGAATGCACACATTGACAAAAATTCAGTTTGATAGCTCCGTTTTGGTTTTAGAAGCAGATATTTCTCTGCACAGCCTATGGTCCCATTCACTCGGGAATATCCCAACGCAACTCCTAGAAGAAACGTGTTTCTGACTCGCTGAATCTCAACATAGATTCAACTCTCTTAGGTGAACGAACGCACAGCAGAGCAGTTTCAAGGAAACGTTTCTCCTGAGTTTTGGACGAAGTTTCCTGCTGTTCAGTACGGATGCCGGCATTGGGCTGGAAATACCGGTTTTCGGATTCTGCACAGAAAGGGTTTGCAAACCGCTGAATCCACACGTGAGTTTAACTCTGTCAGTTGAATGCACACATTGACAACCATTCATTTAGATAGCTCCGTTTTGGTTTTAGAAGCAGATATTTCTCTGTACAGCCTATGGTCCCATTCACTCGGGAATATCCCAACGCAGCTCCTGGAAGAAACGTGTTTCTGACTCGCTGAATCTCAACATAGATTCAACTCTCTTAGGTGAACGAACGCACAACAGAGCAGTTTCAACGAAACGTTTCTCCTGAGTTTTAGACGAAGTTTCCTGCTGTTTAGTTCGTATGCCGGCATTGGGCGGGAAATACCGGTTTTTGGATTCTGCACAGAAAGGGTTTGCAAACCGCTGAATCCACACGTGAGTTTAACTCTGTCAGTTGAATGCACACATTGACAACCATTCAGTTTGATAGCACCCTTTTGGTTTTAGAAGCAGATATTTCTCTGTACAGCCTATGGTCCCATTCACTCGGGAATATCCCAACGCAGCTCCTAGAAGAAACGTGTTTCTGACTCGCTGAATCTCAACATAGATTCAACTCTCTTCGGTGAACGAACGCACAGCAGAGCAGTTTCATGGAAACGTTTCTCCTGAGTTTTAGACGAAGTTTCCTGCTGTTTAGTACGGATGCCGGCATTGGGGTGGAAATACCGGTTTTGGGATTCTGCACAGAAAGGGTTTGCAAACCGCTGAATCCACACGTGAGTTTAACTTTGTCAGTTGAATGCACACATTGACAACCATCCAGTTAGATAGCTCCGTTTTGGTTTTAGAAGCAGATATTTCTCTGTACAGCCTATGGTCCCATTCACTTGGGAATATCCCAACGCAGCTCCTAGAAGAAACGTGTATCTGACTCGCTGAATCTCAACATAGATTCAACTCTCTTAGGTGAAAGAAGGCACAGCAGAGCAGTTTCAAGGAAACGTTTCTCCTGAGTTTTAGACGAAGTTTCCTGCTGTTTAGTACGTATGCCGGAATTGGGCTGGAAATACCGGTTTTGGGATTCTGCACAGAAAGGGTTTGCAAACCGCTGAATCCACACGTGAGTTTAACTCTCTCAGTTGAATGCACACATTGACAACCATTCAGTTAGATAGCTCCGTTTTGGTTTTAGAAGTAGATATTTCTCTGTACAGCCTATGGTCCCATTCACTCGGGAATATCCCAGCGCAGCTCCTAGAAGAAACGTGTTTCTGACTCGCTGAATCTCAACATAGATTCAACTCTCTTAGGTGAACGAACGCACAGCAGAGCAGTTTCAAGGAAACGTTTCTCCTGAGTTTTAGACGAAGTTTCCTGCTGTTTAGTATGGATGCCGGGATTGGGCTAGAAATACCGGTTTTGGGATTCTGCACAGAAAGTGTTTGCAAACCGCTGAAGCCACACGTGAGTTTAACTCTGTCAGTTGAATGCACACATTGACAACCATTCAGTTAGATAGCTCCGTTTTGGTTTTAGAAGCAGATATTTCTCTGTACAGCCTATGGTCCCATTCACTCGGGAATATCCCAGTGCAGCTCCTAGAAGAAACGTGTTTCTGACTCGCTGAATCTCAACATAGATTCAACTCTCTTAGGTGAACGAACGCACAGAAGAGCAGTTTCAAGGAAACGTTTCTCCTGAGTTTTAGACGAAGGTTCTTGCAGTTTCGTACGAATGCCGGTATTGAGCTGGAATTACCGGTTTTGGGATTCTGCACAGAAAGGGTTTGTAAACCGCTGAATCCAAACGTGAGTTTAACTCTGTTAGTTGAATGCACACATTGACAACCATTCAGTTAGATAGCACCCTTTTGGTTTTAGGAGCAGATATTTCTCTGTACAGCCTATGGTCCCATTCACTCGGGAATATCCCAACGCAGCTCCTGGAAGAAACGTGTTTCTGACTCGCTGAATCTCAACATAGATTCAACTCTCTTAGGTGAACGAACGCACAGCAGAGCAGTTTCATCGAAACGTTTCTCCTGAGTTTTAGACGAAGTTTCCTGCTGTTTAGTACGGATGCCGGCGTTGGGGTGGAAATACCGGTTTTGGGATTCTGCACAGAAAGGGTTTGCAAACCGCTGAATCCAAACGTGAGTTTAACTTTGTCAGTTGAATGCACACAGTGTCAACCATCCAGTTAGATAGCTCCGTTTTGGTTTTAGAAGCAGATATTTCTCTGTACAGCCTATGGTCCCATTCACTTGGGAATATCCCAACGCAGCTCCTAGAAGAAACGTGTTTCTGACTCGCTGAATCTCAGCATAGATTCAACTGTCTTAGGTGAACGAACGCACAGCAGAGCAGTTTCAAGGAAACGTTTCTCCTGAGTTTTATACGATGTTTCCTCCTGTTTAGTACGTATAAACGGCATTGGGCTGGAAATACCGGTTTTGGGATTCTGCACAGAAAGGGTTTGCAAACCGCTGAATCCACACGTGAGTTTAACTCTCTCAGTTGAATGCACACATTGACAAAAATTCAGTTTGATAGCTCCGTTTTGGTTTTAGAAGCAGATATTTCTCTGTACAGCCTATGGTCCCATTCACTCGGGAATATCCCAACGCAACTCCTAGAAGAAACGTGTTTCTGACTCGCTGAATCTCAACATAGATTCAACTCTCTTAGGTGAACGAACGCACAGCAGAGCAGTTTCAAGGAAACGTTTCTCCTGAGTTTTAGACGAAGTTTCCTGCTGTTTAGTACGGATGCCGGCATTGGACTGGAAATACCGGTTATGGGATTCTGCACAGAAAGGGTTTGCAAACCGCTGAATCCACACGTGAGTTTAACTCTGTCAGTTGAATGCACACATTGACAACCATTCAGTTTGATAGCACCCTTTTGGTTTTAGAAGCAGATATTCTCTGTACCGCCTATGGTCCCATTCACTCGGGAATATCCCAACGCAGCTCCTAGAAGAAACGTGTTTCTGACTCGCTGAATCTCAACATAGATTCAACTCTCTTAGGTGAACGAACGCACAGCAGAGCAGTTTCAAGGAAACGTTTCTCCTGAGTTTTGGACGAAGTTTCCTGCTGTTCAGTACGGATGCCGGCATTGGGCTGGAAATACCGGTTTTGGGATTCTGCACAGAAAGGGTTTGCAAACCGCTGAATCCACACGTGAGTTTAACTCTGTCAGTTGAATGCACACATTGACAACCATTCATTTAGATAGCTCCGTTTTGGTTTTAGAAGCAGATATTTCTCTGTACAGCCTATGGTCCCATTCACTCGGGAATATCCCAACGCAGCTCCTGGAAGAAACGTGTTTCTGACTCGCTGAATCTCAACATAGATTCAACTCTCTTAGGTGAACGAACGCACAACAGAGCAGTTTCATCGAAACGTTTCTCCTGAGTTTTAGACGAAGTTTCCTGCTGTTTAGTTCGTATGCCGGCATTGGGCGGGAAATATCGGTTTTGAGATTCTGCACAGAAAGGGTTTGCAAACCGCTGAATCCACACGTGAGTTTAACTCTGTCAGTTGAATGCACACATTGACAACCATTCAGTTTGATAGCACCCTTTTGGTTTTAGAAGCAGATATTTCTCTGTACAGCCTCTGGTCCCATTCACTCGGGAATATCCCAACGCAGCTCCTAGAAGAAACGTGTTTCTGACTCGCTGAATCTCAACATAGATTCAACTCTCTTCGGTGAACGAACGCACAGCAGAGCAGTTTCATGGAAACGTTTCTCCTGAGTTTTAGACGAAGTTTCCTGCTGTTTAGTACGGATGCCGGCATTGGGGTGGAAATACCGGTTTTGGGATTCTGCACAGAAAGGGTTTGCAAACCGCTGAATCCACACGTGAGTTTAACTTTGTCAGTTGAATGCACACATTGACAACCATCCAGTTAGATAGCTCCGTTTTGGTTTTAGAAGCAGATATTTCTCTGTACAGCCTATGGTCCCATTCACTTGGGAATATCCCAACGCAGCTCCTAGAAGAAACGTGTATCTGACTCGCTGAATCTCAACATAGATTCAACTCTCTTAGGTGAAAGAACGCACAGCAGAGCAGTTTCAAGGAAACGTTTCTCCTGAGTTTTAGACGAAGTTTCCTGCTGTTTAGTACGTATGCCGGAATTGGGCTGGAAATACCGGTTTTGGGATTCTGCACAGAAAGGGTTTGCAAACCGCTGAATCCACACGTGAGTTTAACTCTCTCAGTTGAATGCACACATTGACAACCATTCAGTTAGATAGCTCCGTTTTGGTTTTAGAAGTAGATATTTCTCTGTACAGCCTATGGTCCCATTCACTCGGGAATATCCCAGCGCAGCTCCTAGAAGAAACGTGTTTCTGACTCGCTGAATCTCAACATAGATTCAACTCTCTTAGGTGAACGAACGCACAGCAGAGCAGTTTCAAGGAAACGTTTCTCCTGAGTTTTAGACGAAGTTTCCTGCTGTTTAGTATGGATGCCGGGATTGGGCTAGAAATACCGGTTTTGGGATTCTGCACAGAAAGTGTCTGCAAACCGCTGAAGCCACACGTGAGTTTAACTCTGTCAGTTGAATGCACACATTGACAACCATTCAGTTAGATAGCTCCGTTTTGGTTTTAGAAGCAGATATTTCTCTGTACAGCCTATGGTCCCATTCACTCGGGAATATCCCAGTGCAGCTCCTAGAAGAAACGTGTTTCTGACTCGCTGAATCTCAACATAGATTCAACTCTCTTAGGTGAACGAACGCACAGCAGAGCAGTTTCAAGGAAACGTTTCTCCTGAGTTTTAGACGAAGGTTCTTGCAGTTTCGTACGAATGCCGGTATTGAGCTGGAATTACCGGTTTTGGGATTCTGCACAGAAAGGGTTTGTAAACCGCTGAATCCAAACGTGAGTTTAACTCTGTTAGTTGAATGCACACATTGACAACCATTCAGTTAGATAGCACCCTTTTGGTTTTAGGAGCAGATATTTCTCTGTACAGCCTATGGTCCCATTCACTCGGGAATATCCCAACGCAGCTCCTGGAAGAAACGTGTTTCTGACTCGCTGAATCTCAACATAGATTCAACTCTCTTAGGTGAACGAACGCACAGCAGAGCAGTTTCATCGAAACGTTTCTCCTGAGTTTTAGACGAAGTTTCCTGCTGTTTAGTACGGATGCCGGCGTTGGGGTGGAAATACCGGTTTTGGGATTCTGCACAGAAAGGGTTTGCAAACCGCTGAATCCAAACGTGAGTTTAACTTTGTCAGTTGAATGCACACAGTGACAACCATCCAGTTAGATAGCTCCGTTTTGGTTTTAGAAGCAGATATTTCTCTGTACAGCCTATGGTCCCATTCACTTGGGAATATCCCAACGCAGCTCCTAGAAGAAACGTGTTTCTGACTCGCTGAATCTCAGCATAGATTCAACTGTCTTAGGTGAACGAACGCACAGCAGAGCAGTTTCAAGGAAACGTTTCTCCTGAGTTTTATACGATGTTTCCTCCTGTTTAGTACGTATAAACGGCATTGGGCTGGAAATACCGGTTTTGGGATTCTGCACAGAAAGGGTTTGCAAACCGCTGAATCCACACGTGAGTTTAACTCTCTCAGTTGAATGCACACATTGACAAAAATTCAGTTTGATAGCTCCGTTTTGGTTTTAGAAGCAGATATTTCTCTGTACAGCCTATGGTCCCATTCACTCGGGAATATCCCAACGCAGCTCCTAGAAGAAACGTGTTTCTGACTCGCTGAATCTCAACATAGATTCAACTCTCTTCGGTGAACGAACGCACAGCAGAGCAGTTTCAAGGAATGGTTTCTCCTGAGTTTCAGACGAAGTTTCCTGCTGTTTAGTACGGATGCCGGCATTGGGGTGGAAATACCGGTTTTGGGATTCTGCACAGAAAGGGTTTGCAAACCCCTGAATCCACACGTGAGTTTATCTCTGTCAGTTGAATGCACACATTGACAAAAATTCAGTTTGATAGCTCCGTTTTGGTTTTAGAAGCAGATATTTCTCTGTACAGCCTATGGAACCATTCACTCGGGAATATCCCAATGCAGCTCCTAGAAGAAACATGTTTCTGACTCGCTGAATCTCAACATAGATTCAACTCTCTTAGGTGAACGAACGCACAGCAGAACAGTTTCAAGGAAACGTTTCTCCTGAGTTTTAGACGAAGGTTCCTGCAGATTAGTACGAATGCCGGCATTGAGCTGGAATTACCGGTTTTGGGATTCTGCACAGAAAGGGTTTGTAAACCGCTGAATCCAAACGTGAGTTTAACTCTGTCAGTTGAATGCTCACATTGACAACCATTCAGTTAGATAGCACCCTTTTGGTTTTAGGAGCAGATATTTCTCTGTACAGCCTATGGTCCCATTCACTCGGGAATATCCCAACGCAGCTCCTAGAAGAAACGTGTCTCTGACTCGCTGAATCTCAACATAGATTCAACTCTCTTAGGTGATCGAACGCACAGCAGAGCAGTTTCAAAGAAACGTTTCTCCTGAGTTTTAGACGAAGTTTCCTGCTGTTTAGTACGGATGCCGGCATTGGGCTGGAAATACCGGTTTTGGGATTCTGCACAGAAAGGGTTTGCAAACCGCTGAATACACACGTGAGTTTAACTTTGTCAGTTGAATGCACACATTGACAACCATCCAGTTACATAGCTCCGTTTTGGTTTTAGAAGCAGATATTTCTCTGTACAGCCTATGGTCCAATTCACTTGGGAATATCCCAACGCAGCTCCTAGAAGAAACGTGTTTCTGACTCGCTGAATCTCAACATAGATTCAACTCTCTTAGGTGAACGAACGCACAGCAGAGCAGTTTCAAGGAAACGTTTCTCCTGAGTTTTAGACGAAGTTTCCTGCTGTTTAGTACGTATGCCGGAATTGGGCTGCAAATACCGGTTTTGGGATTCTGCACAGAAAGGGTTTGCAAACCGCTGAATCCACACGTGAGTTTAACTCTCTCAGTTGAATGCACACATTGACAACCATTCAGTTAGATAGCTCCGTTTTGGTTTTAGAAGAAGATATTTCTCTGTACAGCCTATGGTCCCATTCACTCGGGAATATCCCAGCGCAGCTCCTAGAAGAAACGTGTTTCTGACTCGCTGAATCTCAACATAGATTCAACTCTCTTAGGTGAACGAACGCACAGCAGAGCAGTTTCAAGGAAACGTTTCTCCTGAGTTTTAGACGAAGGTTCTTGCAGTTTCGTACGAATGCCTGCATTGAGCTGGAATTACCGGTTTTGGGATTCTGCACAGAAAGGGTTTGTAAACCGCTGAATCCAAACGTGAGATTAACTCTGTTAGTTGAATGCACACATTGACAACCATTCAGTTAGATAGCACCCTTTTGGTTTTAGGAGCAGATATTTCTCTGTACAGCCTATGGTCCCATTCACTCGGGAATATCCCAACGCAGCTCCTAGAAGAAACGTGTTTCTGACTCGCTGAACCTCAACATAGATTCAACTCTCTTAGGTGAACGAACGCACAGCAGAGCAGTTTCATGGACACGTTTCTTCTGAGTTTTAGACGAAGTTTCCTGCTGTTTAGTACGTATGCCGGCATTGGGCTGGAAATACCGGTTTTGGGATTCTGCACAGAAAGGGTTTGCAAACCGCTGAATCCAAACGTGAGTTTAACTCTGTCAGTTGAATGCACACATTGACAACCATTCAGTTAGATAGCTCCGTTTTGGTTTTAGAAGCAGATATTTCTCTGTATAGCCTATGGTCCCATTCACTCGGGAATATCCCAACCGAGCTCCTAGAAGAAACGTGTTTCTGACTCGCTGAATCTCAACATAGATTCAACTCTCTTAGGTGAACGAACGCACAGCAGAGCAGTTTCAAGGAAACGTTTCTCCTGAGTTTTAGACGAAGTTTCCTGCTGTTTAGTACGTATGCCGGCATTGGGCTGGACATACCGGTTTTGGGATTCTGCACAGAAAGGGTTTGCACACTGCTGAATCCACACGTGAGTTTCACCTTGTCAGTTGAATGCACACATTGACAACCATCCAGTTAGATAGCTCCGTTTTGGTTTTAGAAGCAGATATTTCTCTGTACAGCCTATGGTCCCTTTCACTCGGGAATATCCCAACGCAGCTCCTAGAAGAAACGTGTTTCTGACTCGCTGAATCTCAAAATAGATTCAACTATCTTAGGTGAACGAACGCACAGCAGAGCAGTTTCAAGGAAACGTTTCTCCTGAGTTTTAGACGAAGTTTCCTGCTGTTTAGTACGTATGCCGGCATTGGGCTGGAAATACCGGTTTTGGGATTCTGCACAGAAAGGGTTTGCAAACCGCTGAATCCACACGTGAGTTTAACTCTCTCAGTTGAATGCACACTTTGACAACCATTCAGTTAGATAGCTCCGTTTTGCTTTTAGAAGCAGATATTTCTCTGTACAGCCTATGGTCCCATTCACTCGGGAATATCCCAACGCAGCTCCTGGAAGAAACGTGTTTCTGACTCGCTGAATCTCAACATAGATTCAACTCTCTTAGGTGAACGAACGCACAGCAGAGCAGTTTCATCGATACGTTTCTCCTGAGTTTTAGACGAAGTTTCCTGCTGTTTAGTACATATGCCGGCATTGGGCTGGAAATACCGGTTTTGGGATTCTGCACAGAAAGGGTTTGCAAACCGCTGAATCCACACGTGAGTTTAACTCTGTCAGTTGAATGCACACATTGACAACCATTCAGTTAGATAGCTCCGTTTTGTTTTTAGAAGCAGATATTTCTCTGTACAGCCTATGGTCCCATTCACTCGGGAATATTCCAACGCAGCTCCTAGAAGAAACGTGTTTCTGACTCGCTGAATCTCAAAATAGATTCAACTCTCTTAGGTGAACGAACGCACAGCAGAGCAGTTTCAAGGAAACGTTTCTCCTGAGTTTTAGAGGAAGTTTCCTGCTGTTTAGTACGTATCCCGGCATTGGGCTGGAAATACCGGTTTTGGGATTCTGCACAGAAAGGGTTTGCAAACCGCTGAATCCACACGTGAGTTTAACTCTGTCAGTTGAATGCACACTTTGACAACCATTCAGTTAGATAGCTCCGTTTTGCTTTTAGAAGCAGATATTTCTCTGTACAGCCTATGGTCCCATTCACTCGGGAATATCCCAACGCAGCTCCTAGAAGAAACGTGTTTCTGACTCGCTGAATCTCAACATAGATTCAACTCTCTTAGGTGAACGAACGCACAACAGAGCAGTTTCATCGAAACGTTTCTCCTGAGTTTTAGACGAAGTTTCCTGCTGTTTAGTACGTATGCCGGCATTGGGCGGGAAATACCGGTTTTGGGATTCTGCACAGAAAGGGTTTGCAAACCGCTGAATCCACACGTGAGTTTAACTCTGTCAGTTGAATGCACACATTGACAACCATTCAGTTTGATAGCACCCTTTTGGTTTTAGAAGCAGATATTTCTCTGTACAGCCTATGGTCCCATTCACTCGGGAATATCCCAACGCAGCTCCTGGAAGAAACGTGTTTCTGACTCGCTGAATCTCAACATAGATTCAACTCTCTTCGGTGAACGAACGCACAGCAGAGCAGTTTCAAAGAAACGTTTCTCCTGAGTTTTAGACGAAGTTTCCTGCTGTTTAGTACGGATGCCGGCATTGGGGTGGAAATACCGGTTTTGGGATTCTGCACAGAAAGGGTTTGCAAACCGCTGAATCCACACCTGAGTTTAACTTTGTCAGTTGAATGCACACAGTGACAACCATCCAGTTAGATAGCTCCGTTTTGGTTTTAGAAGCAGATATTTCTCTGTACAGCCTATGGTCCCATTCACTTGGGAATATCCCAACGCAGCTCCAAGAAGAAACGTGTTTCTGACTCGCTGAATCTCAACATAGATTCAACTCTCTTAGGTGAACGAACGCACAGCAGAGCAGTTTCATGGAAACGTTTCTTCTGAGTTTTAGACGAAGTTTCCTGCTGTTTAGTACGTATGCCGGCATTGGGCTGGAAATACCGGTTTTGGGATTCTGCACAGAAAGGGTTTGCAAACCGCTGAATCCAAACGTGAGTTTAACTCTGTCAGTTGAATGCACACATTGACAACCATTCAGTTTGATAGCTCCGTTTTGGTTTTAGAAGCAGATATTTCTCTGTACAGCCTATGGTCCCATTCACTCGGGAATATCCCAGCGCAGCTCCTAGAAGAAACGTGTTTCTGACTCGCTGAATCTCAACATAGATTCAACTCTCTTACGTGAACGAACGCACAGCAGAGCAGTTTCAAGGAATCGTTTCTCCTGAGTTTTAGACGAAGTTTCCTGCTGTTTAGTACGTATGCCGGCATTGGGCTGGAAATACCGGTTTTGGGATTCTGCACAGAAAGGGTTTGCAAACCGCTGAATCCACACGTGAGTTTAACTCTGTCAGCTGAATGCACACTTTGACAACCATTCAGTTAGATAGCTCCGTTTTGCTTTTAGAAGCAGATATTTCTCTGTACAGCCTATGTTCCCATTCACTCGGGAATATCCCAACGCAGTTCCTAGAAGAAACGTGTTTCTGACTCGCTGTATCTCAACATAGATTCAACTCTCTTAGGTGAACGAACGGACAGCAGGTCAGTTTCAAGGAAACTTTTCTCCTGAGTTTTAGACGAAGTTTCCTGCTGTTTAGTACGGATGCCGGCATTGAGCTGGAAGTACCAGTTTTGGGATTCAGCACAGAAAGGGTTTCCAAACCGCTGAATCCACACGTGAGTTTAACTCTGTCAGTTGAATGCACACATTGACAACCATTCAGTTAGATAGCTCCGTTTTGGTTTTAGAAGCAGATATTTCTCTGTACAGCCTATGGTCCGATTCACTCGGGAATATCCCAATTCAGCTCCTAGAAGAAACGTGTTTCTGACTCGCTGAATCTCAACATAGATCCAACTCTCTGAGGTGAACGAACGCACAGCAGAGCAGTTTCAAGGAAACGTTTCTCCTGAGTTTTAGACGGAGGTTCCTGCAGTTTAGTACGAATGCTGGCATTGAGCTGGAATTACCGGTTTTGGGATTCTGCACCGAAAGGGTTTGTAAACCGCTGAATCCAAACGTGAGTTTAACTCTGTCAGTTGAATGCACACATTGACAACCATTCAGTTAGATAGCACCCTTTTGGTTTTAGGAGCAGATATTTCTCTGTACAGCCAATGGTCCCATTCACTCGGGAATATCCCAACGCAGCTCCTAGAAGAAACGTGTTTCTGACTCGCTGAATCTCAACATAGATTCAACTCTCTTAGGTGATCGAACGCACAGCAGAGCAGTTTCAAAGAAACGTTTCTCCTGAGTTTTAGACGAAGTTTCCTGCTGTTTAGTACGGATGCCGGCATTGGGCTGGAAATACCGGTTTTGGGATTCTGCACAGAAAGGGTTTGCAAACCGCTGAATCCACACGTGAGTTTAACTCTGTCAGTTGAATGCACACATTGACAACCATCCAGTTAGATAGCTCCGTTTTGGTTTTAGAAGCAGATATTTCTCTGTACAGCCTATGGTCCCATTCACTCGAGAATATCCCAACGCAGCTCCTAGAAGAAACGTGTTTCTGACTCGCTGAATCTCAACATAGATTCAACTCTCTTAGGTGAACGAACGCACAGCAGAGCAGTTTCAAGGAAATGTTTCTCCTGAGTTTTAGACGAAGTTTCCTGCTGTTTAGTACGTATGCCGGCATTGGGCTGGAAATACCGGTTTTGGGATTCTGCACAGAAAGGGTATGCAAACCGCTGAATCCACACGTGAGTTTTAGTCTCTCAGTTGAATGCACACATTGACAACCATTCAGTTAGATAGCTCAGTTTTGGTTTTAAAAGAAGATATTTCTCTGTACAGCCTATGGTCCCATTCACTCGGGAATATCCCAGCGCAGCTCCTAGAAGAAACGTGTTTCTGACTCGCTGAATCTCAACATAGATTCAACTCTCTTAGGTGAACGAACGCACAGCAGAGCAGTTTCAAGGAAACGTTTCTCCTGAGTTTTAGACGAAGTTTCCTGCTGTTTAGTATGGATGCCGGCATTGGGCTGGAAATACCGGTTTTGGGATTCTGCACAGAAAGGGTTTGCAAACCGCTGAATCCACACGTGAGTTTAACTCTGTCAGTTGAATGCACACATTGACAACCATTCAGTTTGATAGCACCCTTTTGGTTTTAGAAGCAGATATTTCTCTGTACAGCCTATGGTCCCATTCACTCGGGAATATCCCAACGCAGCTCCTAGAAGAAACGTGTTTCTGACTCGCTGAATCTCAACATAGATTCAACTCTCTTCGGTGAACGAACGCACAGCAGAGCAGTTTCATGGAAACGTTTCTCCTGAGTTTTAGACGAAGTTTCCTGCTGTTTAGTACGGATGCCGGCATTGGGGTGGAAATACCGGTTTTGGGATTCTGCACAGAAAGGGTTTGCAAACCGCTGAATCCACACGTGAGTTTAACTTTGTCAGTTGAATGCACACATTGACAACCATCCAGTTTGATAGCTCCGTTTTGGTTTTAGAAGCAGATATTTCTCTGTACAGCCTATGGTCCCATTCACTTGGGAATATCCCAACGCAGCTCCTAGAAGAAACGTGTTTCTGACTCGCTGAATCTCAACATAGATTCAACTCTCTTAGGTGAAAGAACGCACAGCAGAGCAGTTTCAAGGAAACGTTTCTCCTGAGTTTTAGACGAAGTTTCCTGCTGTTTAGTTCGTATGCCGGAATTGGGCTGGAAATACCGGTTTTGGGATTCTGCACAGAAAGGGTTTGCAAACCGCTGAATCCACACGTGAGTTAAACTCTCTCAGTTGAATGCACACATTGACAACCATTCAGTTAGATAGCTCCGTTTTGGTTTTAGTAGTAGATATTTCTCTGTACAGCCTATGGTCCCATTCACTCGGGAATATCCCAGCGCAGCTCCTAGAAGAAACGTGTTTCTGACTCGCTGAATCTCAACATAGATTCAACTCTCTTAGGTGAACGAACGCACAGCAGAGCAGTTTCAAGGAAACGTTTCTCCTGAGTTTTAGACGAAGTTTCCTGCTGTTTAGTATGGATGCCGGCATTGGGCTAGAAATACCGGTTTTGGGATTCTGCACAGAAAGGGTTTGCAAACCGCTGAAGCCACACGTGAGTTTAACTCTGTCAGTTGAATGCACACATTGACAACCATTCAGTTAGATAGCTCCGTTTTGGTTTTAGAAGCAGATATTTCTCTGTACAGCCTATGGTCCCATTCACTCGAGAATATCCCAACGCAGCTCCTAGAAGAAACGTGTTTCTGACTCGCTGAATCTCAACATAGATTCAACTCTCTTAGGTGAACGAACGCACAGCAGAGCAGTTTCAAGGAAACGTTTCTCCTGAGTTTTAGACGAAGTTTCCTGCTGTTTAGTACGTATGCCGGCATTGGGCTGGAAATACCGGTTTTGGGATTCTGCACAGAAAGGGTATGCAAACCGCTGAATCCACACGTGAGTTTTAGTCTCTCAGTTGAATGCACACATTGACAACCATTCAGTTAGATAGCTCAGTTTTGGTTTTAAAAGAAGATATTTCTCTGTACAGCCTATGGTCCCATTCACTCGGGAATATCCCAGCGCAGCTCCTAGAAGAAACGTGTTTCTGACTCGCTGAATCTCAACATAGATTCAACTCTCTTAGGTGAACGAACGCACAGCAGAGCAGTTTCAAGGAAACGTTTCTCCTGAGTTTTAGACGAAGTTTCCTGCTGTTTAGTATGGATGCCGGCATTGGGCTGGAAATACCGGTTTTGGGATTCTGCACAGAAAGGGTTTGCAAACCGCTGAATCCACACGTGAGTTTAACTCTGTCAGTTGAATGCACACATTGACAACCATTCAGTTTGATAGCACCCTTTTGGTTTTAGAAGCAGATATTTCTCTGTACAGCCTATGGTCCCATTCACTCGGGAATATCCCAACGCAGCTCCTAGAAGAAACGTGTTTCTGACTCGCTGAATCTCAACATAGATTCAACTCTCTTCGGTGAACGAACGCACAGCAGAGCAGTTTCATGGAAACGTTTCTCCTGAGTTTTAGACGAAGTTTCCTGCTGTTTAGTACGGATGCCGGCATTGGGGTGGAAATACCGGTTTTGGGATTCTGCACAGAAAGGGTTTGCAAACCGCTGAATCCACACGTGAGTTTAACTTTGTCAGTTGAATGCACACATTGACAACCATCCAGTTTGATAGCTCCGTTTTGGTTTTAGAAGCAGATATTTCTCTGTACAGCCTATGGTCCCATTCACTTGGGAATATCCCAACGCAGCTCCTAGAAGAAACGTGTTTCTGACTCGCTGAATCTCAACATAGATTCAACTCTCTTAGGTGAAAGAACGCACAGCAGAGCAGTTTCAAGGAAACGTTTCTCCTGAGTTTTAGACGAAGTTTCCTGCTGTTTAGTTCGTATGCCGGAATTGGGCTGGAAATACCGGTTTTGGGATTCTGCACAGAAAGGGTTTGCAAACCGCTGAATCCACACGTGAGTTAAACTCTCTCAGTTGAATGCACACATTGACAACCATTCAGTTAGATAGCTCCGTTTTGGTTTTAGTAGTAGATATTTCTCTGTACAGCCTATGGTCCCATTCACTCGGGAATATCCCAGCGCAGCTCCTAGAAGAAACGTGTTTCTGACTCGCTGAATCTCAACATAGATTCAACTCTCTTAGGTGAACGAACGCACAGCAGAGCAGTTTCAAGGAAACGTTTCTCCTGAGTTTTAGACGAAGTTTCCTGCTGTTTAGTATGGATGCCGGCATTGGGCTAGAAATACCGGTTTTGGGATTCTGCACAGAAAGGGTTTGCAAACCGCTGAAGCCACACGTGAGTTTAACTCTGTCAGTTGAATGCACACATTGACAACCATTCAGTTAGATAGCTCCGTTTTGGTTTTAGAAGCAGATATTTCTCTGTACAGCCTATGGTCCCATTCACTCGGGAATATCCCAGTGCAGCTCCTAGAAGAAACGTGTTTCTGACTCGCTGAATCTCAACATTGATTCAACTCTCTTAGGTGAACGAACGCACAGCAGAGCAGTTTCAAGGAAACGTTTCTCCTGAGTTTTAGACGAAGGTTCTTGCAGTTTCGTACGAATGCCGGCATTGAGCTGGAATTACCGGTTTTGGGATTCTGCACAGAAAGGGTTTGTAAACCGCTGAATCCAAACGTGAGTTTAACTCTGTTAGTTGAATGCACACATTGACAACCATTCAGTTAGATAGCACCCTTTTGGTTTTAGGAGCAGATATTTCTCTGTACAGCCTATGGTCCCATTCACTCGGGAATATCCCAACGCAGCTCCTAGAAGAAACGTGTTTCTGACTCGCTGAATCTCAACATAGATTCAACTCTCTTAGGTGATCGAACGCACAGCAGAGCAGTTTCAAGGAAACGTTTCTCCTGAGTTTTAGACGAAGTTTCCTGCTGTTTAGTATGGATGCCGGCATTGGGCTGGAAATACCGGTTTTGGGATTCTGCACAGAAAGGGTATGCAAACCGCTGAATCCACACGTGAGTTTTAGTCTCTCAGTTGAATGCACACATTGACAACCATTCAGTTAGATAGCTCAGTTTTGGTTTTAAAAGAAGATATTTCTCTGTACAGCCTATGGTCCCATTCACTCGGGAATATCCCAGCGCAGCTCCTAGAAGAAACGTGTTTCTGACTCGCTGAATCTCAACATAGATTCAACTCTCTTAGGTGAACGAACGCACAGCAGAGCAGTTTCAAGGAAACGTTTCTCCTGAGTTTTAGACGAAGTTTCCTGCTGTTTAGTATGGATGCCGGCATTGGGCTGGAAATACCGGTTTTGGGATTCTGCACAGAAAGGGTTTGCAAACCGCTGAATCCACACGTGAGTTTAACTCTGTCAGTTGAATGCACACATTGACAACCATTCAGTTTGATAGCACCCTTTTGGTTTTAGAAGCAGATATTTCTCTGTACAGCCTATGGTCCCATTCACTCGGGAATATCCCAACGCAGCTCCTAGAAGAAACGTGTTTCTGACTCGCTGAATCTCAACATAGATTCAACTCTCTTTGGTGAACGAACGCACAGCAGAGCAGTTTCATGGAAACGTTTCTCCTGAGTTTTAGACGAAGTTTCCTGCTGTTTAGTACGGATGCCGGCATTGGGGTGGAAATACCGGTTTTGGGATTCTGCACAGAAAGGGTTTGCAAACCGCTGAATCCACACGTGAGTTTAACTTTGTCAGTTGAATGCACACATTGACAACCATCCAGTTTGATAGCTCCGTTTTGGTTTTAGAAGCAGATATTTCTCTGTACAGCCTATGGTCCCATTCACTTGGGAATATCCCAACGCAGCTCCTAGAAGAAACGTGTTTCTGACTCGCTGAATCTCAACATAGATTCAACTCTCTTAGGTGAAAGAACGCACAGCAGAGCAGTTTCAAGGAAACGTTTCTCCTGAGTTTTAGACGAAGTTTCCTGCTGTTTAGTACGTATGCCGGAATTGGGCTGGAAATACCGGTTTTGGGATTCTGCACAGAAAGGGTTTGCAAACCGCTGAATCCACACTTGAGTTTAACTCTCTCAGTTGAATGCAAACATTGACAACCATTCAGTTAGATAGCTCCGTTTTGGTTTTAGAAGTAGATATTTCTCTGTACAGCCTATGGTCCCATTCACTCGGGAATATCCCAGCGCAGCTCCTAGAAGAAACGTGTTTCTGACTCGCTGAATCTCAACATAGATTCAACTCTCTTAGGTGAACGAACGCACAGCAGAGCAGTTTCAAGGAAACGTTTCTCCTGAGTTTTAGACGAAGTTTCCTGCTGTTTAGTATGGATGCCGGCATTGGGCTAGAAATACCGGTTTTGGGATTCTGCACAGAAAGGGTTTGCAAACCGCTGAAGCCACACGTGAGTTTAACTCTGTCAGTTGAATGCACACATTGACAACCATTCAGTTAGATAGCTCCGTTTTGGTTTTAGAAGCAGATATTTCTCTGTACAGCCTATGGTCCCATTCACTCGGGAATATCCCAGTGCAGCTCCTAGAAGAAACGTGTTTCTGACTCGCTGAATCTCAACATAGATTCAACTCTCTTAGGTGAACGAACGCACAGCAGAGCAGTTTCAAGGAAACGTTTCTCCTGAGTTTTAGACGAAGGTTCTTGCAGTTTCGTACGAATGCCGGCATTGAGCTGGAATTACCGGTTTTGGGATTCTGCACAGAAAGGGTTTGTAAACCGCTGAATCCAAACGTGAGTTTAACTCTGTTAGTTGAATGCACACATTGACAACCATTCAGTTAGATAGCACCCTTTTGGTTTTAGGAGCAGATATTTCTCTGTACAGCCTATGGTCCCATTCACTCGGGAATATCCCAACGCAGCTCCTAGAAGAAACGTGTTTCTGACTCGCTGAATCTCAACATAGATTCAACTCTCTTAGGTGATCGAACGCACAGCAGAGCAGTTTCAAGGAAACGTTTCTCCTGAGTTTTAGACGAAGTTTCCTGCTGTTTAGTACGGATGCCGGCATTGGGCTGGATGTACCGGTTTTGGGATTCTGCACAGAAAGGGTTTGCAAACCGCTGAATCCACACGTGAGTTTAACTCTCTCAGTTGAATGCACACATTGACAACCATTCAGTTAGATAGCTCCGTTTTGGTTTTAGAAGCAGATATTTCTCTGTACAGCCTATGATCCCATTCACTCGGGAATATCCCAACGCAGCTCCTAGAAGAAACGTGTTTCTGACTCGCTGAATCTCAACATAGATTCAACTCTCTTAGGTGAACGAACGCACAGCAGAGCAGTTTCATGGAAACGTTTCTTCTGAGTTTTAGACGAAGTTTCCTGCTGTTTAGTACGTATGCCGGCATTGGGCTGGAAATACCGGTTTTGGGATTCTGCACAGAAAGGGTTTGCAAACCGCTGAATCCAAACGTGAGTTTAACTCTGTCAGTTGAATGCACACATTGACAACCATTCAGTTTGATAGCTCCGTTTTGGTTTTAGAAGCAGATATTTCTCTGTACAGCCTATGGTCCCATTCACTCGGGAATATCCCAGCGCAGCTCCTAGAAGAAACGTGTTTCTGACTCGCTGAATCTCAACATAGATTCAACTCTCTTACGTGAACGAACGCACAGCAGAGCAGTTTCAAGGAATCGTTTCTCCTGAGTTTTAGACGAAGTTTCCTGCTGTTTAGTACGTATGCCGGCATTGGGATGGAAATACCGGTTTTGGGATTCTGCACAGAAAGGGTTTGCAAACCGCTGAATCCACACGTGAGTTTAACTCTGTCAGTTGAATGCACACTTTGACAACCATTCAGTTAGATAGCTCCGTTTTGCTTTTAGAAGCAGATATTTCTCTGTACAGCCTATGGTCCCATTCACTCGGGAATATCCCAACGCAGTTCCTAGAAGAAACGTGTTTCTGACTCGCTGAATCTCAACATAGATTCAACTCTCTTAGGTGAACGAACGGACAGCAGGTCAGTTTCAAGGAAACATTTCTCCTGAGTTTTAGAGGAAGTTTCCTGCTGTTTAGTACGGATGACGGCATTGAGCTGGAAGTACCGGTTTTGGGATTCAGCACAGAAAGGGTTTCCAAACCGCTGAATCCACACGTGAGTTTAACTCTGTCAGTTGAATGCACACATTGACAACCATTCAGTTAGATAGCACCCTTTTGGTTTTAGGAGCAGATATTTCTCTGTACAGCCAATGGTCGATTTCACTCGGGAATATCCCAACGCAGCTCCTAGAAGAAACGTGTTTCTGACTCGCTGAATCTCAACATAGATTCAACTCTCTTAGGTGAACGAACGCACAGCAGAGCAGTTTCAAGGAAACGTTTCTCCTGAGTTTTAGACGAAGTTTCCTGCTGTTTAGTATGGATGCCGGCATTGGGCTGGAAATACCGGTTTTGGGATTCTGCACAGAAAGGGTTTGCAAACCGCTGAATCCACACGTGAGTTTAACTCTCTCAGTTGAATGCACACATTGACAAAAATTCAGTTTGATAGCACCCTTTTGGTTTTAGAAGCAGATATTTCTCTGCACAGCCTATGGTCCCATTCACTCGGGAATATCCCAACGCAACTCCTAGAAGAAACGTGTTTCTGACTCGCTGAATCTCAACATAGATTCAACTCTCTTAGGTGAACGAACGCACAGCAGAGCAGTTTCAAGGAAACGTTTCTCCTGAGTTTTAGACGAAGTTTCCTGCTGTTTAGTACGGATGCCGGCATTGGGCTGGAAATACCGGTTATGGGATTCTGCACAGAAAGGGTTTGCAAACCGCTGAATCCACACGTGAGTTTAACTCTGTCAGTTGAATGCACACATTGACAACCATTCAGTTAGATAGCACCCTTTTGGTTTTAGGAGCAGATATTTCTCTGTACAGCCTATGGTCCCATTCACTCGGGAATATCCCAACGCAGCTCCTAGAAGAAACGTGTTTCTGACTCGCTGAATCTCAACAGAGATTCAACTCTCTTAGGTGATCGAACGCACAGCAGAGCATTTTCAAGGAAACGTTTCCCCTGAGTTTTAGACGAAGTTTCTTGCAGTTTCGTACGAGTGCCGGCATTGAGCTGGAATTACCGGTTTTGGGATTCTGCACAGAAAGGGTTTGTAAACCGCTGATTCCAAACGTGAGTTTAACTCTGTTAGTTGAAGGCACACATTGACAACCATTCAGTTAGATAGCACCCTTTTGGTTTTATGAGCAGATATTTCTCTGTACAGCCTATGGTCCCATTCACTCGGGAATATCCCAACGCAGCTCCTAGAAGAAACGTGTTTCTGACTCGCTGAATCTCAAAATAGATTCAACTCTCTTAGGTGATCGAACGCACAGCAGAGCAGTTTCAAGGAAACGTTTCTCCTGAGTTTTACACGAAGTTTCCTGCTGTTTAGTACGGATGCCGGCATTGGGCTGGATGTACCGGTTTTGGGATTCTGCACAGAAAGTGTTTGCAAACCGCTGAATCCACACGTGAGTTTAACTCTCTCAGTTGAATGCACACATTGACAACCAGTCAGTTAGATAGGTCCGTTTTGGTTTTAGAAACAGATATTTCTCTGTACAGCCTATGATCCCATTCACTCGGGAATATCCCAACGCAGCTCCTAGAAGAAACGTGTTTCTGACTCGCTGAATCTCAACATAGATTCAACTCTCTTAGGTGAACGAACGCACAGCAGAGCAGTTTCATGGAAACGTTTCTTCTGAGTTTTAGACGAAGTTTCCTGCTGTTTAGTACGCATGCCGGCATTGGGCTGGAAATACCGGTTTTGGGATTCTGCACAGAAAGGGTTTGCAAACCGCTGAATCCACACGTGAGTTTAACTCTGTCAGTTGAATGCACACATTGACAACCATTCAGTTTGATAGCTCCGTTTTGGTTTTAGAAGCAGATATTTCTCTGTACAGCCTATGGTCCCATTCACTCGGGAATATCCCAGCGCAGCTCCTAGAAGAAACGTGTTTCTGACTCGCTGAATCTCAACATAGATTCAACTCTCTTAGGTGAACGAACGGACAGCAGATCAGTTTCAAGGAAACGTTTCTCCTGAGTTTTAGACGAAGTTTCCTGCTGTTTAGTACGGATGCCGGCATTCAGCTGGAAGTACCGGTTTTGGGATTGTGCACAGAAAGGGTTTGCAAACCGCTGAATCCACACGTGAGTTTAACTCTGTCAGTTGAATGCACACATTGACAACCATTCAGTTAGATAGCTCCGTTTTGGTTTTAGAAGCAGATATTTCTCTGTACAGCCTATGGTCCCATTCACTCGGGAATATCCCAATGCAGCTCCTAGAAGAAACGTGTTTCTGACTCGCTGAATCTCAACATAGATTCAACTCTCTTAGGTGAACGAACGCACAGCAGAGCAGTTTCAAGGAAACGTTTCTCCTGAGTTTTAGACGAAGGTTCCTGCAGTTTAGTACGAATGCCGGCATTGAGCTGGAATTACCGGTTTTGGGATTCTGCACAGAAAGGGTTTGTAAACCGCTGAATCCAAACGTGAGTTTAACTCTCTCAGTTGAATGCACACATTGACAACCATTCAGTTAGATAGCACCCTTTTGGTTTTAGGAGCAGATATTTCTCTGTACAGCCTATGGTCCCATTCACTCGGGAATATCCCAACGCAGCTCCTAGAAGAAACGTGTTTCTGACTCGCTGAATCTCAACATAGATTCAACTCTCTTAGGTGATCGAACGCACAGCAGAGCAGTTTCAAAGAAACGTTTCTCCTGAGTTTTAGACGAAGTTTCCTGCTGTTTAGTACGGATGCCGGCATTGGGCAGGAAATACCGGTTTTGGGATTCTGCACAGAAAGGGTTTGCAAACCGCTGAATCCACACGTGAGTTTAACTCTGTCAGTTGAATGCACACATTGACAACCATTCATTTAGATAGCTCCGTTTTGGTTTTAGAAGCAGATATTTCTCTGTACAGCCTATGGTCCCATTCACTCGGGAATATCCCAACGCAGCTCCTGGAAGAAACGTGTTTCTGCCTCGCTGAATCTCAACAGAGATTCAACTCTCTTAGGTGAACGAACGCACAGCAGAGCAGTTTCATCGAAACGTTTCTCCTGAGTTTTAGACGAAGTTTCCTGCTGTTTAGTACGTATGCCGGCATTGGGCTGGAAATACCGGTTTTGGGATTCTGCACAGAAACGGTTTGCAAACCGCTGAATCCACACGTGAGTTTAACTCTGTCAGTTGAATGCACACATTGACAACCATTCAGTTTGATAGCACCCTTTTGGTTTTAGAAGCAGATATTTCTCTGTACAGCCTATGGTCCCATTCACTCGGGAATATCCCAACGCAGCTCCTAGAAGAAACGTGTTTCTGACTCGCTGAATCTCAACATAGATTCAACTCTCTTCGGTGAACGAACGCACAGCAGAGCAGTTTCATGGAAACGTTTCTCCTGAGTTTTAGACGAAGTTTCCTGCTGTTTAGTACGGATGCCGGCATTGGGGTGGAAATACCGGTTTTGGGATTCTGCACAGAAAGGGTTTGCAAACCGCTGAATCCACACGTGAGTTTAACTTTGTCAGTTGAATGCACACATTGACAACCATCCAGTTAGATAGCTCCGTTTTGGTTTTAGAAGCAGATATTTCTCTGTACAGCCTATGGTCCCATTCACTTGGGAATATCCCAACGCAGCTCCTAGAAGAAACGTGTATCTGACTCGCTGAATCTCAACATAGATTCAACTCTCTTAGGTGAAAGAACGCACAGCAGAGCAGTTTCAAGGAAACGTTTCTCCTGAGTTTTAGACGAAGTTTCCTGCTGTTTAGTACGTATGCCGGAATTGGGCTGGAAATACCGGTTTTGGGATTCTGCACAGAAAGGGTTTGCAAACCGCTGAATCCACACGTGAGTTTAACTCTCTCAGTTGAATGCACACATTGACAACCATTCAGTTAGATAGCTCCGTTTTGGTTTTAGAAGTAGATATTTCTCTGTACAGCCTATGGTCCCATTCACTCGGGAATATCCCAGCGCAGCTTCTAGAAGAAACGTGTTTCTGACTCGCTGAATCTCAACATAGATTCAACTCTCTTAGGTGAACGAACGCACAGCAGAGCAGGTTCAAGGAAACGTTTCTCCTGAGTTTTAGACGAAGTTTCCTGCTGTTTAGTATGGATGCTGGGATTGGGCTAGAAATACCGGTTTTGGGATTCTGCACAGAAAGGGTTTGCAAACCGCTGAAGCCACACGTGAGTTTAACTCTGTCAGTTGAATGCACACATTGACAACCATTCAGTTAGATAGCTCCGTTTTGGTTTTAGAAGCAGATATTTCTCTGTACAGCCTATGGTCCCATTCACTCGGGAATATCCCAGTGCAGCTCCTAGAAGAAACGTGTTTCTGACTCGCTGAATCTCAACATAGATTCAACTCTCTTAGGTGAACGAACGCACAGCAGAGCAGTTTCAAGGAAACGTTTCTCCTGAGTTTTAGACGAAGGTTCTTGCAGTTTCGTACGAATGCCGGCATTGAGCTGGAATTACCGGTTTTGGGATTCTGCACAGAAAGGGTTTGTAAACCGCTGAATCCAAACGTGAGTTTAACTCTGTCAGTTGAATGCACACAATGACAACCATTCAGTTAGATAGCACCCTTTTGGTTTTAGGAGCAGATATTTCTCTGTACAGCCTATGGTCCCATTCACTCGGGAATATCCCAACGCAGCTCCTAGAAGAAACGTGTTTCTGACTCGCTGAATCTCAACATAGATTCAACTCTCTTAGGTGATCGAACGCACAGCAGAGCAGTTTCAAGGAAACGTTTCTCCTGAGTTTTAGACGAAGTTTCCTGCTGTTTAGTACGGATGCCGGCATTGGGCTGGATGTACCGGTTTTGGGATTCTGCACAGAAAGGGTTTGCAAACCGCTGAATCCACACGTGAGTTTAACTCTGTCAGTTGAATGCACACATTGACAACCATTCATTTAGATAGCTCCGTTTTGGTTTTAGAAGCAGATATTTCTCTGTACAGCCTATGGTCCCATTCACTCGGGAATATCCCAACGCAGCTCCTGGAAGAAACGTGTTTCTGACTCGCTGAATCTCAGCATAGATTCAACTGTCTTAGGTGAACGAACGCACAGCAGAGCAGTTTCAAGGAAACGTTTCTCCTGAGATTTATACGAAGTTTCCTGCTGTTTAGTACGTATAAACGGCATTGGGCTGGAAATACCGGTTTTGGGATTCTGCACAGAAAGGGTTTGCAAACCGCTGAATCCACACGTGAGTTTAACTCTCTCAGTTGAATGCACACATTGACAAAAATTCAGTTTGATAGCTCCGTTTTGGTTTTAGAAGCAGATATTTCTCTGCACAGCCTATGGTCCCATTCACTCGGGAATATCCCAACGCAACTCCTAGAAGAAACGTGTTTCTGACTCGCTGAATCTCAACATAGATTCAACTCTCTTAGGTGAACGAACGCACAGCAGAGCAGTTTCAAGGAAACGTTTCTCCTGAGTTTTAGACGAAGTTTCCTGCTGTTTAGTACGGATGCCGGCATTGGGCTGGAAATACCGGTTATGGGATTCTGCACAGAAAGGGTTTGCAAACCGCTGAATCCACACGTGAGTTTAACTCTGTCAGTTGAATGCACACATTGACAACCATTCAGTTAGATAGCACCCTTTTGGTTTTAGGAGCAGATATTTCTCTGTACAGCCTATGGTCCCATTCACTCGGGAATATCCCAACGCAGCTCCTAGAAGAAACGTGTTTCTGACTCGCTGAATCTCAACATAGATTCAACTCTCTTAGGTGATCGAACGCACAGCAGAGCAGTTTCAAAGAAACGTTTCTCCTGAGTTTTAGACGAAGTTTCCTGCTGTTTAGTACGGATGCCGGCATTGGGCAGGAAATACCGGTTTTGGGATTCTGCACAGAAAGGGTTTGCAAACCGCTGAATCCACACGTGAGTTTAACTCTGTCAGTTGAATGCACACATTGACAACCATTCATTTAGATAGCTCCGTTTTGGTTTTAGAAGCAGATATTTCTCTGTACAGCCTATGGTCCCATTCACTCGGGAATATCCCAACGCAGCTCCTGGAAGAAACGTGTTTCTGCCTCGCTGAATCTCAACAGAGATTCAACTCTCTTAGGTGAACGAACGCACAGCAGAGCAGTTTCATCGAAACGTTTCTCCTGAGTTTTAGACGAAGTTTCCTGCTGTTTAGTACGTATGCCGGCATTGGGCTGGAAATACCGGTTTTGGGATTCTGCACAGAAACGGTTTGCAAACCGCTGAATCCACACGTGAGTTTAACTCTGTCAGTTGAATGCACACATTGACAACCATTCAGTTTGATAGCACCCTTTTGGTTTTAGAAGCAGATATTTCTCTGTACAGCCTATGGTCCCATTCACTCGGGAATATCCCAACGCAGCTCCTGGAAGAAACGTGTTTTTGACTCGCTGAATCTCAGCATAGATTCAAATGTCTTAGGTGAACGAACGCACAGCAGAGCAGTTTCAAGGAAACGTTTCTCCTGAGTTTTATACGAAGTTTCCTGCTGTTTAGTACGTATAAACGGCATTGGGCTGGAAATACCGGTTTTGGGATTCTGCACAGAAAGGGTTTGCAAACCGCTGAATCCACACGTGAGTTTAACTCTCTCAGTTGAATGCACACATTGACAAAAATTCAGTTTGATAGCTCCGTTTTGGTTTTAGAAGCAGATATTTCTCTGCACAGCCTATGGTCCCATTCACTCTGGAATATCCCAACGCAACTCCTAGAAGAAACGTGTTTCTGACTCGCTGAATCTCAACATAGATTCAACTCTCTTAGGTGAACGAACGCACAGCAGAGCAGTTTCAAGGAAACGTTTCTCCTGAGTTTTGGACGAAGTTTCCTGCTGTTCAGTACGGATGCCGGCATTGGGCTGGAAATACCGGTTTTCGGATTCTGCACAGAAAGGGTTTGCAAACCGCTGAATCCACACGTGAGTTTAACTCTGTCAGTTGAATGCACACATTGACAACCATTCATTTAGATAGCTCCGTTTTGGTTTTAGAAGCAGATATTTCTCTGTACAGCCTATGGTCCCATTCACTCGGGAATATCCCAACGCAGCTCCTGGAAGAAACGTGTTTCTGACTCGCTGAATCTCAACATAGATTCAACTCTCTTAGGTGAACGAACGCACAACAGAGCAGTTTCATCGAAACGTTTCTCCTGAGTTTTAGACGAAGTTTCCTGCTGTTTAGTTCGTATGCCGGCATTGGGCGGGAAATACCGGTTTTTGGATTCTGCACAGAAAGGGTTTGCAAACCGCTGAATCCACACGTGAGTTTAACTCTGTCAGTTGAATGCACACATTGACAACCATTCAGTTTGATAGCACCCTTTTGGTTTTAGAAGCAGATATTTCTCTGTACAGCCTATGGTCCCATTCACTCGGGAATATCCCAACGCAGCTCCTAGAAGAAACGTGTTTCTGACTCGCTGAATCTCAACATAGATTCAACTCTCTTCGGTGAACGAACGCACAGCAGAGCAGTTTCATGGAAACGTTTCTCCTGAGTTTTAGACGAAGTTTCCTGCTGTTTAGTACGTATGCCGGCATTGGGCTGGAAATACCGGTTTTGGGATTCTGCACAGAAAGGGTTTGCAAACCGCTGAATCCACACGTGAGTTTAACTTTGTCAGTTGAATGCACACATTGACAACCATCCAGTTAGATAGCTCCGTTTTGGTTTTAGAAGCAGATATTTCTCTGTACAGCCTATGGTCCCATTCACTTGGGAATATCCCAACGCAGCTCCTAGAAGAAACGTGTATCTGACTCGCTGAATCTCAACATAGATTCAACTCTCTTAGGTGAAAGAAGGCACAGCAGAGCAGTTTCAAGGAAACGTTTCTCCTGAGTTTTAGACGAAGTTTCCTGCTGTTTAGTACGTATGCCGGAATTGGGCTGGAAATACCGGTTTTGGGATTCTGCACAGAAAGGGTTTGCAAACCGCTGAATCCACACGTGAGTTTAACTCTCTCAGTTGAATGCACACATTGACAACCATTCAGTTAGATAGCTCCGTTTTGGTTTTAGAAGTAGATATTTCTCTGTACAGCCTATGGTCCCATTCACTCGGGAATATCCCAGCGCAGCTCCTAGAAGAAACGTGTTTCTGACTCGCTGAATCTCAACATAGATTCAACTCTCTTAGGTGAACGAACGCACAGCAGAGCAGTTTCAAGGAAACGTTTCTCCTGAGTTTTAGACGAAGTTTCCTGCTGTTTAGTATGGATGCCGGGATTGGGCTAGAAATACCGGTTTTGGGATTCTGCACAGAAAGTGTTTGCAAACCGCTGAAGCCACACGTGAGTTTAACTCTGTCAGTTGAATGCACACATTGACAACCATTCAGTTAGATAGCTCCGTTTTGGTTTTAGAAGCAGATATTTCTCTGTACAGCCTATGGTCCCATTCACTCGGGAATATCCCAGTGCAGCTCCTAGAAGAAACGTGTTTCTGACTCGCTGAATCTCAACATAGATTCAACTCTCTTAGGTGAACGAACGCACAGAAGAGCAGTTTCAAGGAAACGTTTCTCCTGAGTTTTAGACGAAGGTTCTTGCAGTTTCGTACGAATGCCGGTATTGAGCTGGAATTACCGGTTTTGGGATTCTGCACAGAAAGGGTTTGTAAACCGCTGAATCCAAACGTGAGTTTAACTCTGTTAGTTGAATGCACACATTGACAACCATTCAGTTAGATAGCACCCTTTTGGTTTTAGGAGCAGATATTTCTCTGTACAGCCTATGGTCCCATTCACTCGGGAATATCCCAACGCAGCTCCTGGAAGAAACGTGTTTCTGACTCGCTGAATCTCAACATAGATTCAACTCTCTTAGGTGAACGAACGCACAGCAGAGCAGTTTCATCGAAACGTTTCTCCTGAGTTTTAGACGAAGTTTCCTGCTGTTTAGTACGGATGCCGGCGTTGGGGTGGAAATACCGGTTTTGGGATTCTGCACAGAAAGGGTTTGCAAACCGCTGAATCCAAACGTGAGTTTAACTTTGTCAGTTGAATGCACACAGTGACAACCATCCAGTTAGATAGCTCCGTTTTGGTTTTAGAAGCAGATATTTCTCTGTACAGCCTATGGTCCCATTCACTTGGGAATATCCCAACGCAGCTCCTAGAAGAAACGTGTTTCTGACTCGCTGAATCTCAGCATAGATTCAACTGTCTTAGGTGAACGAACGCACAGCAGAGCAGTTTCAAGGAAACGTTTCTCCTGAGTTTTATACGATGTTTCCTCCTGTTTAGTACGTATAAACGGCATTGGGCTGGAAATACCGGTTTTGGGATTCTGCACAGAAAGGGTTTGCAAACCGCTGAATCCACACGTGAGTTTAACTCTCTCAGTTGAATGCACACATTGACAAAAATTCAGTTTGATAGCTCCGTTTTGGTTTTAGAAGCAGATATTTCTCTGTACAGCCTATGGTCCCATTCACTCGGGAATATCCCAACGCAACTCCTAGAAGAAACGTGTTTCTGACTCGCTGAATCTCAACATAGATTCAACTCTCTTAGGTGAACGAACGCACAGCAGAGCAGTTTCAAGGAAACGTTTCTCCTGAGTTTTAGACGAAGTTTCCTGCTGTTTAGTACGGATGCCGGCATTGGGCTGGAAATACCGGTTATGGGATTCTGCACAGAAAGGGTTTGCAAACCGCTGAATCCACACGTGAGTTTAACTCTGTCAGTTGAATGCACACATTGACAACCATTCAGTTTGATAGCACCCTTTTGGTTTTAGAAGCAGATATTCTCTGTACCGCCTATGGTCCCATTCACTCGGGAATATCCCAACGCAGCTCCTAGAAGAAACGTGTTTCTGACTCGCTGAATCTCAACATAGATTCAACTCTCTTAGGTGAACGAACGCACAGCAGAGCAGTTTCAAGGAAACGTTTCTCCTGAGTTTTGGACGAAGTTTCCTGCTGTTCAGTACGGATGCCGGCATTGGGCTGGAAATACCGGTTTTGGGATTCTGCACAGAAAGGGTTTGCAAACCGCTGAATCCACACGTGAGTTTAACTCTGTCAGTTGAATGCACACATTGACAACCATTCATTTAGATAGCTCCGTTTTGGTTTTAGAAGCAGATATTTCTCTGTACAGCCTATGGTCCCATTCACTCGGGAATATCCCAACGCAGCTCCTGGAAGAAACGTGTTTCTGACTCGCTGAATCTCAACATAGATTCAACTCTCTTAGGTGAACGAACGCACAACAGAGCAGTTTCATCGAAACGTTTCTCCTGAGTTTTAGACGAAGTTTCCTGCTGTTTAGTTCGTATGCCGGCATTGGGCGGGAAATATCGGTTTTGAGATTCTGCACAGAAAGGGTTTGCAAACCGCTGAATCCACACGTGAGTTTAACTCTGTCAGTTGAATGCACACATTGACAACCATTCAGTTTGATAGCACCCTTTTGGTTTTAGAAGCAGATATTTCTCTGTACAGCCTCTGGTCCCATTCACTCGGGAATATCCCAACGCAGCTCCTAGAAGAAACGTGTTTCTGACTCGCTGAATCTCAACATAGATTCAACTCTCTTCGGTGAACGAACGCACAGCAGAGCAGTTTCATGGAAACGTTTCTCCTGAGTTTTAGACGAAGTTTCCTGCTGTTTAGTACGGATGCCGGCATTGGGGTGGAAATACCGGTTTTGGGATTCTGCACAGAAAGGGTTTGCAAACCGCTGAATCCACACGTGAGTTTAACTTTGTCAGTTGAATGCACACATTGACAACCATCCAGTTAGATAGCTCCGTTTTGGTTTTAGAAGCAGATATTTCTCTGTACAGCCTATGGTCCCATTCACTTGGGAATATCCCAACGCAGCTCCTAGAAGAAACGTGTATCTGACTCGCTGAATCTCAACATAGATTCAACTCTCTTAGGTGAAAGAACGCACAGCAGAGCAGTTTCAAGGAAACGTTTCTCCTGAGTTTTAGACGAAGTTTCCTGCTGTTTAGTACGTATGCCGGAATTGGGCTGGAAATACCGGTTTTGGGATTCTGCACAGAAAGGGTTTGCAAACCGCTGAATCCACACGTGAGTTTAACTCTCTCAGTTGAATGCACACATTGACAACCATTCAGTTAGATAGCTCCGTTTTGGTTTTAGAAGTAGATATTTCTCTGTACAGCCTATGGTCCCATTCACTCGGGAATATCCCAGCGCAGCTCCTAGAAGAAACGTGTTTCTGACTCGCTGAATCTCAACATAGATTCAACTCTCTTAGGTGAACGAACGCACAGCAGAGCAGTTTCAAGGAAACGTTTCTCCTGAGTTTTAGACGAAGTTTCCTGCTGTTTAGTATGGATGCCGGGATTGGGCTAGAAATACCGGTTTTGGGATTCTGCACAGAAAGTGTTTGCAAACCGCTGAAGCCACACGTGAGTTTAACTCTGTCAGTTGAATGCACACATTGACAACCATTCAGTTAGATAGCTCCGTTTTGGTTTTAGAAGCAGATATTTCTCTGTACAGCCTATGGTCCCATTCACTCGGGAATATCCCAGTGCAGCTCCTAGAAGAAACGTGTTTCTGACTCGCTGAATCTCAACATAGATTCAACTCTCTTAGGTGAACGAACGCACAGCAGAGCAGTTTCAAGGAAACGTTTCTCCTGAGTTTTAGACGAAGGTTCTTGCAGTTTCGTACGAATGCCGGTATTGAGCTGGAATTACCGGTTTTGGGATTCTGCACAGAAAGGGTTTGTAAACCGCTGAATCCAAACGTGAGTTTAACTCTGTTAGTTGAATGCACACATTGACAACCATTCAGTTAGATAGCACCCTTTTGGTTTTAGGAGCAGATATTTCTCTGTA
This sequence comes from Aotus nancymaae, assembly GCF_030222135.1. NCBI lineage: Eukaryota > Metazoa > Chordata > Mammalia > Primates > Aotidae > Aotus > Aotus nancymaae. The sequence continues at coordinate 3,911,665 of NW_026988568.1, read as the reverse complement.
CAGCCTATGGTCCCATTCACTCGGGAATATCCCAACGCAGCTCCTGGAAGAAACGTGTTTCTGACTCGCTGAATCTCAACATAGATTCAACTCTCTTAGGTGAACGAACGCACAGCAGAGCAGTTTCATCGAAACGTTTCTCCTGAGTTTTAGACGAAGTTTCCTGCTGTTTAGTACGGATGCCGGCGTTGGGGTGGAAATACCGGTTTTGGGATTCTGCACAGAAAGGGTTTGCAAACCGCTGAATCCAAACGTGAGTTTAACTTTGTCAGTTGAATGCACACAGTGACAACCATCCAGTTAGATAGCTCCGTTTTGGTTTTAGAAGCAGATATTTCTCTGTACAGCCTATGGTCCCATTCACTTGGGAATATCCCAACGCAGCTCCTAGAAGAAACGTGTTTCTGACTCGCTGAATCTCAGCATAGATTCAACTGTCTTAGGTGAACGAACGCACAGCAGAGCAGTTTCAAGGAAACGTTTCTCCTGAGTTTTATACGATGTTTCCTCCTGTTTAGTACGTATAAACGGCATTGGGCTGGAAATACCGGTTTTGGGATTCTGCACAGAAAGGGTTTGCAAACCGCTGAATCCACACGTGAGTTTAACTCTCTCAGTTGAATGCACACATTGACAAAAATTCAGTTTGATAGCTCCGTTTTGGTTTTAGAAGCAGATATTTCTCTGTACAGCCTATGGTCCCATTCACTCGGGAATATCCCAACGCAGCTCCTAGAAGAAACGTGTTTCTGACTCGCTGAATCTCAACATAGATTCAACTCTCTTCGGTGAACGAACGCACAGCAGAGCAGTTTCAAGGAATGGTTTCTCCTGAGTTTCAGACGAAGTTTCCTGCTGTTTAGTACGGATGCCGGCATTGGGGTGGAAATACCGGTTTTGGGATTCTGCACAGAAAGGGTTTGCAAACCCCTGAATCCACACGTGAGTTTATCTCTGTCAGTTGAATGCACACATTGACAAAAATTCAGTTTGATAGCTCCGTTTTGGTTTTAGAAGCAGATATTTCTCTGTACAGCCTATGGAACCATTCACTCGGGAATATCCCAATGCAGCTCCTAGAAGAAACATGTTTCTGACTCGCTGAATCTCAACATAGATTCAACTCTCTTAGGTGAACGAACGCACAGCAGAACAGTTTCAAGGAAACGTTTCTCCTGAGTTTTAGACGAAGTTTCCTGCAGATTAGTACGAATGCCGGCATTGAGCTGGAATTACCGGTTTTGGGATTCTGCACAGAAAGGGTTTGTAAACCGCTGAATCCAAACGTGAGTTTAACTCTGTCAGTTGAATGCTCACATTGACAACCATTCAGTTAGATAGCACCCTTTTGGTTTTAGGAGCAGATAATTCTCTGTACAGCCTATGGTCCCATTCACTCGGGAATATCCCAACGCAGCTCCTAGAAGAAACGTGTCTCTGACTCGCTGAATCTCAACATAGATTCAACTCTCTTAGGTGATCGAACGCACAGCAGAGCAGTTTCAAAGAAACGTTTCTCCTGAGTTTTAGACGAAGTTTCCTGCTGTTTAGTACGGATGCCGGCATTGGGCTGGAAATACCGGTTTTGGGATTCTGCACAGAAAGGGTTTGCAAACCGCTGAATACACACGTGAGTTTAACTTTGTCAGTTGAATGCACACATTGACAACCATCCAGTTACATAGCTCCGTTTTGGTTTTAGAAGCAGATATTTCTCTGTACAGCCTATGGTCCAATTCACTTGGGAATATCCCAACGCAGCTCCTAGAAGAAACGTGTTTCTGACTCGCTGAATCTCAACATAGATTCAACTCTCTTAGGTGAACGAACGCACAGCAGAGCAGTTTCAAGGAAACGTTTCTCCTGAGTTTTAGACGAAGTTTCCTGCTGTTTAGTACGTATGCCGGAATTGGGCTGCAAATACCGGTTTTGGGATTCTGCACAGAAAGGGTTTGCAAACCGCTGAATCCACACGTGAGTTTAACTCTCTCAGTTGAATGCACACATTGACAACCATTCAGTTAGATAGCTCCGTTTTGGTTTTAGAAGAAGATATTTCTCTGTACAGCCTATGGTCCCATTCACTCGGGAATATCCCAGCGCAGCTCCTAGAAGAAACGTGTTTCTGACTCGCTGAATCTCAACATAGATTCAACTCTCTTAGGTGAACGAACGCACAGCAGAGCAGTTTCAAGGAAACGTTTCTCCTGAGTTTTAGACGAAGGTTCTTGCAGTTTCGTACGAATGCCTGCATTGAGCTGGAATTACCGGTTTTGGGATTCTGCACAGAAAGGGTTTGTAAACCGCTGAATCCAAACGTGAGATTAACTCTGTTAGTTGAATGCACACATTGACAACCATTCAGTTAGATAGCACCCTTTTGGTTTTAGGAGCAGATATTTCTCTGTACAGCCTATGGTCCCATTCACTCGGGAATATCCCAACGCAGCTCCTAGAAGAAACGTGTTTCTGACTCGCTGAACCTCAACATAGATTCAACTCTCTTAGGTGAACGAACGCACAGCAGAGCAGTTTCATGGACACGTTTCTTCTGAGTTTTAGACGAAGTTTCCTGCTGTTTAGTACGTATGCCGGCATTGGGCTGGAAATACCGGTTTTGGGATTCTGCACAGAAAGGGTTTGCAAACCGCTGAATCCAAACGTGAGTTTAACTCTGTCAGTTGAATGCACACATTGACAACCATTCAGTTAGATAGCTCCGTTTTGGTTTTAGAAGCAGATATTTCTCTGTATAGCCTATGGTCCCATTCACTCGGGAATATCCCAACCCAGCTCCTAGAAGAAACGTGTTTCTGACTCGCTGAATCTCAACATAGATTCAACTCTCTTAGGTGAACGAACGCACAGCAGAGCAGTTTCAAGGAAACGTTTCTCCTGAGTTTTAGACGAAGTTTCCTGCTGTTTAGTACGTATGCCGGCATTGGGCTGGACATACCGGTTTTGGGATTCTGCACAGAAAGGGTTTGCACACTGCTGAATCCACACGTGAGTTTCACCTTGTCAGTTGAATGCACACATTGACAACCATCCAGTTAGATAGCTCCGTTTTGGTTTTAGAAGCAGATATTTCTCTGTACAGCCTATGGTCCCTTTCACTCGGGAATATCCCAACGCAGCTCCTAGAAGAAACGTGTTTCTGACTCGCTGAATCTCAAAATAGATTCAACTATCTTAGGTGAACGAACGCACAGCAGAGCAGTTTCAAGGAAACGTTTCTCCTGAGTTTTAGACGAAGTTTCCTGCTGTTTAGTACGTATGCCGGCATTGGGCTGGAAATACCGGTTTTGGGATTCTGCACAGAAAGGGTTTGCAAACCGCTGAATCCACACGTGAGTTTAACTCTCTCAGTTGAATGCACACTTTGACAACCATTCAGTTAGATAGCTCCGTTTTGCTTTTAGAAGCAGATATTTCTCTGTACAGCCTATGGTCCCATTCACTCGGGAATATCCCAACGCAGCTCCTGGAAGAAACGTGTTTCTGACTCGCTGAATCTCAACATAGATTCAACTCTCTTAGGTGAACGAACGCACAGCAGAGCAGTTTCATCGATACGTTTCTCCTGAGTTTTAGACGAAGTTTCCTGCTGTTTAGTACATATGCCGGCATTGGGCTGGAAATACCGGTTTTGGGATTCTGCACAGAAAGGGTTTGCAAACCGCTGAATCCACACGTGAGTTTAACTCTGTCAGTTGAATGCACACATTGACAACCATTCAGTTAGATAGCTCCGTTTTGTTTTTAGAAGCAGATATTTCTCTGTACAGCCTATGGTCCCATTCACTCGGGAATATTCCAACGCAGCTCCTAGAAGAAACGTGTTTCTGACTCGCTGAATCTCAAAATAGATTCAACTCTCTTAGGTGAACGAACGCACAGCAGAGCAGTTTCAAGGAAACGTTTCTCCTGAGTTTTAGAGGAAGTTTCCTGCTGTTTAGTACGTATCCCGGCATTGGGCTGGAAATACCGGTTTTGGGATTCTGCACAGAAAGGGTTTGCAAACCGCTGAATCCACACGTGAGTTTAACTCTGTCAGTTGAATGCACACTTTGACAACCATTCAGTTAGATAGCTCCGTTTTGCTTTTAGAAGCAGATATTTCTCTGTACAGCCTATGGTCCCATTCACTCGGGAATATCCCAACGCAGCTCCTAGAAGAAACGTGTTTCTGACTCGCTGAATCTCAACATAGATTCAACTCTCTTAGGTGAACGAACGCACAACAGAGCAGTTTCATCGAAACGTTTCTCCTGAGTTTTAGACGAAGTTTCCTGCTGTTTAGTACGTATGCCGGCATTGGGCGGGAAATACCGGTTTTGGGATACTGCACAGAAAGGGTTTGCAAACCGCTGAATCCACACGTGAGTTTAACTCTGTCAGTTGAATGCACACATTGACAACCATTCAGTTTGATAGCACCCTTTTGGTTTTAGAAGCAGATATTTCTCTGTACAGCCTATGGTCCCATTCACTCGGGAATATCCCAACGCAGCTCCTGGAAGAAACGTGTTTCTGACTCGCTGAATCTCAACATAGATTCAACTCTCTTCGGTGAACGAACGCACAGCAGAGCAGTTTCAAAGAAACGTTTCTCCTGAGTTTTAGACGAAGTTTCCTGCGGTTTAGTACGGATGCCGGCATTGGGGTGGAAATACCGGTTTTGGGATTCTGCACAGAAAGGGTTTGCAAACCGCTGAATCCACACCTGAGTTTAACTTTGTCAGTTGAATGCACACAGTGACAACCATCCAGTTAGATAGCTCCGTTTTGGTTTTAGAAGCAGATATTTCTCTGTACAGCCTATGGTCCCATTCACTTGGGAATATCCCAACGCAGCTCCAAGAAGAAACGTGTTTCTGACTCGCTGAATCTCAACATAGATTCAACTCTCTTAGGTGAACGAACGCACAGCAGAGCAGTTTCATGGAAACGTTTCTTCTGAGTTTTAGACGAAGTTTCCTGCTGTTTAGTACGTATGCCGGCATTGGGCTGGAAATACCGGTTTTGGGATTCTGCACAGAAAGGGTTTGCAAACCGCTGAATCCAAACGTGAGTTTAACTCTGTCAGTTGAATGCACACATTGACAACCATTCAGTTTGATAGCTCCGTTTTGGTTTTAGAAGCAGATATTTCTCTGTACAGCCTATGGTCCCATTCACTCGGGAATATCCCAGCGCAGCTCCTAGAAGAAACGTGTTTCTGACTCGCTGAATCTCAACATAGATTCAACTCTCTTACGTGAACGAACGCACAGCAGAGCAGTTTCAAGGAATAGTTTCTCCTGAGTTTTAGACGAAGTTTCCTGCTGTTTAGTACGTATGCCGGCATTGGGCTGGAAATACCGGTTTTGGGATTCTGCACAGAAAGGGTTTGCAAACCGCTGAATCCACACGTGAGTTTAACTCTGTCAGCTGAATGCACACTTTGACAACCATTCAGTTAGATAGCTCCGTTTTGCTTTTAGAAGCAGATATTTCTCTGTACAGCCTATGTTCCCATTCACTCGGGAATATCCCAACGCAGTTCCTAGAAGAAACGTGTTTCTGACTCGCTGTATCTCAACATAGATTCAACTCTCTTAGGTGAACGAACGGACAGCAGGTCAGTTTCAAGGAAACTTTTCTCCTGAGTTTTAGACGAAGTTTCCTGCTGTTTAGTACGGATGCCGGCATTGAGCTGGAAGTACCGGTTTTGGGATTCAGCACAGAAAGGGTTTCCAAACCGCTGAATCCACACGTGAGTTTAACTCTGTCAGGTGAATGCACACATTGACAACCATTCAGTTAGATAGCTCCGTTTTGGTTTTAGAAGCAGATATTTCTCTGTACAGCCTATGGTCCGATTCACTCGGGAATATCCCAATTCAGCTCCTAGAAGAAACGTGTTTCTGACTCGCTGAATCTCAACATAGATCCAACTCTCTGAGGTGAACGAACGCACAGCAGAGCAGTTTCAAGGAAACGTTTCTCCTGAGTTTTAGACGGAGGTTCCTGCAGTTTAGTACGAATGCTGGCATTGAGCTGGAATTACCGGTTTTGGGATTCTGCACCGAAAGGGTTTGTAAACCGCTGAATCCAAACGTGAGTTTAACTCTGTCAGTTGAATGCACACATTGACAACCATTCAGTTAGATAGCACCCTTTTGGTTTTAGGAGCAGATATTTCTCTGTACAGCCAATGGTCCCATTCACTCGGGAATATCCCAACGCAGCTCCTGGAAGAAACGTGTTTCTGACTCGCTGAATCTCAACATAGATTCAACTCTCTTAGGTGATCGAACGCACAGCAGAGCAGTTTCAAAGAAACGTTTCTCCTGAGTTTTAGACGAAGTTTCCTGATGTTTAGTACGGATGCCGGCATTGGGCTGGAAATACCGGTTTTGGAATTCTGCACAGAAAGGGTTTGCAAACCGCTGAATCCACACGTGAGTTTAACTCTGTCAGTTGAATGCACACATTGACAACCATCCAGTTAGATAGCTCCGTTTTGGTTTTAGAAGCAGATATTTCTCTGTACAGCCTATGGTCCCATTCACTCGAGAATATCCCAACGCAGCTCCTAGAAGAAACGTGTTTCTGACTCGCTGAATCTCAACATAGATTCAACTCTCTTAGGTGAACGAACGCACAGCAGAGCAGTTTCAAGGAAACGTTTCTCCTGAGTTTTAGACGAAGTTTCCTGCTGTTTAGTACGTATGCCGGCATTGGGCTGGAAATACCGGTTTTGGGATTCTGCACAGAAAGGGTATGCAAACCGCTGAATCCACACGTGAGTTTTAGTCTCTCAGTTGAATGCACACATTGACAACCATTCAGTTAGATAGCTCAGTTTTGGTTTTAAAAGAAGATATTTCTCTGTACAGCCTATGGTCCCATTCACTCGGGAATATCCCAGCGCAGCTCCTAGAAGAAACGTGTTTCTGACTCGCTGAATCTCAACATAGATTCAACTCTCTTAGGTGAACGAACGCACAGCAGAGCAGTTTCAAGGAAACGTTTCTCCTGAGTTTTAGACGAAGTTTCCTGCTGTTTAGTATGGATGCCGGCATTGGGCTGGAAATACCGGTTTTGGGATTCTGCACAGAAAGGGTTTGCAAACCGCTGAATCCACACGTGAGTTTAACTCTGTCAGTTGAATGCACACATTGACAACCATTCAGTTTGATAGCACCCTTTTGGTTTTAGAAGCAGATATTTCTCTGTACAGCCTATGGTCCCATTCACTCGGGAATATCCCAACGCAGCTCCTAGAAGAAACGTGTTTCTGACTCGCTGAATCTCAACATAGATTCAACTCTCTTCGGTGAACGAACGCACAGCAGAGCAGTTTCATGGAAACGTTTCTCCTGAGTTTTAGACGAAGTTTCCTGCTGTTTAGTACGGATGCCGGCATTGGGGTGGAAATACCGGTTTTGGGATTCTGCACAGAAAGGGTTTGCAAACCGCTGAATCCACACGTGAGTTTAACTTTGTCAGTTGAATGCACACATTGACAACCATCCAGTTTGATAGCTCCGTTTTGGTTTTAGAAGCAGATATTTCTCTGTACAGCCTATGGTCCCATTCACTTGGGAATATCCCAACGCAGCTCCTAGAAGAAACGTGTTTCTGACTCGCTGAATCTCAACAAATATTCAACTCTCTTAGGTGAAAGAACGCACAGCAGAGCAGTTTCAAGGAAACGTTTCTCCTGAGTTTTAGACGAAGTTTCCTGCTGTTTAGTTCGTATGCCGGAATTGGGCTGGAAATACCGGTTTTGGGATTCTGCACAGAAAGGGTTTGCAAACCGCTGAATCCACACGTGAGTTAAACTCTCTCAGTTGAATGCACACATTGACAACCATTCAGTTAGATAGCTCCGTTTTGGTTTTAGTAGTAGATATTTCTCTGTACAGCCTATGGTCCCATTCACTCGGGAATATCCCAGCGCAGCTCCTAGAAGAAACGTGTTTCTGACTCGCTGAATCTCAACATAGATTCAACTCTCTTAGGTGAACGAACGCACAGCAGAGCAGTTTCAAGGAAACGTTTCTCCTGAGTTTTAGACGAAGTTTCCTGCTGTTTAGTATGGATGCCGGCATTGGGCTAGAAATACCGGTTTTGGGATTCTGCACAGAAAGGGTTTGCAAACCGCTGAAGCCACACGTGAGTTTAACTCTGTCAGTTGAATGCACACATTGACAACCATTCAGTTAGATAGCTCCGTTTTGGTTTTAGAAGCAGATATTTCTCTGTACAGCCTATGGTCCCATTCACTCGGGAATATCCCAGTGCAGCTCCTAGAAGAAACGTGTTTCTGACTCGCTGAATCTCAACATTGATTCAACTCTCTTAGGTGAACGAACGCACAGCAGAGCAGTTTCAAGGAAACGTTTCTCCTGAGTTTTAGACGAAGGTTCTTGCAGTTTCGTACGAATGCCGGCATTGAGCTGGAATTACCGGTTTTGGGATTCTGCACAGAAAGGGTTTGTAAACCGCTGAATCCAAACGTGAGTTTAACTCTGTTAGTTGAATGCACACATTGACAACCATTCAGTTAGATAGCACCCTTTTGGTTTTAGGAGCAGATATTTCTCTGTACAGCCTATGGTCCCATTCACTCGGGAATATCCCAACGCAGCTCCTAGAAGAAACGTGTTTCTGACTCGCTGAATCTCAACATAGATTCAACTCTCTTAGGTGATCGAACGCACAGCAGAGCAGTTTCAAGGAAACGTTTCTCCTGAGTTTTAGACGAAGTTTCCTGCTGTTTAGTATGGATGCCGGCATTGGGCTGGAAATACCGGTTTTGGGATTCTGCACAGAAAGGGTATGCAAACCGCTGAATCCACACGTGAGTTTTAGTCTCTCAGTTGAATGCACACATTGACAACCATTCAGTTAGATAGCTCAGTTTTGGTTTTAAAAGAAGATATTTCTCTGTACAGCCTATGGTCCCATTCACTCGGGAATATCCCAGCGCAGCTCCTAGAAGAAACGTGTTTCTGACTCGCTGAATCTCAACATAGATTCAACTCTCTTAGGTGAACGAACGCACAGCAGAGCAGTTTCAAGGAAACGTTTCTCCTGAGTTTTAGACGAAGTTTCCTGCTGTTTAGTATGGATGCCGGCATTGGGCTGGAAATACCGGTTTTGGGATTCTGCACAGAAAGGGTTTGCAAACCGCTGAATCCACACGTGAGTTTAACTCTGTCAGTTGAATGCACACATTGACAACCATTCAGTTTGATAGCACCCTTTTGGTTTTAGAAGCAGATATTTCTCTGTACAGCCTATGGTCCCATTCACTCGGGAATATCCCAACGCAGCTCCTAGAAGAAACGTGTTTCTGACTCGCTGAATCTCAACATAGATTCAACTCTCTTTGGTGAACGAACGCACAGCAGAGCAGTTTCATGGAAACGTTTCTCCTGAGTTTTAGACGAAGTTTCCTGCTGTTTAGTACGGATGCCGGCATTGGGGTGGAAATACCGGTTTTGGGATTCTGCACATAAAGGGTTTGCAAACCGCTGAATCCACACGTGAGTTTAACTTTGTCAGTTGAATGCACACATTGACAACCATCCAGTTTGATAGCTCCGTTTTGGTTTTAGAAGCAGATATTTCTCTGTACAGCCTATGGTCCCATTCACTTGGGAATATCCCAACGCAGCTCCTAGAAGAAACGTGTTTCTGACTCGCTGAATCTCAACATAGATTCAACTCTCTTAGGTGAAAGAACGCACAGCAGAGCAGTTTCAAGGAAACGTTTCTCCTGAGTTTTAGACGAAGTTTCCTGCTGTTTAGTACGTATGCCGGAATTGGGCTGGAAATACCGGTTTTGGGATTCTGCACAGAAAGGGTTTGCAAACCGCTGAATCCACACTTGAGTTTAACTCTCTCAGTTGAATGCACACATTGACAACCATTCAGTTAGATAGCTCCGTTTTGGTTTTAGAAGTAGATATTTCTCTGTACAGCCTATGGTCCCATTCACTCGGGAATATCCCAGCGCAGCTCCTAGAAGAAACGTGTTTCTGACTCGCTGAATCTCAACATAGATTCAACTCTCTTAGGTGAACGAACGCACAGCAGAGCAGTTTCAAGGAAACGTTTCTCCTGAGTTTTAGACGAAGTTTCCTGCTGTTTAGTATGGATGCCGGCATTGGGCTAGAAATACCGGTTTTGGGATTCTGCACAGAAAGGGTTTGCAAACCGCTGAAGCCACACGTGAGTTTAACTCTGTCAGTTGAATGCACACATTGACAACCATTCAGTTAGATAGCTCCGTTTTGGTTTTAGAAGCAGATATTTCTCTGTACAGCCTATGGTCCCATTCACTCGGGAATATCCCAGTGCAGCTCCTAGAAGAAACGTGTTTCTGACTCGCTGAATCTCAACATAGATTCAACTCTCTTAGGTGAACGAACGCACAGCAGAGCAGTTTCAAGGAAACGTTTCTCCTGAGTTTTAGACGAAGGTTCTTGCAGTTTCGTACGAATGCCGGCATTGAGCTGGAATTACCGGTTTTGGGATTCTGCACAGAAAGGGTTTGTAAACCGCTGAATCCAAACGTGAGTTTAACTCTGTTAGTTGAATGCACACATTGACAACCATTCAGTTAGATAGCACCCTTTTGGTTTTAGGAGCAGATATTTCTCTGTACAGCCTATGGTCCCATTCACTCGGGAATATCCCAACGCAGCTCCTAGAAGAAACGTGTTTCTGACTCGCTGAATCTCAACATAGATTCAACTCTCTTAGGTGATCGAACGCACAGCAGAGCAGTTTCAAGGAAACGTTTCTCCTGAGTTTTAGACGAAGTTTCCTGCTGTTTAGTACGGATGCCGGCATTGGGCTGGATGTACCGGTTTTGGGATTCTGCACAGAAAGGGTTTGCAAACCGCTGAATCCACACGTGAGTTTAACTCTCTCAGTTGAATGCACACATTGACAACCATTCAGTTAGATAGCTCCGTTTTGGTTTTAGAAGCAGATATTTCTCTGTACAGCCTATGATCCCATTCACTCGGGAATATCCCAACGCAGCTCCTAGAAGAAACGTGTTTCTGACTCGCTGAATCTCAACATAGATTCAACTCTCTTAGGTGAACGAACGCACAGCAGAGCAGTTTCATGGAAACGTTTCTTCTGAGTTTTAGACGAAGTTTCCTGCTGTTTAGTACGTATGCCGGCATTGGGCTGGAAATACCGGTTTTGGGATTCTGCACAGAAAGGGTTTGCAAACCGCTGAATCCAAACGTGAGTTTAACTCTGTCAGTTGAATGCACACATTGACAACCATTCAGTTTGATAGCTCCGTTTTGGTTTTAGAAGCAGATATTTCTCTGTACAGCCTATGGTCCCATTCACTCGGGAATATCCCAGCGCAGCTCCTAGAAGAAACGTGTTTCTGACTCGCTGAATCTCAACATAGATTCAACTCTCTTACGTGAACGAACGCACAGCAGAGCAGTTTCAAGGAATCGTTTCTCCTGAGTTTTAGACGAAGTTTCCTGCTGTTTAGTACGTATGCCGGCATTGGGCTGGAAATACCGGTTTTGGGATTCTGCACAGAAAGGGTTTGCAAACCGCTGAATCCACACGTGAGTTTAACTCTGTCAGTTGAATGCACACTTTGACAACCATTCAGTTAGATAGCTCCGTTTTGCTTTTAGAAGCAGATATTTCTCTGTACAGCCTATGGTCCCATTCACTCGGGAATATCCCAACGCAGTTCCTAGAAGAAACGTGTTTCTGACTCGCTGAATCTCAACATAGATTCAACTCTCTTAGGTGAACGAACGGACAGCAGGTCAGTTTCAAGGAAACATTTCTCCTGAGTTTTAGAGGAAGTTTCCTGCTGTTTAGTACGGATGACGGCATTGAGCTGGAAGTACCGGTTTTGGGATTCAGCACAGAAAGGGTTTCCAAACCGCTGAATCCACACGTGAGTTTAACTCTGTCAGTTGAATGCACACATTGACAACCATTCAGTTAGATAGCACCCTTTTGGTTTTAGGAGCAGATATTTCTCTGTACAGCCAATGGTCGATTTCACTCGGGAATATCCCAACGCAGCTCCTAGAAGAAACGTGTTTCTGACTCGCTGAATCTCAACATAGATTCAACTCTCTTAGGTGATCGAACGCACAGCAGAGCAGTTTCAAAGAAACGTTTCTCCTGAGTTTTAGACGAAGTTTCCTGCTGTTTAGTACGGATGCCGGCATTGGGCTGGAAATACTGGTTTTGGGATTCTGCACAGAAAGGGTTTGCAAACCGCTGAATCCACACGTGAGTTTAACTTTGTCAGTTGAATGCACACATTGACAACCATCCAGTTAGATAGCTCCGTTTTGGTTTTAGAAGCAGATATTTCTCTGTACAGCCTATGGTCCCATTCACTCGGGAATATCCCAACGCAGCTCCTAGAAGAAACGTGTTTCTGACTCGCTGAATCTCAACATAGATTCAACTCTCTTAGGTGAACGAACGCACAGCAGAGCAGTTTCAAGGAAACGTTTCTCCTGAGTTTTAGACGAAGTTTCCTGCTGTTTAGTACGTATGCCGGCATTGGGCTGGAAATACCGGTTTTGGGATTCTGCACAGAAAGGGTATGCAAACCGCTGAATCCACACGTGAGTTTTAGTCTCTCAGTTGAATGCACACATTGACAACCATTCAGTTAGATAGCTCCGTTTTGGTTTTAAAAGAAGATATTTCTCTGTACAGCCTATGGTCCCATTCACTCGGGAATATCCCAGCGCAGCTCCTAGAAGAAACGTGCTTCTGACTCGCTGAATCTCAACATAGATTCAACTCTCTTAGGTGAACGAACGCACAGCAGAGCAGTTTCAAGGAAACGTTTCTCCTGAGTTTTAGACGAAGTTTCCTGCTGTTTAGTATGGATGCCGGCATTGGGCTGGAAATACCGGTTTTGGGATTCTGCACAGAAAGGGTATGCAAACCGCTGAAGCCACACGTGAGTTTAACTCTGTCAGTTGAATGCACACATTGACAACCATTCAGTTAGATAGCTCCGTTTTGGTTTTAGAAGCAGATATTTCTCTGTACAGCCTATGGTCCCATTCACTCGGGAATATCCCAATGCAGCTCCTAGAAGAAACGTGTTTCTGACTCGCTGAATCTCAACATAGATTCAACTCTCTTAGGTGAACGAACGCACAGCAGAGCAGTTTCAAGGAAACGTTTCTCCTGAGTTTTAGACGAAGGTTCTTGCAGTTTCGTACGAATGCAGGCATTGAGCTGGAATTACCGGTTTTGGGATTCTGCACAGAAAGGGTTTGTAAACCGCTGAATCCAAACGTGAATTTAACTCTGTTAGTTGAATGCAAACATTGACAACCATTCAGTTAGATAGCACCCTTTTGGTTTTAGGACCAGATATTTCTCTGTACAGCCTATGGTCCCATTCACTCGGGAATATCCCAACGCAGATCCTAGAAGAAACGTGTTTCTGACTCGCTGAATCTCAACATAGATTCAACTCTCTTAGGTGATGGAACGCACAGCAGAGCAGTTTCAAGGAAACGTTTCTCCTGAGTTTTAGACGAAGTTTCCTGCTGTTTAGTACGGATGCCGGCATTGGGCTGGATGTACCGGTTTTGGGATTCTGCACAGAAAGGGTTTGCAAACCGCTGAATCCACACGTGAGTTTAACTCTCTCAGTTGAATGCACACATTGACAACCATTCAGTTATATAGCTCCGTTTTGGTTTTAGAAGCAGATATTTCTCTGTACAGCCTATGGTCCCATTCACTCGGGAATATCCCAACGCAGCTCCTAGAAGAAACGGGTTTCTGACTCGCTGAATCTCAACATAGATTCAACTCTCTTCGGTGAACGAGCGCACAGCAGAGCAGTTTCATGGAAACGTTTCTCCTGATTTTAGACGAAGTTTCCTGCTGTTTAGTACGGATGCCGGCATTGGGGTGGAAATACCGGTTTTGGGATTCTGCACAGAAAGGGTTTGCAAACCGCTGAATCCACACGTGAGTTTAACTTTGTCAGTTGAATGCACACATTGACAACCATCCAGTTAGATAGCTCCGTTTTGGTTTTAGAAGCAGATATTTCTCTGTACAGCCTATGGTCCCATTCACTCGGGAATATCCCAACGCAGCTCCTAGAAGAAACGTGTTTCTGACTCGCTGAATCTCAACATAGATTCAACTCTCTTAGGTGAACGAAGGCACAGCAGAGCAGTTTCAAGGAAACGTTTCTCCTGAGTTTTAGACGAAGTTTCCTCCTGTTTAGTACGGATGCCGGCATTGGGCTGGAAATACCGGGCTTGGGATTCTGCACAGAAAGGGTTTGCAAACCGCTGAATCCACACGTGAGTTTAACTTTGTCTGTTGAATGCACACATTGACAACCATCCAGTTAGATAGCTCCGTTTTGGTTTTAGAAGCAGGTATTTCTCTGTACAGACTATGGTCCCATTCACTCGGGAATATCCCAACGCAGCTCCTAGAAGAAACGTGTTTCTGACTCGCTGAATCTCAACACAGATTCAACTCTCTTAGGTAAACGAACGCACAGCAGAGCAGCTTCAAGGAAACTTTTCTCCTGAGTTTTAGACGAAGTTTCCTGCTGTTTAGTACGGATGCCGGCATTGGGCTGGAAATACCGGTTTTGGGATTCTGCACAGAAAATGTTTGCAAACCGCTGAATCCACACGTGAGTTTAACTCTGTCAGTTGAATGCACATATTGACAACCATTCAGTTAGATAGCTCCGTTTTTGTTTTAGAAGAAGATATTTCTCGGTACAGCCTATGGTCCCATTCACTCGGGAATATCCCAGCGCAGCTCCTAGAAGAAACGTGTTTCTGACTCGCTGAATCTCAACATAGATTCAACTTTCTTAGGTGAACGAACGCACAGCAGAGCAGTTTCAAGGAAACGTTTCTCCTGAGTTTTAGACGAAGGTTCTTGCAGTTTCGTACGAATGACGGCATTGAGCTGGAATTACCGGTTTTGGGATTCTGCACAGAAAGGGTTTGTAAACCGCTGAATCCAAACGTGAGTTTAATTCTGTCAGTTGAATGCACACATTGACAACCATTCAGTTAGATAGCTCCGTTTTGGTTTTAGGAGCAGATATTTCTCTTTACAGCCTATGGTCCCATTCACTCGGGAATATCCCAACGCAGCTCCTAGAAGAAACGTGTTTCTGACTCGCTGAATCTCAGCATTGATTGAACTCTCTTAGGTGAACGAACGCACAGCAGAGCAGTTTCAAGGAAACGTTTCTCCTGAGTTTTAGACGAAGATTCCTGCTGTTTAGTACGGATGCCGGCATTGGGCTGGAAGTACCGGTTTTGGGATTCTGCACAGAAAGGGTTGGCAAACCGCTGAATCCACACGTGAGTTTATCTCTGTCAGTTGAATGCACACATTGACAATCATCCAGTTAGATATCTCCGTTTTGGTTTTAGAAGCAGATATTTCTCTGTACAGCCTATGATCCCATTCACTCGGGAATATCCCAACGCAGCTCCTAGAAGAAACGTGTTTCTGACTCGCTGAATCTCAACATAGATTCAACTCTCTTAGGTGAACGAAGGCACAGCAGAGCAGTTTCAAGGAAACGTTTCTCCTGAGTTTTAGACGAAGTTTCCTGCAGTTTAGTACGTATGCCGGCATTGAGCTGGAATTACCGGTTTTGGGATTCTGCACAGAAAGGGTTTGTAAACCGCTGAATCCAAACGTGAGTTTAACTCTGTCAGTTGAATGCACACATTGACAACCATTCACTTTGATAGCACCCATTTGGTTTTAGAAACAGATATTTCTCTGTACAGCCTATGGTCCCATTCACTCGGGAAAAACCCAACGCAGCTCCTAGAAGAAACGTGTTTCTGACTCGCTGAATCTCAACATAGATTCAACTCTCTTAGGTGAACGAATGCACAGCAGAGCAGTTTCAAGGAAACTTTTCTCCTGAGTTTTAGACGAAGTTTCCTGCTGTTTAGTACGTATGCCGGCATTGGGCTGGAAATACCGGTTTTGGGATTCTGCACAGAAAGGGTTTGCAAACCGCTGAATCCACACGTGAGTTTAACTCTGTCAGTTGAATGCACACATTGACAACCATTCACTTAGATAGCTCCGTTTTGGTTTTAGAAGCAGATATTTCTCTGTACAGCCTATGGTCCCATTCACTTGGGAATATCCCAACGCAGCTCCTAGAAGAAACGTGTTTCTGACTCGCTGAATCTCAACATAGATTCAACTCTCTTAGGTGAACGAACGCACAGCAGAGCAGTTTCAAGGAAACGTTTCTCCTGAGTTTTAGACGAAGTTTCCTGCTGTTTAGTACGGATGCTGGCATTGGGCTGGAAATACCGGTTTTGGCATTCTGCACAGAAAGGGTTTGCAAACCGCTGAATCCACACGTGAGTTTAACGTTGTCAGTTGAATGCACACATTGGCAACCATCCAGTTAGATAGCTCCGTTTTGGTTTTAGAAGCAGATATTTCTCTGTACAGCCTATGGTCCCATTCACTCGGGAATATAACAACGCAGCTCCTAGAAGAAACGTGTTTCTGACTCGCTGAATCTCAACATAGATTCACCTCTCTTAGGTGAACGATCGCACAGCTGAGCAGTTTCAAGGAAACGTTTCTTTTGAGTTTTAGACGAAGTTTCCTGCTGTTTAGTATGTATGCCGGCATTGGGCTGGAAATACCGGTTTTGGGATTCTGCACAGAAAGGGTTTGCAAACCGCTGGATCCACACGTGAGTTTAACTCTGTCAGTTGAATGCACACATTGACAACCATTCAGTTAGATAGCTCCGTTTTGGTTTTAGAAGCAGATATTTCTCTGTACAGCCTATGGTCCCATTCACTCGGGAATATCCCAACGAAGCTCCTGGAAGAAACGTGTTTCTGACTCGCTGAATCTCAACATAGATTCAACTCTCTTAGGTGAACGAACGCACAGCAGAGCAGTTTCAAGGAAATGTTTCTCCTGAGTTTTAGACGAAGTTTCCTGCTGTTTAGTACGTATGCCGGCATTGGGCTGGAAATACCGGTTTTGGGATTCTGCACAGAAAGGGTTTGCAAACCGCTGAATCCACACGTGAGTTTAACTCTGTCAGTTGAATGCACACATTGACAACCATTCAGTTTGATAGCACCCTTTTGGTTTTAGAAGCAGATATTTCTCTGTACAGCCTATGGTCCCATTCACTCGGGAATATCCCAACGCAGCTCCTAGAAGAAACGTGTTTCTGACTCGCTGAATCTCAACATAGATTCAACTCTCTTCGGTGAACGAACGCACAGCAGAGCAGTTTCAAGGAAACGTTTCTCCTGAGTTTTAGACGAAGTTTCCTCCTGTTTAGTATGGATGCCGGCATTGGGGTGGAAATACCGGTTTTGGGATTCTGCACAGAAAGGGTTTGCAAACCGCTGAATCCACACGTGAGTTTAACTTTGTCAGTTGAATGCACACATTGACAACCATCCAGTTAGATAGCTCCGTTTTGGTTTTAGAAGCAGATATTTCTCTGTACAGCCTATGGTCCCATTCACTCGGGAATATCCCAACGCAGCTCCTAGAAGAAACGTGTTTCTGACTCGCTGAATCTCAACACAGATTCAACTCTCTTAGGTGAACGAACGCACAGCAGAGCAGTATCAAGGAAACTTTTCTCCTGAGTATTAGACGAAGTTTCCTGCTGTTTAGTACGTATGCCGGCATTGGGCTGGAAATACCGGTTTTGGGATTCTGCACAGAAAGGGTTTGCAAACCGCTGAATCAACACGTCAGTTTAACTCTGTCAGTTGAATGCACACATTGACAACCATTCATTTAGATAGCTCCGTTTTGGTTTTAGAAGAAGATATTTCTCTGTACAGCCTATGGTCCCATTCACTCGGGAATATCCCAGCGCAGCTCCTAGAAGAAACGTGTTTCTGACTCGCTGAATCTTAACATAGATTCAACTCTCTTAGGTGAACGAAAGCACAGCAGAGCAGTTTCAAGGAAACGTTTCTCCTGAGTTTTAGACGAAGTTTCCTGCTGTTTAGTACGGATGCCGGCATTGGGGTGGAAATACCGGTTTTGGGATTCTGCACAGAAAGGGTTTGCAAACCCCTGAATCCACACGTGAGTTTATCTCTGTCAGTTGAATGCACACATTGACAAAAATTCAGTTTGATAGCTCCGTTTTGGTTTTAGAAGCAGATATTTCTCTGTACAGCCTATGGTCCCATTCACTCGGGAATATCCCAACGCAGCTCCTAGAAGAAACGTGTTTCTGACTCGCTGAATCTCAACATAGATTCAACTCTCTTAGGTGAACGAACGCACAGCAGAGCAGTTTCAAGGAAACGTTTCTCCTGAGTTTTAGACGAAGGTTCTTGCAGTTTCGTACGAATGCCGGCATTGAGCTGGAATTACCGGTTTTGGGATTCTGCACAGAAAGGGTTTGTAAACCGCTGAATCCAAACGTGAATTTAACTCTGTTAGTTGAATGCAAACATTGACAACCATTCAGTTAGATAGCACCCTTTTGGTTTTAGGAGCAGATATTTCTCTGTACAGCCTATGGTCCCATTCACTCGGGAATATCCCAACGCAGCTCCTAGAAGAAACGTGTTTCTGACTCGCTGAATCTCAACATAGATTCAACTCTCTTAGGTGATGGAACGCACAGCAGAGCAGTTTCAAGGAAACGTTTCTCCTGAGTTTTAGACGAAGTTTCCTGCTGTTTAGTACGGATGCCGGCATTGGGCTGGATGTACCGGTTTTGGGATTCTGCACAGAAAGGGTTTGCAAACCGCTGAATCCACACGTGAGTTTAACTCTCTCAGTTGAATGCACACATTGACAACCATTCAGTTATATAGCTCCGTTTTGGTTTTAGAAGCAGATATTTCTCTGTACAGCCTATGATCCCATTCACTCGGGAATATCCCAACGCAGCTCCTAGAAGAAACGTGTTTCTGACTCGCTGAATCTCAACATAGATTCAACTCTCTTAGGTGAACGAACGCACAGCAGAGCAGTTTCATGGAAACGTTTCTTCTGAGTTTTAGACGAAGTTTCCTGCTGTTTAGTACGTATGCCGGCATTGGGCTGGAAATACCGGTTTTGGGATTCTGCACACAAAGGGTTTGCAAACCGCTGAATCCACACGTGAGTTTAACTCTGTCAGTTAAAGGCACACATTGACAACCATTCAGTTAGATAGCTCCGTTTTGGTTTTAGAAGCAGATATTTCTCTGTACAGCCTATGGTCCCATTCACTCGGGAATATCCCAACGCAGCTCCTAGAAGAAACGTGTTTCTGACTCGCTGAATCTCAACATAGATTCAACTCTCTTAGGTGAACGAACGCACAGCAGAGCAGTTTCAAGGAAACGTTTCTCCTGAGTTTTAGACGAAGTTTCCTGCTGTTTAGTACGGATGCCGGCATTGGGCTGGAAATACCGGTTTTGGGATTCTGCACAGAAAGGGTTTGCAAACCGCTGAATCCAAACGTGAGTCTAACTCTGTCAGTTGAATGCACATATTGACAACCATTCAGTTTGATAGCACCCTTTTGGTTTTAGAAGCAGATATTTCTCTGTACAGCCTATGGTCCCATTCACTTGGGAATATCCCAGTGCAGCTCCTAGAAGAAACGTGTTTCTGACTCGCTGCATCGCAACATAGATTCAACTCTCTTACGTGAACGAACGCACAGCAGAGCAGTTTCAAGGAAACGTTTCTCCTGAGTTTTAGACGAAGTTTCCTCCTGTTTAGTACGGATGCCGGCATTGGGCTGGAAATACCGGTTTTGGGATTCTGCACAGAAAGGGTTTGCAAACCGCTGAATCCACACGTGAGTTTAACTTTGTCTGTTGAATGCACACATTGACAACCATCCAGTTAGATAGCTCCGTTTTGGTTTTAGAAGCAGGTATTTCTCTGTACAGCCTATGGTCCCATTCACTCGGGAATATCCCAACGCAGCTCCTAGAAGAAACGTGTTTCTGACTCGCTGAATCTCAACACAGATTCAACTCTCTTAGGTAAACGAACGCACAGCAGAGCAGTTTCAAGGAAACTTTTCTCCTGAGTTTTAGACGAAGTTTCCTGCTGTTTAGTACAGATGCCGGCATTGGGCTGGAAATACCGGTTTTGGGATTCTGCACAGAAAGGGTTTGCAAACCGCTGAATCCACACGTGAGTTTAACTCTGTCAGTTGAATGCACATATTGACAACCATTCAGTTAGATAGCTCCGTTTTGGTTTTAGAAGAAGATATTTCTCTGTACAGCCTATGGTCCCATTCACTCGGGAATATCCCAGCGCAGCTCCAAGAAGAAACGTGTTTCTGACTCGCTGAATCTCAACATAGATTCAACTTTCTTAGGTGAACGAACGCACAGCAGAACAGTTTCAAGGAAACGTTTCTCCTGAGTTTTAGACGAAGGTTCTTGCAGTTTCGTACGAATGACGGCATTGAGCTGGAATTACCGGCTTTGGGATTCTGCACAGAAAGGGTTTGTAAACCGCTGAATCCAAACGTGAGTTTAATTATGTCAGTTGAATGCACACATTGACAACCATTCAGTTAGATAGCTCCGTTTTGGTTTTAGGAGCAGATATTTCTCTTTACAGCCTATGGTCCCATTCACTCGGGAATATCCCAACGCAGCTCCTAGAAGAAACGTGTTTCTGACTCGCTGAATCTCAGCATAGATTCAACTCTCTTAGGTGAACGAACGCACAGCAGAGCAGTTTCAAGGAAACGTTTCTCCTGAGTTTTAGACGAAGTTTCCTGCTGTTTAGTACGGATGCCGGCATTGGGCTGGAAGTACCGGTTTTGGGATTCTGCACAGAAAGGGTTGGCAAACCGCTGAATCCACACGTGAGTTTAACTCTGTAAGTTGAATGCACACATTGACAATCATCCAGTTAGATAGCTCCGTTTTGGTTTTAGAAGCAGATATTTCTCTGTACAGCCTATGGTCCCATTCACTCGGGAATATCCCAACGCAGCTCCTAGAAGAAACGTGTTTCTGACTCGCTGAATCTCAACATAGATAAAACTCTCTTAGGTGAACGAACGCACAGCAGAGCAGTTTCACGGAAACGTTTCTCCTGAGTTTTAGACGAAGCTTCCTGCTGTTTAGTACGTATGCCGGCATTGGGCTGGAAATAGCGGTTTTGGGATTCTGCACAGAAAGGGTTTGCAAACTGCTGAATCCACACTTGAGTTTAACTCTGTCAGTTGAATGCACACATTGACAACCATCCAGTTAGATAGCTCCGTTTTGCTTTTAGAAGCAGATATTTCTCTGTACAGCCTATGGTCCCATTCACTCGGGAATATCCCAACGCAGCTCCTAGAAGAAACGTGTTTCTGACTCGCTGAATCTCAACATACATTCAACTCTCTTACGTGAACAAAGGCACAGCAGAGCAGTTTCAAGGAAACGTTTCTCCTGAGTTTTAGACGAAGTTTCCTGCAGTTAAGTACGTATGCCGGCATTGAGCTGGAATTACCGGTTTTGGGATTCTGCACAGAAAGGTTTTGTAAACCGCTGAATCCAAACGTGAGTTTAACTCTGTCAGTTGAATGCACACATTGACAACCATTCACTTTGATAGCACCCTTTTGGTTTTAGAAGCAGATATTTCTCTGTACAGCCTATGGTCCCATTCACTCGGGAATAACCCAACGCAGCTCCTAGAAGAAACGTGTTTCTGACTCGCTGAATCTCAACGTAGATTCAACTCTCTTAGGTGAACGAATGCACAGAAGAGCAGTTTCAAGGAAACTTTTCTCCTGAGTTTTAGACGAAGTTTTCTGCTGTTTAGTACGTATGCCGGCATTGGGCTGGAAATACCGGTTTTGGGATTCTGCACAGAAAGGGTTTGCAAACCGCTGAATTCACACGTGAGTTTAACTCTGTCAGTTGAATGCACACATTGACAACCATTCACTTAGATAGTTCCGTTTTGCTTTTAGAAGCAGATATTTCTCTGTACAGCCTATGGTCCCATTCACTCGGGAATATCCCAACGCAGCTCCTAGAAGAAACGTGTTTCTGACTCGCTGAATCTCAACATAGATTCAACTCTCTTAGGTGAACGAACGCACAGCAGAGCAGTTTCAAGGAAACGTTTCTCCTGAGTTTTAGACGAAGGTTCTTGCAGTTTCGTACGAATGCCGGCATTGAGCTGGAATTACCGGTTTTGGGATTCTGCACAGAAAGGGTTTGTAAACCGCTGAATCCAAACGTGAATTTAACTCTGTTAGTTGAATGCAAACATTGACAACCATTCAGTTAGATAGCACCCTTTTGGTTTTAGGAGCAGATATTTCTCTGTACAGCCTATGGTCCCATTCACTCGGGAATATCCCAACGCAGCTCCTAGAAGAAACGTGTTTCTGACTCGCTGAATCTCAACATAGATTCAACTCTCTTAGGTGATGGAACGCACAGCAGAGCAGTTTCAAGGAAACGTTTCTCCTGAGTTTTAGACGAAGTTTCCTGCTGTTTAGTACGGATGCCGGCATTGGGCTGGATGTACCGGTTTTGGGATTCTGCACAGAAAGGGTTTGCA
The DNA here is from genome assembly GCF_030222135.1 of Aotus nancymaae. Taxonomy (NCBI): domain Eukaryota; kingdom Metazoa; phylum Chordata; class Mammalia; order Primates; family Aotidae; genus Aotus; species Aotus nancymaae. The sequence continues at coordinate 3,889,069 of NW_026988568.1, read as the reverse complement.
AACCGCTGAATCCACACGTGAGTTTAACTCTCTCAGTTGAATGCACACATTGACAACCGTTCAGTTATATAGCTCCGTTTTGGTTTTAGAAGCAGATATTTCTCTGTACAGCCTATGATCCCATTCACTCGGGAATATCCCAACGCAGCTCCTAGAAGAAACGTGTTTCTGACTCGCTGAATCTCAACATAGATTCAACTCTCTTAGGTGAACGAACGCACAGCAGAGCAGTTTCATGGAAACGTTTCTTCTGAGTTTTAGACGAAGTTTCCTGCTGTTTAGTACGTATGCCGGCATTGGGCTGGAAATACCGGTTTTGGGATTCTGCACAGAAAGGGTTTGCAAACCGCTGAATCCACACGTGAGTTTAACTCTGTCAGTTAAAGGCACACATTGACAACCATTCAGTTAGATAGCTCCGTTTTGGTTTTAGAAGCAGATATTTCTCTGTACAGCCTATGGTCCCATTCACTCGGGAATATCCCAACGCAGCTCCTAGAAGAAACGTGTTTCTGACTCGCTGAATCTCAACATAGATTCAACTCTCTTAGGTGAACGAACGCACAGCAGAGCAGTTTCAAGGAAACGTTTCTCCTGAGTTTTAGACGAAGTTTCCTGCTGTTTAGTACGGATGCCGGCATTGGGCTGGAAATACCGGTTTTGGGATTCTGCACAGAAAGGGTTTGCAAACCGCTGAATCCAAACGTGAGTCTAACTCTGTCAGTTGAATGCACATATTGACAACCATTCAGTTTGATAGCACCCTTTTGGTTTTAGAAGCAGATATTTCTCTGTACAGCCTATGGTCCCATTCACTTGGGAATATCCCAGTGCAGCTCCTAGAAGAAACGTGTTTCTGACTCGCTGCATCGCAACATAGATTCAACTCTCTTACGTGAACGAACGCACAGCAGAGCAGTTTCAAGGAAACGTTTCTCCTGAGTTTTAGACGAAGTTTCCTCCTGTTTAGTACGGATGCCGGCATTGGGCTGGAAATACCGGTTTTGGGATTCTGCACAGAAAGGGTTTGCAAACCGCTGAATCCACACGTGAGTTTAACTTTGTCTGTTGAATGCACACATTGACAACCATCCAGTTAGATAGCTCCGTTTTGGTTTTAGAAGCAGGTATTTCTCTGTACAGCCTATGGTCCCATTCACTCGGGAATATCCCAACGCAGCTCCTAGAAGAAACGTGTTTCTGACTCGCTGAATCTCAACACAGATTCAACTCTCTTAGGTAAACGAACGCACAGCAGAGCAGTTTCAAGGAAACTTTTCTCCTGAGTTTTAGACGAAGTTTCCTGCTGTTTAGTACGGATGCCGGCATTGGGCTGGAAATACCGGTTTTGGGATTCTGCACAGAAAGGGTTTGCAAACCGCTGAATCCACACGTGAGTTTAACTCTGTCAGTTGAATGCACATATTGACAACCATTCAGTTAGATAGCTCCGGTTTGGTTTTAGAAGAAGATATTTCTCTGTACAGCCTATGGTCCCATTCACTCGGGAATATCGCAGCGCAGCTCCTAGAAGAAACGTGTTTCTGACTCGCTGAATCTCAACATAGATTCAACTCTCTTAGGTGAACGAACGCACAGCAGAGCAGTTTCAAGGAAACGTTTCTCCTGAGTTTTAGACGAAGTTTCCTGCTGTTTAGTACGGATGCTGGCATTGGGCTGGAAATACCGGTTTTGGCATTCTGCACAGAAAGGGTTTGCAAACCGCTGAATCCACACGTGAGTTTAACGTTGTCAGTTGAATGCACACATTGGCAACCATCCAGTTAGATAGCTCCGTTTTGGTTTTAGAAGCAGATATTTCTCTGTACAGCCTATGGTCCCATTCACTCGGGAATATAACAACGCAGCTCCTAGAAGAAACGTGTTTCTGACTCGCTGAATCTCAACATAGATTCACCTCTCTTAGGTGAACGATCGCACAGCTGAGCAGTTTCAAGGAAACGTTTCTTTTGAGTTTTAGACGAAGTTTCCTGCTGTTTAGTATGTATGCCGGCATTGGGCTGGAAATACCGGTTTTGGGATTCTGCACAGAAAGGGTTTGCAAACCGCTGGATCCACACGTGAGTTTAACTCTGTCAGTTGAATGCACACATTGACAACCATTCAGTTAGATAGCTCCGTTTTGGTTTTAGAAGCAGATATTTCTCTGTACAGCCTATGGTCCCATTCACTCGGGAATATCCCAACGAAGCTCCTGGAAGAAACGTGTTTCTGACTCGCTGAATCTCAACATAGATTCAACTCTCTTAGGTGAACGAACGCACAGCAGAGCAGTTTCAAGGAAATGTTTCTCCTGAGTTTTAGACGAAGTTTCCTGCTGTTTAGTACGTATGCCGGCATTGGGCTGGAAATACCGGTTTTGGGATTCTGCACAGAAAGGGTTTGCAAACCGCTGAATCCACACGTGAGTTTAACTCTGTCAGTTGAATGCACACATTGACAACCATTCAGTTTGATAGCACCCTTTTGGTTTTAGAAGCAGATATTTCTCTGTACAGCCTATGGTCCCATTCACTCGGGAATATCCCAACGCAGCTCCTAGAAGAAACGTGTTTCTGACTCGCTGAATCTCAACATAGATTCAACTCTCTTCGGTGAACGAACGCACAGCAGAGCAGTTTCAAGGAAACGTTTCTCCTGAGTTTTAGACGAAGTTTCCTCCTGTTTAGTATGGATGCCGGCATTGGGGTGGAAATACCGGTTTTGGGATTCTGCACAGAAAGGGTTTGCAAACCGCTGAATCCACACGTGAGTTTAACTTTGTCAGTTGAATGCACACATTGACAACCATCCAGTTAGATAGCTCCGTTTTGGTTTTAGAAGCAGATATTTCTCTGTACAGCCTATGGTCCCATTCACTCGGGAATATCCCAACGCAGCTCCTAGAAGAAACGTGTTTCTGACTCGCTGAATCTCAACACAGATTCAACTCTCTTAGGTGAACGAACGCACAGCAGAGCAGTATCAAGGAAACTTTTCTCCTGAGTATTAGACGAAGTTTCCTGCTGTTTAGTACGTATGCCGGCATTGGGCTGGAAATACCGGTTTTGGGATTCTGCACAGAAAGGGTTTGCAAACCGCTGAATCCACACGTCAGTTTAACTCTGTCAGTTGAATGCACACATTGACAACCATTCATTTAGATAGCTCCGTTTTGGTTTTAGAAGAAGATATTTCTCTGTACAGCCTATGGTCCCATTCACTCGGGAATATCCCAGCGCAGCTCCTAGAAGAAACGTGTTTCTGACTCGCTGAATCTTAACATAGATTCAACTCTCTTAGGTGAACGAACGCACAGCAGAGCAGTTTCAAGGAAACGTTTCTCCTGAGTTTTAGACGAAGTTTCCTGCTGTTTAGTACGGATGCCGGCATTGGGCTGGAAATACCGGTTTTGGGATTCTGCACAGAAAGGGTTTGCAAACCGCTGAATCCACACGTGAGTCTAACTCTGTCAGTTGAATGCACATATTGACAACCATTCAGTTTGATAGCACCCTTTTGGTTTTAGAAGCAGATATTTCTCTGTACAGCCTATGGTCCCATTCACTTGGGAATATCCCAGTGCAGCTCCTAGAAGAAACGTGTTTCTGACTCGCTGCATCGCAACATAGATTCAACTCTCTTACGTGAACGAACGCACAGCAGAGCAGTTTCAAGGAAACGTTTCTCCTGAGTTTTAGACGAAGTTTCCTCCTGTTTAGTACGGATGCCGGCATTGGGCTGGAAATACCGGTTTTGGGATTCTGCACAGAAAGGGTTTGCAAACCGCTGAATCCACACGTGAGTTTAACTTTGTCTGTTGAATGCACACATTGACAACCATCCAGTTAGATAGCTCCGTTTTGGTTTTAGAAGCAGGTATTTCTCTGTACAGCCTATGGTCCCATTCACTCGGGAATATCCCAACGCAGCTCCTAGAAGAAACGTGTTTCTGACTCGCTGAATCTCAACACAGATTCAACTCTCTTAGGTAAACGAACGCACAGCAGAGCAGTTTCAAGGAAACTTTTCTCCTGAGTTTTAGACGAAGTTTCCTGCTGTTTAGTACGGATGCCGGCATTGGGCTGGAAATACCGGTTTTGGGATTCTGCACAGAAAGGGTTTGCAAACCGCTGAATCCACACGTGAGTTTAACTCTGTCAGTTGAATGCACATATTGACAACCATTCAGTTAGATAGCTCCGTTTTGGTTTTAGAAGAAGATATTTCTCTGTACAGCCTATGGTCCCATTCACTCGGGAATATCCCAGCGCAGCTCCAAGAAGAAACGTGTTTCTGACTCGCTGAATCTCAACATAGATTCAACTTTCTTAGGTGAACGAACGCACAGCAGAACAGTTTCAAGGAAACGTTTCTCCTGAGTTTTAGACGAAGGTTCTTGCAGTTTCGTACGAATGACGACATTGAGCTGGAATTACCGGCTTTGGGATTCTGCACAGAAAGGGTTTGTAAACCGCTGAATCCAAACGTGAGTTTAATTATGTCAGTTGAATGCACACATTGACAACCATTCAGTTAGATAGCTCCGTTTTGGTTTTAGGAGCAGATATTTCTCTTTACAGCCTATGGTCCCATTCACTCGGGAATATCCCAACGCAGCTCCTAGAAGAAACGTGTTTCTGACTCGCTGAATCTCAGCATAGATTCAACTCTCTTAGGTGAACGAACGCACAGCAGAGCAGTTTCAAGGAAACGTTTCTCCTGAGTTTTAGACGAAGTTTCCTGCTGTTTAGTACGGATGCCGGCATTGGGCTGGAAGTACCGGTTTTGGGATTCTGCACAGAAAGGGTTGGCAAACCGCTGAATCCACACGTGAGTTTAACTCTGTAAGTTGAATGCACACATTGACAATCATCCAGTTAGATAGCTCCGTTTTGGTTTTAGAAGCAGATATTTCTCTGTACATCCTATGGTCCCATTCACTCGGGAATATCCCAACGCAGCTCCTAGAAGAAACGTGTTTCTGACTCGCTGAATCTCAACATAGATAAAACTCTCTTAGGTGAACGAACGCACAGCAGAGCAGTTTCACGGAAACGTTTCTCCTGAGTTTTAGACGAAGCTTCCTGCTGTTTAGTACGTATGCCGGCATTGGGCTGGAAATAGCGGTTTTGGGATTCTGCACAGAAAGGGTTTGTAAACCGCTGAATCCAAACGTGAGTTTAACTCTGTCAGTTGAATGCACACATTGACAACCATTCACTTTGATAGCACCCTTTTGGTTTTAGAAGCAGATATTTCTCTGTACAGCCTGTGGTCCCATTCACTCGGGAATAACCCAACGCAGCTCCTAGAAGAAACGTGTTTCTGACTCGCTGAATCTCAACGTAGATTCAACTCTCTTAGGTGAACGAATGCACAGAAGAGCAGTTTCAAGGAAACTTTTCTCCTGAGTTTTAGACGAAGTTTTCTGCTGTTTAGTACGTATGCCGGCATTGGGCTGGAAGTACCGGTTTTGGGATTCTGCACAGAAAGGGTTTGCAAACCGCTGAATTCACACGTGAGTTTAACTCTGTCAGTTGAATGCACACATTGACAACCATTCACTTAGATAGTTCCCTTTTGCTTTTAGAAGCAGATATTTCTCTGTACAGCCTATGGTCCCATTCACTCGGGAATATCCCAACGCAGCTCCTAGAAGAAACGTGTTTCTGACTCGCTGAATCTCAACATAGATTCAACTCTCTTAGGTGAACGAACGCACAGCAGAGCAGTTTCAAGGAAACGTTTCTCCTGAATTTTAGACGAAGGTTCTTGCAGTTTCGTACGAATGCCGGCATTGAGCTGGAATTACCGGTTTTGGGATTCTGCACAGAAAGGGTTTGTAAACCGCTGAATCCAAACGTGAATTTAACTCTGTTAGTTGAATGCAAACATTGACAACCATTCAGTTAGATAGCACCCTTTTGGTTTTAGGAGCAGATATTTCTCTGTACAGCCTATGGTCCCATTCACTCGGGAATATAACAACGCAGCTCCTAGAAGAAACGTGTTTCTGACTCACTGAATCTCAACATAGATTCAACTCTCTTAGGTGATGGAACGCACAGCAGAGCAGTTTCAAGGAAACGTTTCTCCTGAGTTTTAGACGAAGTTTCCTGCTGTTTAGTACGGATGCCGGCATTGGGCTGGATGTACCGGTTTTGGGATTCTGCACAGAAAGGGTTTGCAAACCGCTGAATCCACACGTGAGTTTAACTCTCTCAGTTGAATGCACACATTGACAACCGTTCAGTTATATAGCTCCGTTTTGGTTTTAGAAGCAGATATTTCTCTGTACAGCCTATGATCCCATTCACTCGGGAATATCCCAACGCAGCTCCTAGAAGAAACGTGTTTCTGACTCGCTGAATCTCAACATAGATTCAACTCTCTTAGGTGAACGAACGCACAGCAGAGCAGTTTCATGGAAACGTTTCTTCTGAGTTTTAGACGAAGTTTCCTGCTGTTTAGTACGTATGCCGGCATTGGGCTGGAAATACCGGTTTTGGGATTCTGCACAGAAAGGGTTTGCAAACCGCTGAATCCACACGTGAGTTTAACTCTGTCAGTTAAAGGCACAGATTGACAACCATTCAGTTAGATAGCTCCGTTTTGGTTTTAGAAGCAGATATTTCTCTGTACAGCCTATGGTCCCATTCACTCGGGAATATCCCAACGCAGCTCCTAGAAGAAACGTGTTTCTGACTCGCTGAATCTCAACATAGATTCAACTCTCTTAGGTGAACGAACGCACAGCAGAGCAGTTTCAAGGAAACGTTTCTCCTGAGTTTTAGACGAAGTTTCCTGCTGTTTAGTACGGATGCCGGCATTGGGCTGGAAATACCGGTTTTGGGATTCTGCACAGAAAGGGTTTGCAAACCGCTGAATCCAAACGTGAGTCTAACTCTGTCAGTTGAATGCACATATTGACAACCATTCAGTTTGATAGCACACTTTTGGTTTTAGAAGCAGATATTTCTCTGTACAGCCTATGGTCCCATTCACTTGGGAATATCCCAGTGCAGCTCCTAGAAGAAACGTGTTTCTGACTCGCTGCATCGCAACATAGATTCAACTCTCTTACGTGAACGAACGCACAGCAGAGCAGTTTCAAGGAAACGTTTCTCCTGAGTTTTAGACGAAGTTTCCTCCTGTTTAGTACGGATGCCGGCATTGGGCTGGAAATACCGGTTTTGGGATTCTGCACAGAAAGGGTTTGCAAACCGCTGAATCCACACGTGAGTTTAACTTTGTCTGTTGAATGCACACATTGACAACCATCCAGTTAGATAGCTCCGTTTTGGTTTTAGAAGCAGGTATTTCTCTGTACAGCCTATGGTCCCATTCACTCGGGAATATCCCAACGCAGCTCCTAGAAGAAACGTGTTTCTGACTCGCTGAATCTCAACACAGATTCAACTCTCTTAGGTAAACGAACGCACAGCAGAGCAGTTTCAAGGAAACTTTTCTCCTGAGTTTTAGACGAAGTTTCCTGCTGTTTAGTACGGATGCCGGCATTGGGCTGGAAATACCGGTTTTGGGATTCTGCACAGAAAGGGTTTGCAAACCGCTGAATCCACACGTGAGTTTAACTCTGTCAGTTGAATGCACATATTGACAACCATTCAGTTAGATAGCTCCGTTTTGGTTTTAGAAGAAGATATTTCTCTGTACAGCCTATGGTCCCATTCACTCGGGAATATCCCAGCGCAGCTCCAAGAAGAAACGTGTTTCTGACTCGCTGAATCTCAACATAGATTCAACTTTCTTAGGTGAACGAACGCACAGCAGAACAGTTTCAAGGAAACGTTTCTCCTGAGTTTTAGACGAAGGTTCTTGCAGTTTCGTACGAATGACGGCATTGAGCTGGAATTACCGGCTTTGGGATTCTGCACAGAAAGGGTTTGTAAACCGCTGAATCCAAACGTGAGTTTAATTATGTCAGTTGAATGCACACATTGACAACCATTCAGTTAGATAGCTCCGTTTTGGTTTTAGGAGCAGATATTTCTCTTTACAGCCTATGGTCCCATTCACTCGGGAATATCCCAACGCAGCTCCTAGAAGAAACGTGTTTCTGACTCGCTGAATCTCAGCATAGATTCAACTCTCTTAGGTGAACGAACGCACAGCAGAGCAGTTTCAAGGAAACGTTTCTCCTGAGTTTTAGACGAAGTTTCCTGCTGTTTAGTACGGATGCCGGCATTGGGCTGGAAGTACCGGTTTTGGGATTCTGCACAGAAAGGGTTGGCAAACCGCTGAATCCACACGTGAGTTTAACTCTGTAAGTTGAATGCACACATTGACAATCATCCAGTTAGATAGCTCCGTTTTGGTTTTAGAAGCAGATATTTCTCTGTACAGCCTATGGTCCCATTCACTCGGGAATATCCCAACGCAGCTCCTAGAAGAAACGTGTTTCTGACTCGCTGAATCTCAACATAGATAAAACTCTCTTAGGTGAACGAACGCACAGCAGAGCAGTTTCACGGAAACGTTTCTCCTGAGTTTTAGACGAAGCTTCCTGCTGTTTAGTACGTATGCCGGCATTGGGCTGGAAATAGCGGTTTTGGGATTCTGCACAGAAAGGGTTTGCAAACTGCTGAATCCACACTTGAGTTTAACTCTGTCAGTTGAATGCACACATTGACAACCATCCAGTTAGATAGCTCCGTTTTGCTTTTAGAAGCAGATATTTCTCTGTACAGCCTATGGTCCCATTCACTCGGGAATATCCCAACGCAGCTCCTAGAAGAAACGTGTTTCTGACTCGCTGAATCTCAACATACATTCAACTCTCTTACGTGAACAAAGGCACAGCAGAGCAGTTTCAAGGAAACGTTTCTCCTGAGTTTTAGACGAAGTTTCCTGCAGTTAAGTACGTATGCCGGCATTGAGCTGGAATTACCGGTTTTGGGATTCTGCACAGAAAGGGTTTGTAAACCGCTGAATCCAAACGTGAGTTTAACTCTGTCAGTTGAATGCACACATTGACAACCATTCACTTTGATAGCACCCTTTTGGTTTTAGAAGCAGATATTTCTCTGTACAGCCTATGGTCCCATTCACTCGGGAATAACCCAACGCAGCTCCTAGAAGAAACGTGTTTCTGACTCGCTGAATCTCAACGTAGATTCAACTCTCTTAGGTGAACGAATGCACAGAAGAGCAGTTTCAAGGAAACTTTTCTCCTGAGTTTTAGACGAAGTTTTCTGCTGTTTAGTACGTATGCCGGCATTGGGCTGGAAATACCGGTTTTGGGATTCTGCACAGAAAGGGTTTGCAAACCGCTGAATTCACACGTGAGTTTAACTCTGTCAGTTGAATGCACACATTGACAACCATTCACTTAGATAGTTCCCTTTTGCTTTTAGAAGCAGATATTTCTCTGTACAGCCTATGGTCCCATTCACTCGGGAATATCCCAACGCAGCTCCTAGAAGAAACGTGTTTCTGACTCGCTGAATCTCAACATAGATTCAACTCTCTTAGGTGAACGAACGCACAGCAGAGCAGTTTCAAGGAAACGTTTCTCCTGAGTTTTAGACGAAGGTTCTTGCAGTTTCGTACGAATGCCGGCATTGAGCTGGAATTACCGGTTTTGGGATTCTGCACAGAAAGGGTTTGTAAACCGCTGAATCCAAACGTGAATTTAACTCTGTTAGTTGAATGCAAACATTGACAACCATTCAGTTAGATAGCACCCTTTTGGTTTTAGGAGCAGATATTTCTCTGTACAGCCTATGGTCCCATTCACTCGGGAATATCCCAACGCAGCTCCTAGAAGAAACGTGTTTCTGACTCGCTGAATCTCAACATAGATTCAACTCTCTTAGGTGATGGAACGCACAGCAGAGCAGTTTCAAGGAAACGTTTCTCCTGAGTTTTAGACGAAGTTTCCTGCTGTTTAGTACGGATGCCGGCATTGGGCTGGATGTACCGGTTTTGGGATTCTGCACAGAAAGGGTTTGCAAACCGCTGAATCCACACGTGAGTTTAACTCTCTCAGTTGAATGCACACATTGACAACCGTTCAGTTATATAGCTCCGTTTTGGTTTTAGAAGCAGATATTTCTCTGTACAGCCTATGATCCCATTCACTCGGGAATATCCCAACGCAGCTCCTAGAAGAAACGTGTTTCTGACTCGCTGAATCTCAACATAGATTCAACTCTCTTAGGTGAACGAACGCACAGCAGAGCAGTTTCATGGAAACGTTTCTTCTGAGTTTTAGACGAAGTTTCCTGCTGTTTAGTACGTATGCCGGCATTGGGCTGGAAATACCGGTTTTGGGATTCTGCACAGAAAGGGTTTGCAAACCGCTGAATCCACACGTGAGTTTAACTCTGTCAGTTAAAGGCACACATTGACAACCATTCAGTTAGATAGCTCCGTTTTGGTTTTAGAAGCAGATATTTCTCTGTACAGCCTATGGTCCCATTCACTCGGGAATATCCCAACGCAGCTCCTAGAAGAAACGTGTTTCTGACTCGCTGAATCTCAACATAGATTCAACTCTCTTAGGTGAACGAACGCACAGCAGAGCAGTTTCAAGGAAACGTTTCTCCTGAGTTTTAGACGAAGTTTCCTGCTGTTTAGTACGGATGCCGGCATTGGGGTGGAAATACCGGTTTTGGGATTCTGCACAGAAAGGGTTTGCAAACCGCTGAATCCAAACGTGAGTCTAACTCTGTCAGTTGAATGCACATATTGACAACCATTCAGTTTGATAGCACCCTTTTGGTTTTAGAAGCAGATATTTCTCTGTACAGCCTATGGTCCCATTCACTTGGGAATATCCCAGTGCAGCTCCTAGAAGAAACGTGTTTCTGACTCGCTGCATCGCAACATAGATTCAACTCTCTTACGTGAACGAACGCACAGCAGAGCAGTTTCAAGGAAACGTTTCTCCTGAGTTTTAGACGAAGTTTCCTCCTGTTTAGTACGGATGCCGGCATTGGGCTGGAAATACCGGTTTTGGGATTCTGCACAGAAAGGGTTTGCAAACCGCTGAATCCACACGTGAGTTTAACTTTGTCTGTTGAATGCACACATTGACAACCATCCAGTTAGATAGCTCCGTTTTGGTTTTAGAAGCAGGTATTTCTCTGTACAGCCTATGGTCCCATTCACTCGGGAATATCCCAACGCAGCTCCTAGAAGAAACGTGTTTCTGACTCGCTGAATCTCAACACAGATTCAACTCTCTTAGGTAAACGAACGCACAGCAGAGCAGTTTCAAGGAAACTTTTCTCCTGAGTTTTAGACGAAGTTTCCTGCTGTTTAGTACGGATGCCGGCATTGGGCTGGAAATACCGGTTTTGGGATTCTGCACAGAAAGGGTTTGCAAACCGCTGAATCCACACGTGAGTTTAACTCTGTCAGTTGAATGCACATATTGACAACCATTCAGTTAGATAGCTCCGGTTTGGTTTTAGAAGAAGATATTTCTCTGTACAGCCTATGGTCCCATTCACTCGGGAATATCCCAGCGCAGCTCCAAGAAGAAACGTGTTTCTGACTCGCTGAATCTCAACATAGATTCAACTTTCTTAGGTGAACGAACGCACAGCAGAACAGTTTCAAGGAAACGTTTCTCCTGAGTTTTAGACGAAGGTTCTTGCAGTTTCGTACGAATGACGGCATTGAGCTGGAATTACCGGCTTTGGGATTCTGCACAGAAAGGGTTTGTAAACCGCTGAATCCAAACGTGAGTTTAATTATGTCAGTTGAATGCACACATTGACAACCATTCAGTTAGATAGCTCCGTTTTGGTTTTAGGAGCAGATATTTCTCTTTACAGCCTATGGTCCCATTCACTCGGGAATATCCCAACGCAGCTCCTAGAAGAAACGTGTTTCTGACTCGCTGAATCTCAGCATAGATTCATCTCTCTTAGGTGAACGAACGCACAGCAGAGCAGTTTCAAGGAAACGTTTCTCCTGAGTTTTAGACGAAGTTTCCTGCTGTTTAGTACGGATGCCGGCATTGGGCTGGAAGTACCGGTTTTGGGATTCTGCACAGAAAGGGTTGGCAAACCGCTGAATCCACACGTGAGTTTAACTGTGTAAGTTGAATGCACACATTGACAATCATCCAGTTAGATAGTTCCGTTTTGGTTTTAGAAGCAGATATTTCTCTGTACAGCCTATGGTCCCATTCACTCGGGAATATCCCAACGCAGCTCCTAGAAGAAACGTGTTTCTGACTCGCTGAATCTCAACATAGATAAAACTCTCTTAGGTGAACGAACGCACAGCAGAGCAGTTTCACGGAAACGTTTCTCCTGAGTTTTAGACGAAGCTTCCTGCTGTTTAGTACGTATGCCGGCATTGGGCTGGAAATAGCGGTTTTGGGATTCTGCACAGAAAGGGTTTGCAAACTGCTGAATCCACACTTGAGTTTAACTCTGTCAGTTGAATGCACACATTGACAACCATCCAGTTAGATAGCTCCGTTTTGGTTTTAGAAGCAGATATTTCTCTGTACAGCCTATGGTCCCATTCACTCGGGAATATCCCAACGCAGCTCCTAGAAGAAACGTGTTTCTGACTCGCTGAATCTCAACATAGATTCAGCTCTCTTAGGTGAACGAACGCACAGCAGAGCAGTTTCAAGGAAACGTTTCTCCTGAGTTTTAGACGAAGTTTCCTGCTGTTTAGTACGTATGCCGGCATTGGGCTGGAAATACCGGTTTTGGGATTCTGCACAGAAAGGGTTTGCAAACCGCTGAATCCACACGTGAGTTTAACTTTGTCAGTTGAATGCACACATTGGCAACCATCCAGTTAGATAGCTCCGTTTTGGTTTTAGAAGCAGATATTTCTCTGTACAGCCTATGGTCCCATTCACTCGGGAATATAACAACGCAGCTCCTAGAAGAAACGTTTTTCTGACTCGCTGAATCTCAACATAGATTCACCTCTCTTAGGTGAACGAACGCACAGCAGAGCAGTTTCAAGGAAACGTTTCTCCTGAGTTTTAGACGAACTTTCCTGCTGTTTAGTACGGATGCCGGCATTGGGCTGGATGTACCGGTTTTGGGATTCTGCACAGAAAGGGTTTGCAAACCGCTGAATAAACACGTGAGTTTAACTCCGTCAGTTGAATGAACACATTGACAACCATTCAGTTAGATAGCTCCGTTTTGGTTTTAGAAGCAGATATTTCTCTGTACAGCCTATGGTCCCATTCACTCGGGAATATCCCAACGCAGCTCCTGGAAGAAACGTGTTTCTGACTCGCTGAATCTCAACATAGTTTCAACTCTCTTAGGTGAACGAACGCACAGCAGAGCAGTTTCAAGGAAATGTTTCTCCTGAGTTTTAGACGAAGTTTCCTGCTGTTTAGTACGTATGCCGGCATTGGGCTGGAAATACCGGTTTTGGGATTCTGCACAGAAAGGGTTTGCAAACCGCTGAATCCACACGTGAGTTTAACTCTGTCAGTTGAATGCACACATTGACAACCATTCAGTTTGATAGCACCCTTTTGGTTTTAGAAGCAGATATTTCTCTGTACAGCCTATGGTCCCATTCACTCGGGAATATCCCAACCCAGCTCCTAGAAGAAACGTGTTTCTGACTCGCTGAATCTCAACACAGATTCAACTCTCTTAGGTGAACGAACGCACAGCAGAGCAGTATCAAGGAAACTTTTCTCCTGAGTTTTAGACGAAGTTTCCTGCTGTTTAGTACGTATGCCGGCATTGGGTTGGAAATACCGGTTTTGGGATTCTGCACAGAAAGGGTTTGCAAACCGCTGAATCCACACGTCAGTTTAACTCTGTCAGTTGAATGCACACATTGACAACCATTCATTTAGATAGCTCCGTTTTGGTTTTAGAAGAAGATATTTCTCTGTACAGCCTATGGTCCCATTCACTCGGGAATATCCCAGCGCAGCTCCTAGAAGAAACGTGTTTCTGACTCGCTGAATCTTAACATACATTCAACTCTCTTAGGTGAACGAAAGCACAGCAGAGCAGTTTCAAGGAAACGTTTCCCCTGAGTTTTAGACGAAGTTTCCTGCTGTTTAGTACGGATGCCGGCATTGGGGTGGAAATACCGGTTTTGGGATTCTGCACAGAAAGGGTTTGCAAACCCCTGAATCCACACGTGAGTTTATCTCTGTCAGTTGAATGCACATATTGACAACCATTCAGTTAGATAGCTCCGTTTTGGTTTTAGAAGCAGATATTTCTCTGTACAGCCTATGGTCCCATTCACTCGGGAATATCCCAGCGCAGCTCCAAGAAGAAACGTGTTTCTGACTCGCTGAATCTCAACATAGATTCAACTTTCTTAGGTGAGCGAACGCACAGCAGAACAGTTTCAAGGAAACGTTTCTCCTGAGTTTTAGACGAAGGTTCTTGCAGTTTCGTACGAATGACGGCATTGAGCTGGAATTACCGGTTTTGGGATTCTGCACAGAAAGGGTTTGTAAACCGCTGAATCCAAACGTGAGTTTAATTATGTCAGTTGAATGCACACATTGACAACCATTCAGTTAGATAGCTCCGTTTTGGTTTTAGGAGCAGATATTTCTCTTTACAGCCTATGGTCCCATTCACTCGGGAATATCCCAACGCAGCTCCTAGAAGAAACGTGTTTCTGACTCGCTGAATCTCAGCATAGATTCAACTCTCTTAGGTGAACGAACGCACAGCAGAGCAGTTTCAAGGAAACGTTTCTCCTGAGTTTTAGACGAAGTTTCCTGCTGTTTAGTACGGATGCCGGCATTGGGCTGGAAGTACCGGTTTTGGGATTCTGCACAGAAAGGGTTGGCAAACCGCTGAATCCACACGTGAGTTTAACTCTGTAAGTTGAATGCACACATTGACAATCATCCAGTTAGATAGCTCCGTTTTGGTTTTAGAAGCAGATATTTCTCTGTACAGCCTATGGTCCCATTCACTCGGGAATATCCCAACGCAGCTCCTAGAAGAAACGTGTTTCTTACTCGCTGAATCTCAACATAGATAAAACTCTCTTAGGTGAACGAACGCACAGCAGAGCAGTTTCACGGAAACGTTTCTCCTGATTTTTAGACGAAGCTTCCTGCTGTTTAGTACGTATGCCGGCATTGGGCTGGAAATAGCGGTTTTGGGATTCTGCACAGAAAGGGTTTGCAAACTGCTGAATCCACACTTGAGTTTAACTCTGTCAGTTGAATGCACACATTGACAACCATCCAGTTAGATAGCTCCGTTTTGGTTTTAGAAGCAGATATTTCTCTGTACAGCCTATGGTCCCATTCACTCGGGAATATCCCAACGCAGCTCCTAGAAGAAACGTGTTTCTGACTCGCTGAATCTCAACATAGATTCACCTCTCTTAGGTGAACGATCGCACAGCTGAGCAGTTTCAAGGAAACGTTTCTTTTGAGTTTTAGACGAAGTTTCCTGCTGTTTAGTATGTGTGCCGGCATTGGGCTGGAAATACCGGTTTTGGGATTCTGCACAGAAAGGGTTTGCAAACCGCTGAATCCACACGTGAGTTTAACTCTGTCAGTTGAATGCACACATTGACAACCATTCAGTTAGACAGCACCCTTTTGGTTTTAGGATCAGATATTTCTCTGTACAGCCTATGGTCCCATTCACTCGGGAATATCCCAACGCAGCTCCTAGAAGAAACGTGTTTCTGACTCACTGAATCTCAACATAGATTCAACTCTCTTAGGTGAACGAACGCACAGCAGAGCAGTTTCAAGGAAACGTTTCTCCTGAGTTTTAGACGAAGTTTCCTGCTGTTTAGTACGGATGCCGGCATTGGGGTGGAAATACCGGTTTTGGGATTCTGCACAGAAAGGGTTTCCAAACCGCTGAATCCACACGTGAGTTTAACTCCGTCAGTTGAATGCACACATTGACAACCATTCAGTTAGATAGCTCCGTTTTGGTTTTAGAAGCAGATATTTCTCTGTACAGCCTATGGTCCCATTCACTCGGGAATATCCCAACGGAGCTCCTAGAAGAAACGTGTTTCTGACTCGCTGAATCTCAACATAGATTCAGCTCTCTTAGGTGAACGAACGCACAGCAGAGCAGTTTCAAGGAAACGTTTCTCCTGAGTTTTAGACGAAGTTTCCTGCTGTTTAGTACGGATGCCGGCATTGGGCTGTATGTACCGGTTTTGGGATTCTGCACAGAAAGGGTTTGCAAACCGCTGAATCCACATGTGAGTTTAACTCCGTCAGTTGAATGAACACGTTGACAACCATTCAGTTAGATAGCTCCGTTTTGGTTTTAGAAGCAGATATTTCTCTGTACAGCCTATGGTCCCATTCACTCGGGAATATCCCAACGCAGCTCCTGGAAGAAACGTGTTTCTGACTCGCTGAATCTCAACATAGTTTCAACTCTCTTAGGTGAACGAACGCACAGCAGAGCAGTTTCAAGGAAATGTTTCTCCTGAGTTTTAGACGAAGTTTCCTGCTGTTTAGTACGTATGCCGGCATTGGGCTGGAAATACCGGTTTTGGGATTCTGCACAGAAAGGGTTTGCAAACCGCTGAATCCACACGTGAGTTTAACTCTGTCAGTTGAATGCACACATTGACAACCATTCAGTTTGATAGCACCCTTTTGGTTTTAGAAGCAGATATTTCTCTGTACAGCCTATGGTCCCATTCACTCGGGAATATCCCAACGCAGCTCCTAGAAGAAACGTGTTTCTGACTCGCTGAATCTCAACACAGATTCAACTCTCTTAGGTGAACGAACGCACAGCAGAGCAGTATCAAGGAAACTTTTCTCCTGAGTTTTAGACGAAGTTTCCTGCTGTTTAGTACGTATGCCGGCATTGGGCTGGAAATACCGGTTTTGGGATTCTGCACAGAAAGGGTTTGCAAACCGCTGAATCCACACGTCAGTTTAACTCTGTCAGTTGAATGCACACATTGACAACCATTCATTTAGATAGCTCCGTTTTGGTTTTAGAAGAAGATATTTCTCTGTACAGCCTATGGTCCCATTCACTCGGGAATATCCCAACGCAGCTCCTAGAAGAAACGTGTTTCTGACTCGCTGAATCTCAACATAGATTCAACTCTCTTAGGTGAACGAAGGCACAGCAGAGCAGTTTCAAGGAAACGTTTCTCCTGAGTTTTAGACGAAGTTTCCTGCAGTTTAGTACGTATGCCGGCATTGAGCTGGAATTACCGGTTTTGGGATTCTGCACAGAAAGGGTTTGTAAACCGCTGAATCCAAACGTGAGTTTAACGCTGTCAGTTGAATGCACACATTGACAACCATTCACTTTGAAAGCACCCTTTTGGTTTTAGAAGCAGATATTTCTCTGTACAGTCTATGGTCCCATTCACTCGGGAATAACCCAACGCAGCTCCTAGAAGAAACGTGTTTCTGACTCGCTGAATCTCAACATATATTCAACTCTCTTAGGTGAACGAATGCACAGAAGAGCAGTTTCAAGGAAACTTTTCTCCTGAGTTTTAGACGAAGCTTCCTGCTGTTTAGTACGTATGCCGGCATTGGGCTGGAAATACCGGTTTTGGGATTCTGCACAGAAAGGGTTTGCAAACCGCTGAATCCACACGTGAGTTTAACTCTGTCAGTTGAATGCACACATTGACAACCATTCACTTAGATAGCTCCGTTTTGCTTTTAGAAGCAGATATTTCTCTGTACAGCCTATGGTCCCATTCACTCGGGAATATCCCAACGCAGCTCCTAGAAGAAACGTGTTTCTGACTCGCTGAATCTCAACATAGATTCAACTCTCTTAGTTGAACGAACGCACAGCAGAGCAGTTTCAAGGAAACGTTTCTCCTGAGTTTTAGACGAAGTTTCCTCCTGTTTAGTACGTATGCCGGCATTGGGCTGGAAATACCGGTTTTGGGATTCTGCACAGAAAGGGTTTGCAAACCGCTGAATCCACACGTGAGTTTAACTTTGTCAGTTGAATGCACACATTGGCAACCATCCAGTTAGATAGCTCCGTTTTGGTTTTAGAAGCAGATATTTCTCTGTACAGCCTATGGTCCCATTCACTCGGGAATATAACAACGCAGCTCCTAGAAGAAACGTGTTTCTGACTCGCTGAATCTCAACATAGATTCACCTCTCTTAGGTGAACGATCGCACAGCTGAGCAGTTTCAAGGAAACGTTTCTTTTGAGTTTTAGACGAAGTTTCCTGCTGTTTAGTATGTGTGCCGGCATTGGGCTGGAAATACCGGTTTTGGGATTCTGCACAGAAAGGGTTTGCAAACCGCTGAATCCACACGTGAGTTTAACTCTGTCAGTTGAATGCACACATTGACAACCATTCAGTTAGACAGCACCCTTTTGGTTTTAGGATCAGATATTTCTCTGTACAGCCTATGGTCCCATTCACTCGGGAATATCCCAACGCAGCTCCTAGAAGAAACGTGTTTCTGACTCACTGAATCTCAACATAGATTCAACTCTCTTAGGTGAACGAACGCACAGCAGAGCAGTTTCAAGGAAACGTTTCTCCTGAGTTTTAGACGAAGTTTCCTGCTGTTTAGTACGGATGCCGGCATTGGGGTGGAAATACCGGTTTTGGGATTCTGCACAGAAAGGGTTTCCAAACCGCTGAATCCACACGTGAGTTTAACTCCGTCAGTTGAATGCACACATTGACAACCATTCAGTTAGATAGCTCCGTTTTGGTTTTAGAAGCAGATATTTCTCTGTACAGCCTATGGTCCCATTCACTCGAGAATATCCCAACGCAGCTCCTGGAAGAAACGTGTTTCTGACTCGCTGAATCTCAACATAGATTCAACTCTCTTCGGTGAACGAACGCACAGCAGAGCAGTTTCAAGGAAATGTTTCTCCTGGGTTTTAGACGAAGTTTCCTCCTGTTTAGTATGGATGCCGGCATTGGGCTGGAAATACCGGTTTTGGGATTCTGCACAGAAAGGGTTTGCAAACCGCTGAATCCACACGTGAATTTAACTTTGTCAGTTGAATGCACACATTGACAACCATCCAGTTAGATAGCTCCGTTT
Organism: Aotus nancymaae; assembly: GCF_030222135.1. NCBI lineage: Eukaryota > Metazoa > Chordata > Mammalia > Primates > Aotidae > Aotus > Aotus nancymaae. Next base: position 3,870,069 of record NW_026988568.1, on the reverse strand, counting down.
TGGTTTTAGAAGCAGATATTTCTCTGTACAGCCTATGGTCCCATTCACTCGGGAATATCCCAACGCAGCTCCTAGAAGAAACGTGTTTCTGACTCGCTGAATCTCAACACAGATTCAACTCTCTTAGGTGAACGAACGCACAGCAGAGCAGTATCAAGGAAACTTTTCTCCTGAGTTTTAGACGAAGTTTCCTGCTGTTTAGTACGTATGCCGGCATTGGGCTGGAAATACCGGTTTTGGCATTCTGCACAGAAAGGGTTTGCAATCCGCTGAATCCACACGTGAGTTTAGCTCTGTCAGTTGAATGCACACATTGACAACCATTCAGTTAGATAGCTCCGTTTTGGTTTTAGAAGAAGATATTTCTCTGTACAGCCTATGGTCCCATTCACTCGGGAATATCCCAGCGCAGCTCCTAGAAGAAACGTGTTTCTGACTCGCTGAATCTTAACATAGATTCAACTCTCTTAGGTGAACGAACGCACAGCAGAGCAGTTTCAAGGAAACGTTTCTCCTGAGTTTTAGACGAAGTTTCCTGCTGTTTAGTACGGATGCCGGCATTGGGCTGGAAATACCGGTTTTGGGAATCTGCACAGAAAGGGTTTGCAAACCCCTGAATCCACACGTGAGTTTAACTCTGTCAGTTGAATGCACACATTGACAACCATTCACTTAGATAGCTCCGTTTTGCTTTTAGAAGCAGATATTTCTCTGTACAGCCTATGGTCCCATTCACTCGGGAATATCCCAACGCAGCTCCTAGAAGAAACGTGTTTCTGACTCGCTGAATGTCAACATAGATTCACCTCTCTTAGGTGAACGAACGCACAGCAGAGCAGTTTCAAGGAAACGTTTCTCCTGAGTTTTAGACGAAGTTTCCTGCTGTTTAGTACGTATGCCGGCATTGGGCTGGAAATACCGGTTATGGGATTCTGCACAGAAAGGGTTTGCAAACCGCTGAATCCACACGTGAGTTTAACTTTGTCAGTTGAATGCACACATTGGCAACCATCCAGTTAGATAGCTCCGTTTTGGTTTTAGAAGCAGATATTTCTCTGTACAGCCTATGGTCCCATTCACTCGGGAATATAACAACGCAGCTCCTAGAAGAAACGTGTTTCTGACTCGCTGAATCTCAACATAGATTCACCTCTCTTAGGTGAACGATCGCACAGCTGAGCAGTTTCAAGGAAACGTTTCTTTTGAGTTTTAGACGAAGTTTCCTGCTGTTTAGTATGTGTGCCGGCATTGGGCTGGAAATACCGGTTTTGGGATTCTGCACAGAAAGGGTTTGCAAACCGCTGAATCCACACGTGAGTTTAACTCTGTCAGTTGAATGCACACATTGACAACCATTCAGTTAGACAGCACCCTTTTGGTTTTAGGATCAGATATTTCTCTGTACAGCCTATGGTCCCATTCACTCGGGAATATCCCAACGCAGCTCCTAGAAGAAACGTGTTTCTGACTCACTGAATCTCAACATAGATTCAACTCTCTTAGGTGAACGAACGCACAGCAGAGCAGTTTCAAGGAAACGTTTCTCCTGAGTTTTAGACGAAGTTTCCTGCTGTTTAGTACGGATGCCGGCATTGGGGTGGAAATACCGGTTTTGGGATTCTGCACAGAAAGGGTTTGCAAACCGCTGAATCCACACGTGAGTTTAACTCCGTCAGTTGAATGCACACATTGACAACCATTCAGTTAGATAGCTCCGTTTTGGTTTTAGAAGCAGATATTTCTCTGTACAGCCTATGGTCCCATTCACTCGGGAATATCCCAACGCAGCTCCTGGAAGAAACGTGTTTCTGACTCGCTGAATCTCAACATAGTTTCAACTCTCTTAGGTGAACGAACGCACAGCAGAGCAGTTTCAAGGAAATGTTTCTCCTGAGTTTTAGACGAAGTTTCCTCCTGTTTAGTATGGATGCCGGCATTGGGCTGGAAATACCGGTTTTGGGATTCTGCACAGAAAGGGTTTGCAAACCGCTGAATCCACACGTGAATTTAACTTTGTTAGTTGAATGCACACATTGACAACCATCCAGTTAGATAGCTCCGTTTTGGTTTTAGAAGCAGATATTTCTCTGTACAGCCTATGGTCCCATTCATTCGGGAATATCCCAACGCAGCTACTAGAAGAAACGTGTTTCTGACTCGCTGAATCTCAACACAGATTCAACTCTCTTAGGTGAACGAACGCACAGCAGAGCAGTATCAAGGAAACTTTTCTCCTGAGTTTTAGACGAAGTTTCCTGCTGTTTAGTACGTATGCCGGCATTGGGCTGGAAATACCGGTTTTGGGATTCTGCACAGAAAGGGTTTGCAATCCGCTGAATCCACACGTGAGTTTAACTCTGTCAGTTGAATGCACACATTGACAACCATTCAGTTAGATAGCTCCGTTTTGGTTTTAGAAGAAGATATTTCTCTGTACAGCCTATGGTCCCATTCACTCGGGAATATCCCAGTGCAGCTCCTAGAAGAAACGTGTTTCTGACTCGGTGAATCTTAACATAGATTCAACTCTCTTAGGTGAACGAACGCACAGCAGAGCAGTTTCAAGGAAACGTTTCTCCTGAGTTTTAGACGAAGTTTCCTGCTGTTTAGTACGGATGCCGGCATTGGGCTGGAATTACCGGTTTTGGGATTCTGCACAGAAAGGGTTTGCAAACCCCTGAATCCACACGTGAGTTTATCTCTGTCAGTTGAATGCACACATTGACAAAAATTCAGTTTGATTGCTCCGTTTTCGTTTTAGAAGCAGATATTCCTCTGTACAGCCTATGGTCCCATTCACTCGGGAATATCCCAACGCAGCTCCTAGAAGAAACGTGTTTCTGACTCGCTGAATCTCAACATAGATTCAACTCTCTTAGGTGAACGAACGCACAGCAGAGCAGTTTCAAGGAAACGTTTCTCCTGAGTTTTAGACGACGTCTCCTGCTGTTTAGTACGTATGCCGGCCATGGGCTGGAAATACCGGTTTTGGGATTCTGCACAGAAAGGGTTCGCAAACCGCTGAATCCACACGTGAGTTTAATTCTGTCAGTTGAATGCACACATTGACAACCATTCAGTTTGATAGCACCCTTTTGGTTTTAGAAGCAGATATTTCTCTGTACAGCCTATGGTCCCATTCACTCGGGAATATCCCAACGCAGCTCCTAGAAGAAACGTGTTTCTGACTCGCTGAATCTCAACATAGATTCAACTCTCTTAGGTGAACGAACGCACAGCAGAGCAGTTTCAAGGAAACGTTTCTCCTGAGTTTTGGACGAAGTTTCCTGCTGTTCAGTACGGATGCCGGCATTGGGCTGGAAATACCGGTTTTGGGATTCTGCACAGAAAGGGTTTGCAAACCGCTGAATCCACACGTGAGTTTAACTCTCTCAGTTGAATGCACACATTGACAACCATTCATTTAGATAGCTCCGTTTTGGTTTTAGAAGCAGATATTTCTCTGTACAGCCTATGGTCCCATTCACTCGGGAATATCCCAACGCAGCTCCTGGAAGAAACGTGTTTCTGACTCGCTGAATCTCAACATAGATTCAACTCTCTTCGGTGAACGAACGCACAGCAGAGCAGTTTCAAAGAAACGTTTCTCCTGAGTTTTAGACGAAGTTTCCTGCTGTTTAGTACGGATGCCGGCATTGGGGTGGAAATACCGGTTTTGGGATTCTGCACAGAAAGGGTTTGCAAACCGCTGTATCCACACGTGAGTTTAACTTTGTCAGTTGAATGCACACAGTGACAACCATCCAGTTAGATAGCTCCGTTTTGGTTTTAGAAGCAGATATTTCTCTGTACAGCCTATGGTCCCATTCACTTGGGAATATCCCAACGCAGCTCCTAGAAGAAACGTGTTTCTGACTCGCTGAATCTCAGCATAGATTCAACTCTCTTAGGTGAACGAACGCACAGCAGAGCAGTTTCAAGGAAACGTTTCTCCTGAGTTTTAGACGAAGTTTCCTGCTGTTTAGTACGTATAAACGGCATTGGGCTGGAAATACCGGTTTTGGGATTCTGCACAGAAAGGGTTTGCAAACCGCTGAATCCACACGTGAGTTTAACTCTCTCAGTTGAATGCACACATTGACAAAAATTCAGTTTGATAGCTCCGTTTTGGTTTTAGAAGCAGATATTTCTCTGTACAGCCTATGGTCTCATTCACTCGGGAATATCCCAACGCAGCTCCTAGAAGAAACGTGTTTCTGACTCGCTGAATCTCAACATAGATTCAACTCTCTTAGGTGAACGAACGCACAGCAGAGCAGTTTCAAGGAAACGTTTCTACTGAGTTTTGGACGAAGTTTCCTGCTGTTCAGTATGGATGCCGGCATTGGGCTGGAAACACCGGTTTTGGGATTCTGCACAGAAAGGGTTTGCAAACCGCTGAATCCACACGTGAGTTTATCTCTCTCAGTTGAATGCACACATTGACAACCATTCAGTTAGATAGATCCGATTTGGTTTTAGGAGCAGATATTTCTCTGTACAGCCTATGGTCCCATTCACTCGGGAATATCCCAACGCAGCTCCTAGAAGAAACGTGTTTCTGACTCGCTGAATCTCAACATAGATTCAACTCTCTTAGGTGAACGAACGGACAGCAGATCAGTTTCAAGGAAACGTTTCTCCTGAGTTTTAGACGAAGTTTCCTGCTGTTTAGTACGGATGCCGGCATTGAGCTGGAAGTACCGGTTTTGGGATTCAGCACAGAAAGGGTTTCCAAACCGCTGAATCCACACGTGAGTTTAACTCTGTCAGTTGAATGCACACATTGACAACCATTCAGTTAGATAGTTCCGTTTTTGTTTTAGAAGCAGATATTTCTCTGTACAGCCTATGGTCCCATTCACTCGGGAATATCCCAACGCAGCTCCTAGAAGAAACGTGTTTCTGACTCGCTGAATTTCAACATAGTTTCAACTCTCTTAGGTGAACGAACGCACAGCAGAGCAGTTTCATGGAAACGTTTCTCCTGAGTTTTAGACGAAGTTTCCTGCTGTTTAGTACGTATGCCGGAATTGGGCTGGAAATACCGGTTTTGGGATTCTGCACAGAAAGGGTTTGCAAACCGCTGAATCCAGACGTGAGTTTAACTCTGTCAGTTGAATGCACACATTGACAACCATTCAGTTAGATAGCTCCGTTTTGGTTTTAGAAGCAGATATTTCTCTGTACAGCCTATGGTACCATTCACTCGGGAATATCCCAATGCAGCTCCTAGAAGAAACATGTTTCTGACTCGCTCAATCTCAACATAGATTCAACTCTCTTAGGTGAACGAACGCACAGCAGAGCAGTTTCAAGGAAACGTTTCTCCTGAGTTTTAGACGAAGGTTCCTGCTGTTTAGTACGGATGCCGGCATTGGGGTGGAAATACCGGTTTTGGGATTCTGCACAGAAAGGGTTTGCAAACCGCTGAATCCACACGTGAGTTTAACTTTGTCAGTTGAATGCACACATTGACAACCATCCAGTTAGATAGCTCCGTTTTGGTTTTAGAAGCAGATAATTCTCTGTACAGCCTATGGTCCCATTCACTCGGGAATATCCCAACGCAGCTCCTAGAAGAAACGTGTTTCTGACTCGCTGAATCTCAACACAGATTCAACTCTCTTAGGTGAACGAACGCACAGCAGAGCAGTATCAAGGAAACTTTTCTCCTGAGTTTTAGACGAAGTTTCCAGCTGTTTAGTACGTATGCCGGCATTGGGCTGGAAATACCGGTTTTGGGATTCTGCACAGAAAGGGTTTGCAAACCGCTGAATCCACACGTTAGTTTAACTCTGTCAGTTGAATGCACACATTGACAACCATTCAGTTAGATAGCTCCGTTTTGGTTTTAGAAGAAGATATTTCTCTGTACAGCCTATGGTCCCATTCACTCGGGAATATCCCAGCGCAGCTCCTAGAAGAAACGTGTTTCTGACTCGCTGAATCTTAACATAGATTCAACTCTCTTAGGTGAACGAAAGCACAGCAGAGCAGTTTCAAGGAAACGTTTCTCCTGAGTTTTAGACGAAGTTTCCTGCTGTTTAGTACGGATGCCGGCATTTGGCTGGAAACACCGGTTTTGGGATTCTGCACAGAAAGGGTTTGCAAACCCCTGAATCCACACGTGAGTTTATCTCTGTCAGTTGAATGCACACATTGACAAAAATTCAGTTTGATAGCTCCGTTTTGGTTTTAGAAGCAGATATTTCTCTGTACAGCCTATGGTCCCATTCACTCGGGAATATCCCAACGCAGCTCCTAGAAGAAACGTGTTTCTGACTCGCTGAATCTCAACATAGATTCAACTCTCTTAGGTGAACGAACGCACAGCAGAGCAGTTTCAAGGAAACGTTTCTCCTGAGTTTTAGACGACGTCTCCTGCTGTTTAGTACGTATGCCGGCCATGGGCTGGAAATACCGGTTTTGGGATTCTGCACAGAAAGGGTTTGCAAACCGCTGAATCCACACGTGAGTTTAACTCTGTCAGTTGAATGCACACATTGACAACCATTCAGTTTGATAGCACCCTTTTGGTTTTAGAAGCAGATATTTCTCTGTACAGCCTATGGTCCCATTCACTCGGGAATATCCCAACGCAGCTCCTAGAAGAAACGTGTTTCTGACTCGCTGAATCTCAACATAGATTCAACTCTCTTAGGTGAACGAAGGCACAGCAGAGCAGTTTCAAGGAAAGGTTTCTCCTGAGTTTTGGACGAAGTTTCCTGCTGTTCAGTACGGATGCCGGCATTGGGCTGGAAATACCGGTTTTGGGATTCTGCACAGAAAGGGTTTGCAAACCGCTGAATCCACACGTGAGTTTAACTCTGTCAGTTGAATGCACACATTGACAACCACTCATTTAGATAGCTCCGTTTTGGTTTTAGAAGCAGATATTTCTCTGTACAGCCAATGGTCCCATTCACTCGGGAATATCCCAACGCAGCTCCTGGAAGAAACGTGTTTCTGACTCGCTGAATCTCAACATAGATTCAACTCTCTTAGGTGAACGAACGCACAACAGAGCAGTTTCATCGAAACGTTTCTCCTGAGTTTTAGACGAAGTTTCCTGCTGTTTAGTACGTATGCCCGCATTGGGCGGGAAATACCGGTTTTGGGATTCTGCACAGAAAGGGTTTGCAAACCGCTGAATCCACACGTGAGTTTAACTCTGTCAGTTGAATGCACACATTGACAACCATTCAGTTTGATAGCACCCTTTTGGTTTTAGAAGCAGATATTTCTCTGTACAGCCTATGGTCCCATTCACTCGGGAATATCCCAACGCACCTCCTGGAACAAACGTGTTTCTGACTCGCTGAATCTCAACATAGATTCAACTCTCTTCGGTGAACGAACGCACAGCAGAGCAGTTTCAAAGAAACGTTTCTCCTGAGTTTTAGACGAAGTTTCCTGCTGTTTAGTACGGATGCCGGCATTGGGCTGGAAATACCGGTTTTGGGATTCTGCACAGAAAGGGTTTGCAAACCGCTGAATCCACACGTGAATTTAACTTTGTCAGTTGAATGCACACATTGACAACCATCCAGTTAGATAGCTCCGTTTTGGTTTTAGAAGCAGATATTTCTCTGTACAGCCTATGGTCCCATTCATTCGGGAATATCCCAACGCAGCTACTAGAAGAAACGTGTTTCTGACTCGCTGAATCTCAACACAGATTCAACTCTCTTAGGTGAACGAACGCACAGCAGAGCAGTATCAAGGAAACTTTTCTCCTGAGTTTTAGACGAAGTTTCCTGCTGTTTAGTACGTATGCCGGCATTGGGCTGGAAATACCGGTTTTGGGATTCTGCACAGAAAGGGTTTGCAATCCGCTGAATCCACACGTGAGTTTAACTCTGTCAGTTGAATGCACACATTGACAACCATTCAGTTAGATAGCTCCGTTTTGGTTTTAGAAGAAGATATTTCTCTGTACAGCCTATGGTCCCATTCACTCGGGAATATCCCAGTGCAGCTCCTAGAAGAAACGTGTTTCTGACTCGCTGAATCTTAACATAGATTCAACTCTCTTAGGTGAACGAACGCACAGCAGAGCAGTTTCAAGGAAACGTTTCTCCTGAGTTTTAGACGAAGTTTCCTGCTGTTTAGTACGGATGCCGGCATTGGGCTGGAATTACCGGTTTTGGGATTCTGCACAGAAAGGGTTTGCAAACCCCTGAATCCACACGTGAGTTTATCTCTGTCAGTTGAATGCACACATTGACAAAAATTCAGTTTGATTGCTCCGTTTTCGTTTTAGAAGCAGATATTCCTCTGTACAGCCTATGGTCCCATTCACTCGGGAATATCCCAACGCAGCTCCTAGAAGAAACGTGTTTCTGACTCGCTGAATCTCAACATAGATTCAACTCTCTTAGGTGAACGAACGCACAGCAGAGCAGTTTCAAGGAAACGTTTCTCCTGAGTTTTAGACGACGTCTCCTGCTGTTTAGTACGTATGCCGGCCATGGGCTGGAAATACCGGTTTTGGGATTCTGCACAGAAAGGGTTCGCAAACCGCTGAATCCACACGTGAGTTTAATTCTGTCAGTTGAATGCACACATTGACAACCATTCAGTTTGATAGCACCCTTTTGGTTTTAGAAGCAGATATTTCTCTGTACAGCCTATGGTCCCATTCACTCGGGAATATCCCAACGCAGCTCCTAGAAGAAACGTGTTTCTGACTCGCTGAATCTCAACATAGATTCAACTCTCTTAGGTGAACGAACGCACAGCAGAGCAGTTTCAAGGAAACGTTTCTCCTGAGTTTTGGACGAAGTTTCCTGCTGTTCAGTACGGATGCCGGCATTGGGCTGGAAATACCGGTTTTGGGATTCTGCACAGAAAGGGTTTGCAAACCGCTGAATCCACACGTGAGTTTAACTCTCTCAGTTGAATGCACACATTGACAACCATTCATTTAGATAGCTCCGTTTTGGTTTTAGAAGCAGATATTTCTCTGTACAGCCTATGGTCCCATTCACTCGGGAATATCCCAACGCAGCTCCTGGAAGAAACGTGTTTCTGACTCGCTGAATCTCAACATAGATTCAACTCTCTTCGGTGAACGAACGCACAGCAGAGCAGTTTCAAAGAAACGTTTCTCCTGAGTTTTAGACGAAGTTTCCTGCTGTTTAGTACGGATGCCGGCATTGGGGTGGAAATACCGGTTTTGGGATTCTGCACAGAAAGGGTTTGCAAACCGCTGTATCCACACGTGAGTTTAACTTTGTCAGTTGAATGCACACAGTGACAACCATCCAGTTAGATAGCTCCGTTTTGGTTTTAGAAGCAGATATTTCTCTGTACAGCCTATGGTCCCATTCACTTGGGAATATCCCAACGCAGCTCCTAGAAGAAACGTGTTTCTGACTCGCTGAATCTCAACATAGATTCAACTCTCTTAGGTGAACGAACGCACAGCAGAGCAGTTTCAAGGAAACGTTTCTCCTGAGTTTTAGACGAAGTTTCCTGCTGTTTAGTACGTATAAACGGCATTGGGCTGGAAATACCGGTTTTGGGATTCTGCACAGAAAGGGTTTGCAAACCGCTGAATCCACACGTGAGTTTAACTCTCTCAGTTGAATGCACACATTGACAAAAATTCAGTTTGATAGCTCCGTTTTGGTTTTAGAAGCAGATATTTCTCTGTACAGCCTATGTTCCCATTCACTCGGGAATATCCCAACGCAGCTCCTAGAAGAAACGTGTTTCTGACTCGCTGAATCTCAACATAGATTCAACTCTCTTAGGTGAACGAACGCACAGCAGAGCAGTTTCAAGGAAACGTTTCTACTGAGTTTTGGACGAAGTTTCCTGCTGTTCAGTATGGATGCCGGCATTGGGCTGGAAACACCGGTTTTGGGATTCTGCACAGAAAGGGTTTGCAAACCGCTGAATCCACACGTGAGTTTATCTCTCTCAGTTGAATGCACACATTGACAACCATTCAGTTAGATAGATCCGATTTGGTTTTAGAAGCAGATATTTCTCTGTACAGCCTATGGTCCCATTCACTCGGGAATATCCCAACGCAGCTCCTAGAAGAAACGTGTTTCTGACTCGCTGAATCTCAACATAGATTCAACTCTCTTAGGTGAACGAACGGACAGCAGATCAGTTTCAAGGAAACGTTTCTCCTGAGTTTTAGACGAAGTTTCCTGCTGTTTAGTACGGATGCCGGCATTGAGCTGGAAGTACCGGTTTTGGGATTCAGCACAGAAAGGGTTTCCAAACCGCTGAATCCACACGTGAGTTTAACTCTGTCAGTTGAATGCACACATTGACAACCATTCAGTTAGATAGTTCCGTTTTTGTTTTAGAAGCAGATATTTCTCTGTACAGCCTATGGTCCCATTCACTCGGGAATATCCCAACGCAGCTCCTAGAAGAAACGTGTTTCTGACTCGCTGAATTTCAACATAGATTCAACTCTCTTAGGTGAACGAACGCACAGCAGAGCAGTTTCATGGAAACGTTTCTCCTGAGTTTTAGACGAAGTTTCCTGCTGTTTAGTACGTATGCCGGAATTGGGCTGGAAATACCGGTTTTGGGATTCTGCACAGAAAGGGTTTGCAAACCGCTGAATCCAGACGTGAGTTTAACTCTGTCAGTTGAATGCACACATTGACAACCATTCAGTTAGATAGCTCCGTTTTGGTTTTAGAAGCAGATATTTCTCTGTACAGCCTATGGTACCATTCACTCGGGAATATCCCAATGCAGCTCCTAGAAGAAACATGTTTCTGACTCGCTGAATCTCAACATAGATTCAACTCTCTTAGGTGAACGAACGCACAGCAGAGCAGTTTCAAGGAAACGTTTCTCCTGAGTTTTAGACGAAGGTTCCTGCTGTTTAGTACGGATGCCGGCATTGGGGTGGAAATACCGGTTTTGGGATTCTGCACAGAAAGGGTTTGCAAACCGCTGAATCCACACGTGAGTTTAACTTTGTCAGTTGAATGCACACATTGACAACCATCCAGTTAGATAGCTCCGTTTTGGTTTTAGAAGCAGATATTTCTCTGTACAGCCTATGGTCCCATTCACTCGGGAATATCCCAACGCAGCTCCTAGAAGAAACGTGTTTCTGACTCGCTGAATCTCAACACAGATTCAACTCTCTTAGGTGAACGAACGCACAGCAGAGCAGTATCAAGGAAACTTTTCTCCTGAGTTTTAGACGAAGTTTCCAGCTGTTTAGTACGTATGCCGGCATTGGGCTGGAAAAACCGGTTTTGGGATTCTGCACAGAAAGGGTTTGCAAACCGCTGAATCCACACGTGAGTTTAACTCTGTCAGTTGAATGCACACATTGACAACCATTCAGTTAGATAGCTCCGTTTTGGTTTTAGAAGAAGATATTTCTCTGTACAGCCTATGGTCCCATTCACTCGGGAATATCCCAGCGCAGCTCCTAGAAGAAACGTGTTTCTGACTCGCTGAATCTTAACATAGATTCAACTCTCTTAGGTGAACGAAAGCACAGCAGAGCAGTTTCAAGGAAACGTTTCTCCTGAGTTTTAGACGAAGTTTCCTGCTGTTTAGTACGGATGCCGGCATTTGGCTGGAAACACCGGTTTTGGGATTCTGCACAGAAAGGGTTTGCAAACCCCTGAATCCACACGTGAGTTTATCTCTGTCAGTTGAATGCACACATTGACAAAAATTCAGTTTGATAGCTCCGTTTTGGTTTTAGAAGCAGATATTTCTCTGTACAGCCTATGGTCCCATTCACTCGGGAATATCCCAACGCAGCTCCTAGAAGAAACGTGTTTCTGACTCGCTGAATCTCAACATAGATTCAACTCTCTTAGGTGAACGAACGCACAGCAGAGCAGTTTCAAGGAAACGTTTCTCCTGAGTTTTAGACGACGTCTCCTGCTGTTTAGTACGTATGCCGGCCATGGGCTGGAAATACCGGTTTTGGGATTCTGCACAGAAAGGGTTTGCAAACCGCTGAATCCACACGTGAGTTTAACTCTCTCAGTTGAATGCACACATTGACAACCATTCAGTCTGATAGCACCCTTTTGGTTTTAGAAGCAGATATTTCTCTGTACAGCCTATGGTCCCATTCACTCGGGAATATCCCAACGCAGCTCCTAGAAGAAACGTGTTTCTGACTCGCTGAATCTCAACATAGATTCAACTCTCTTAGGTGAACGAAGGCACAGCAGAGCAGTTTCATCGAAACGTTTCTCCTGAGTTTTAGACGAAGTTTCCTGCTGTTTAGTACGTATGCCCGCATTGGGCGGGAAATACCGGTTTTGGGATTCTGCACAGAAAGGGTTTGCAAACCGCTGAATCCACACGTGAGTTTAACTCTGTCAGTTGAATGCACACATTGACAACCATTCAGTTTGATAGCACCCTTTTGGTTTTAGAAGCAGATATTTCTCTGTACAGCCTATGGTCCCATTCACTCGGGAATATCCCAACGCAGCTCCTGGAACAAACGTGTTTCTGACTCGCTGAATCTCAACATAGATTCAACTCTCTTCGGTGAACGAACGCACAGCAGAGCAGTTTCAAAGAAACGTTTCTCCTGAGTTTTAGACGAAGTTTCCTGCTGTTTAGTACGGATGCCGGCATTGGGGTGGAAATACCGGTTTTGGGATTCTGCACAGAAAGGGTTTGCAAACCGCTGAATCCACAAGTGAGTTTAACTTTGTCAGTTGAATGCACACAGTGACAACCATCCAGTTAGATAGCTCCGTTTTGGTTTTAGAAGCAGATATTTCTCTGTACCGCCTATGGTCCCATTCACTTGGGAATATCCCAACGCAGCTCCTAGAAGAAACGTGTTTCTGACTCGCTGAATCTCAGCATAGATTCAACTCTCTTAGGTGAACGAACGCACAGCAGAGCAGTTTCAAGGAAACGTTTCTCCTGAGTTTTAGACGAAGTTTCCTGCTGTTTAGTACGTATAAACGGCATTGGGCTGGAAATCCGGTTTTGGGATTCTGCACAGAAAGGGTTTGCAAACCGCTGAATCCACACGTGAGTTTAACTCTCTCAGTTGAATGCACACATTGAGAAAAATTCAGTTTGATAGCTCCGTTTTGGTTTTAGAAGCAGATATTTCTCTGTACAGCCTATGGTCCCATTCACACGGGAATATCCCAACGCAGCTCCTAGAAGAAACGTGTTTCTGACTCGCTGAATCTCAACACAGATTCAACTCTCTTACGTGAACAAACGCACAGCAGAGCAGTTTCAAGGAAACGTTTCTCCTGAGTTTTAGACGAAGTTTCCTGCTGTTCAGTACGGATGCCGGCATTGGGCTGGAAATACCGGTTTTGGGATTCTGCACAGAAAGGGTTTGCAAACCGCTGAATCCACACGTGAGTTTAACTCTCTCAGTTGAATGCACACATTGACAACCATTCAGTTAGATAGATCCGATTTGGCTTTAGAAGCAGATATTTCTCTGTACAGCCTATGGTCCCATTCACTCGGGAATATCCCAACGCAGCTCCTAGAAGAAACGTGTTTCTGACTCGCTGAATCTCAACACAGATTCAACTCTCTTAGGTGAACGAACGCACAGCAGAGCAGTTTCAAGGAAACGTTTCTCCTGAGTTTTAGACGAAGTTTCCTGCTGTTTAGAACGTATGCCGGCATTGGGCTGGAAATACCGGTTTTGGGATTCTGCACAGAAAGGGTTTGCAAACCGCTGAATCCAAACGTGAGTTTAACTCTGTCAGTTGAATGCACACATTGACAACCATTCAGTTTGATAGGTCCGTTTTGGTTTTAGAAGCAGGTATTTCTCTGTACAGCCTATGGTCCCATTCACTCGGGAATATCCCAGCGCAGCTCCTAGAAGAAACGTGTTTCTGACTCGCTGAGTCTCAACATAGATTCAACTCTCTTACGTGAACGAACGCACAGCAGAGCAGTTTCAAGGAATCGTTTCTCCTGAGTTTTAGACGAAGTTTCCTGCTGTTTAGTACGTATGCCGGCATTGGGCTGGAAATACCGGTTTTGGGATTCTGCACAGAAAGGGTTTGCAAACCGCTGAATCCACACGTGAGTTTACCTCTGTCAGTTGAATGCACACTTTGACAACCATTCAGTTAGATAGCTCCGTTTTGCTTTTAGAAGCAGATATTTCTCTGTACAGCCTATGGTCCCATTCACTCGGGAATATTCCAACGCAGCTCCTAGAAGAAACGTGTTTCTGACTCGCTGAATCTCAACATAGATTCAACTCTCTTAGGTGAACGAACGGACAGCAGATCAGTTTCAAGGAAACGTTTCTCCTGAGTTTTAGACGAAGTTTCCTGCTGTTTAGTACGGATGCCGGCATTGAGCTGGAAGTACCAGTTTTGGGATTCAGCACAGAAAGGGTTTCCAAACCGCTGAATCCACACGTGAGTTTAACTCTGTCAGTTGAATGCACACATTGACAACCATTCAGTTAGATAGTTCCGTTTTTGTTTTAGAAGCAGATATTTCTCTGTATAGCCTATGGTCCCATTCACTCGGGAATATCCCAACGCAGCTCCTGGAAGAAACGTGTTTCTGACTCGCTGAATCTCAACATAGATTCAACTCTCTTAGGTGAACGAACGCACAGCAGAGCAGTTTCATGGAAACGTTTCTCCTGAGATTTAGACGAAGTTTCCTGCTGTTTAGTACGTATGCCGTCATTGGGCTGGAAATACCGGTTTTGGGATTCTGCACAGAAAGGGTTTGCAAACCCCTGAATCCACACGTGAGTTTAACTTTGTCAGTTGAATGAACACATTGACAACCATCCAGTTAGATAGCTCCGTTTTGGTTTTAGAAGCAGATATTTCTCTGTACAGCCTATGGTCCAATTCACTTGGGAATATCCCAACGCAGCTCCTAGAAGAAACGTGTTTCTGACTCGCTGAATCTCAACATAGATTCAACTCTCTTAGGTGAACGAACGCACAGCAGAGCAGTTTCAAGGAAACGTTTCTCCTGAGTTTTAGACGAAGCTTCCTGCTGTTTAGTACGTATGCCGGAATTGGGCTGGAAATACCGGTTTTGGGATTCTGCACAGAAAGGGTTTGCAAACCGCTGAATCCACACGTGAGTTTAACTCTCTCAGTTGAATGCACACATTGACAAACATTCAGTTAGATAGCTCCGTTTTGGTTTTAGAAGAAGATATTTCTCTGTAGAGCCTATGGTCCCATTCACTCGGGAATATCCCAGCGCAGCTCCTAGAAGAAACGTGTTTCTGACTCGCTGAATCTCAACATAGATTCAACTCTCTTAGGTGAACGAACGCACAGCAGAGCAGTTTCAAGGAAACGTTTCTCCTGAGTTTTAGACGAAGGTTCTTGCAGTTTCGTACGAATGCCGGCATTGAGCTGGAATTACCGGTTTTGGGATTCTGCACAGAAAGGGTTTGTAAACCGCTGAATCCAAACGTGAGTTTAACTCTGTTAGTTGAATGCACACATTGACAACCATTCAGTTAGATAGCACCCTTTTGGTTTTAGGAGCAGATATTTCTCTGTACAGCCTATGGTCCCATTCACTCGGGAATATCCCAACGCAGCTCCTAGAAGAAACGTGTTTCTGACTCGCTGAATCTCAGCATAGATTCAACTCTCTTAGGTGAACGAACGCACAGCAGAGCAGTTTCAAGGAAACGTTTCTCCTGAGTTTTAGACGAAGTTTCCTGCTGTTTAGTACGTATAAACGGCATTGGGCTGGAAATACCGGTTTTGGGATTCTGCACAGAAAGGGTTTGCAAACCGCTGAATCCACACGTGAGTTTAACTCTCTCAGTTGAATGCACACATTGACAAAAATTCAGTTTGATAGCTCCGTTTTGGTTTTAGAAGCAGATATTTCTCTGTACAGCCTATGGTCCCATTCACTCGGGAATATCCCAACGCAGCTCCTAGAAGAAACGTGTTTCTGACTCGCTGAATCTCAACATAGATTCAACTCTCTTAGGTGAACGAACGCACAGCAGAGCAGTTTCAAGGAAACGTTTCTCCTGAGTTTTGGATGAAGTTTCCTGCTGTTCAGTACGGATGCCGGCATTGGGCTGGAAATACCGGTTTTGGGATTCTGCACAGAAAGGGTTTGCAAACCGCTGAATCCACACGTGAGTTTAACTCTCTCAGTTGAATGCACACATTGACAACCATTCAGTTAGATAGATCCGATTTGGTTTTAGAAGCAGATATTTCTCTGTACAGCCTATGGTCCCATTCACTCGGGAATATCCCAACGCAGCTCCTAGAAGAAACGTGTTTCTGACTCGCTGAATCTCAACACAGATTCAACTCTCTTAGCTGAACGAACGCTCAGCAGAGCAGTTTCAAGGAAACGTTTCTCCTGAGTTTTAGACGAAGTTTCCTGCTGTTTAGAACGTATGCCGGCATTGGGCTGGAAATACCGGTTTTGGGATTCTGCACAGAAAGGGTTTGCAAACCGCTGAATCCAAACGTGAGTTTAACTCTGTCAGTTGAATGCACACATTGACAACCATTCAGTTTGATAGCTCCGTTTTGGTTTTAGAAGCAGATATTTCTCTGTACAGCCTATGGTCCCATTCACTCGGGAATATCCCAGCGCAGCTCCTAGAAGAAACGTGTTTCTGACTCGCTGAATCTCAACATACATTCAACTCTCTTACGTGAACGAACGCACAGCAGAGCAGTTTCAAGGAATCGTTTCTCCTGAGTTTTAGACGAAGTTTCCTTCTGTTTAGTACGTATGCCGGAATTGGGCTGGAAATACCGGTTTTGGGATTCTGCACAGAAAGGGTTTGCAAACCGCTGAATCCACACGTGAGTTTAACTCTCTCAGTTGAATGCACACATTGACAACCATTCAGTTAGATAGCTACGTTTTGGTTTTAGAAGAAGATATTTCTCTGTACAGCCTATGGTCCCATTCACTCGGGAATATCCCAGCGCAGCTCCTAGAAGAAACGTGTTTCTGACTCGCTGAATCTCAACATAGATTCAACTCTCTTAGGTGAACGAACGCACAGCAGAGCAGTTTCAAGGAAACGTTTCTCCTGAGTTTTAGACGAAGGTTCTTGCAGTTTCGTACGAATGCCGGCATTGAGCTGGAATTACCGGTTTTGGGATTCTGCACAGAAAGGGTTTGTAAACCGCTGAATCCAAACGTGAGTTTAACTCTGTTAGTTGAATGCACACATTGACAACCATTCAGTTAGATAGCACCCTTTTGGTTTTAGGAGCAGATATTTCTCTGTACAGCCTATGGTCCCATTCACTCGGGAATATCCCAACGCAGCTCCTAGAAGAAACGTGTTTCTGACTCGCTGAATCTCAACATAGATTCAACTCTCTTCGGTGATCGAACGCACAGCAGAGCAGTTTCAAGGAAACGTTTCTCCTGAGTTTTAGACGAAGTTTCCTGCTGTTTAGTACGGATGCCGGCATTGGGCTGGATGTACCGGTTTTGGGATTCTGCACAGAAAGGGTTTGCAAACCGCTGAATCCACACGTGAGTTTAACTCTCTCAGTTGAATGCACACATTGACAACCATTCAGTTAGATAGCTCCGTTTTGGTTTTAGAAGCAGATATTTCTCTGTACAGCCTATGATCCCATTCACTCGGGAATATCCCAACGCAGCTCCTAGAAGAAACGTGTTTCTGACTCGCTGAATCTCAACATAGATTCAACTCTCTTAGGTGAACGAACGCACAGCAGAGCAGTTTCATGGAAACGTTTCTTCTGAGTTTTAGACGAAGTTTCCTGCTGTTTAGTACGTATGCCGGCATTGGGCTGGAAATACCGGTTTTGGGATTCTGCAGAGAAAGGGTTTGCAAACCGCTGAATCCAAACGTGAGTTTAACTCTGTCAGTTGAATGCACACATTGACAACCATTCAGTTACATAGCTCCGTTTTGGTTTTAGAAGCAGATATTTCTCTGTATAGCCTATGGTCCCATTCACTCGGGAATATCCCAACGCAGCTCCTAGAAGAAACGTCTTTCTGACTCGCTGAATCTCAACATAGATTCAACTCTCTTAGGTGAACGAACGCACAGCAGAGCAGTTTCAAGGAAACGTTTCTCCTGAGTTTTAGACGAAGTTTCCTGCTGTTTAGTATGGATGCCGGCATTGGGCTGGACATACCGGTTTTGGGATTCTGCACAGAAAGGGTTTGCAAACTGCTGAATCCACACGTGAGTTTCACTTTGTCAGTTGAATGCACACATTGACAACCATCCAGTTAGATAGCTCCGTTTTGTTTTTAGAAGCAGATATTTCTCTGTACAGCCTATGGTCCCTTTCACTCGGGAATATCCCAACGCAGCTCCTAGAAGAAACGTGTTTCTGACTCGCTGAATCTCAACATAGATTCAACTCTCTTAGGTGAACGAACGCACAACAGAGCAGTTTCATCGAAACGTTTCTCCTGAGTTTTAGACGACGTTTCCTGCTGTTTAGTACGTATGGCGGCATTGGGCGGGAAATACCGGTTTTGGGATTCTGCACAGAAAGGGTTTGCAAACCGCTGAATCCACACGTGAGTTTAACTCTGTCAGTTGAATGCACACATTGACAACCATTCAGTTTGATAGCACCCTTTTGATTTTAGAAGCAGATATTTCTCTGTACAGCCTATGGTCCCATTCACTCGGGAATATCCCAACGCAGCTCCTGGAAGAAACGTGTTTCTGACTCGCTGAATCTCAACATAGATTCAACTCTCTTCGGTGAACGAACGCACAGCAGAGCAGTTTCAAAGAAACGTTTCTCCTGAGTTTTAGACGAAGTTTCCTGCTGTTTAGTACGGATGCCGGCATTGGGGTGGAAATACCGGTTTTGGGATTCTGCACAGAAAGGGTTTGCAAACCGCTGAATCCACACGTGAGTTTAACTTTGTCAGTTGAATGCACACAGTGACAACCATCCTGTTAGATAGCTCCGTTTTGGTTTTAGAAGCAGATATTTCTCTGTACAGCCTATGGTCCCATTCACTTGGGAATATCCCAACGGAGCTCCTAGAAGAAACGTGTTTCTGACT
Organism: Aotus nancymaae; assembly: GCF_030222135.1. Classification (NCBI taxonomy): domain Eukaryota; kingdom Metazoa; phylum Chordata; class Mammalia; order Primates; family Aotidae; genus Aotus; species Aotus nancymaae. The sequence goes on along the minus strand of NW_026988568.1, from coordinate 3,851,052 downwards.
CGCTGAATCTCAGCATAGATTCAACTCTCTTAGGTGAACGAACGCACAGCAGAGCAGTTTCAAGGAAACGTTTCTCCTGAGTTTTAGACGAAGTTTCCTGCTGTTTAGTACGTATAAACGGCATTGGGCTGGAAATACCGGTTTTGGGATTCTGCACAGAAAGGGTTTGCAAACCGCTGAATCCACACGTGAGTTTAACTCTCTCAGTTGAATGCACACATTGACAAAAATTCAGTTTGATAGCTCCGTTTTGGTTTTAGAAGCAGATATTTCTCTGTACAGCCTATGGTCCCATTCACTCGGGAATATCCCAACGCAGCTCCTAGAAGAAACGTGTTTCTGACTCGCTGAATCTCAACATAGATTCAACTCTCTTAGGTGAACGAACGCACAGCAGAGCAGTTTCAAGGAAACGTTTCTCCTGAGTTTTGGACGAAGTTTCCTGCTGTTCAGTACGGATGCCGGCATTGGGCTGGAAATACCGGTTTTGGGATTCTGCACAGAAAGGGTTTGCAAACCGCTGAATCCACACGTGAGTTTAACTCTCTCAGTTGAATGCACACATTGACAACCATTCAGTTAGATAGATCCGATTTGGTTTTAGAGGCAGATATTTCTCTGTACAGCCTATGGTCCCATTCACTCGGGAATATCCCAACGCAGCTCCTAGAAGAAACGTGTTTCTGACTCGCTGAATCTCAACATAGATTCAAATCTCTTCGGTGATCGAACGCACAGCAGAGCAGTTTCAAGGAAACGTTTCTCCTGAGTTTTAGACGAAGTTTCCTGCTGTTTAGTACGGATGCCGGCATTGGGCTGGATGTACCGGTTTTGAGATTCTGCACAGAAAGGGTTTGCAAACCGCTGAATCCAAACGTGAGTTTAACTCTGTCAGTTGAATGCACACATTGACAACCATTCAGTTTGATAGCTCCGTTTTGGTTTTAGAAGCAGATATTTCTCTGTACAGCCTATGGTCCCATTCACTCGGGAATATCCCAGCGCAGCTCCTAGAAGAAACGTGTTTCTGACTCGCTGAATCTCAACATAGATTCAACTCTCTTACGTGAACGAACGCACAGCAGAGCAGTTTCAAGGAATCGTTTCTCCTGAGTTTTAGACGAAGTTTCCTGCTGTTTAGTACGTATGCCGGAATTGGGCTGGAAATACCGGTTTTGGGATTCTGCACAGAAAGGGTTTGTAAACCGCTGAATCGAAACGTGAGTTTAACTCTGTTAGTTGAATGCACACATTGACAACCATTCAGTTAGATAGCACCCTTTTGGTTTTAGGAGCAGATATTTCTCTGTACAGCCTATGGTCCCATTCACTCGGGAATATCCCAACGCAGCTCCTAGAAGAAACGTGTTTCTGACTCGCTGAATCTCAACATAGATTCAACTCTCTTCGGTGATCGAACGCACAGCAGAGCAGTTTCAAGGAAACGTTTCTCCTGAGTTTTAGACGAAGTTTCCTGCTGTTTAGTACGGATGCCGGCATTGGGCTGGATGTACCGGTTTTGGGATTCTGCACAGAAAGGGTTTGCAAACCGCTGAATCCACACGTGAGTTTAACTCTCTCAGTTGAATGCACACATTGACAACCATTCAGTTAGATAGCTCCGTTTTGGTTTTAGAAGCAGATATTTCTCTGTACAGCCTATGATCCCATTCACTCGGGAATATCCCAACGCAGCTCCTGGAAGAAACGTGTTTCTGACTCGCTGAATCTCAACATAGATTCAACTCTCTTCGGTGAACGAACGCACAGCAGAGCAGTTTCAAAGAAACGTTTCTCCTGAGTTTTAGACGAAGTTTCCTGCTGTTTAGTACGGATGCCGGCATTGGGGTGGAAATACCGGTTTTGGGATACTGCACAGAAAGGGTTTGCAAACCGCTGAATCCACACGTGAGTTTAACTTTGTCAGTTGAATGCACACAGTGACAACCATCCTGTTAGATACCTCCGTTTTGGTTTTAGAAGCAGATATTTCTCTGTACAGCCTATGGTCCCATTCACTTGGGAATATCCCAACGCAGCTCCTAGAAGAAACGTGTTTCTGACTCGCTGAATCTCAGCATAGATTCAACTCTCTTAGGTGAACGAACGCACAGCAGAGCAGTTTCAAGGAAACGTTTCTCCTGAGTTTTAGACGAAGTTTCCTGCTGTTTAGTACGTATAAACGGCATTGGGCTGGAAATACCGGTTTTGGGATTCTGCACAGAAAGGGTTTGCAAACCGCTGAATCCACACGTGAGTTTAACTCTCTCAGTTGAATGCACACATTGACAAAAATTCAGTTTGATAGCTCCGTTTTGGTTTTAGGAGCAGATATTTCTCTGTACAGCCTATGGTCCCATTCACTCGCGAATATCCCAACGCAGCTCCTAGAAGAAACGTGTTTCTGACTCGCTGAATCTCAACATACATTCAACTCTCTTAGGTGAACGAACGCACAGCAGAGCAGTTTCAAGGAAACGTTTCTCCTGAGTTTTGGACGAAGTTTCCTGCTGTTCAGTACGGATGCCGGCATTGGGCTGGAAATACCGGTTTTGGGATTCTGCACAGAAAGGGTTTGCAAACCGCTGAATCCACACGTGAGTTTAACTCTCTCAGTTGAATGCACACATTGACAACCATTCAGTTAGATAGATCCGATTTGGCTTTAGAAGCAGATATTTCTCTGTACAGCCTATGGTCCCATTCACTCGGGAATATCCCAACGCAGCTCCTAGAAGAAACGTGTTTCTGACTCGCTGAATCTCATCACAGATTCAACTCTCTTAGGTGAACGAACGCACAGCAGAGCAGTTTCAAGGAAACGTTTCTCCTGAGTTTTAGACGAAGTTTCCTGCTGTTTAGAACGTATGCCGGCATTGGGCTGGAAATACCGGTTTTGGGATTCTGCACAGAAAGGGTTTGCAAACCGCTGAATCCAAACGTGAGTTTAACTCTGTCAGTTGAATGCACACATTGACAACCATCCAGTTAGATAGCTCCGTTTTGGTTTTAGAAGCAGATATTTCTCTGTACAGCCTATGGTCCCATTCACTCGGGAATATCCCAGCGCAGCTCCTAGAAGAAACGTGTTTCTGACTCGCTGAATCTCAACATAGATTCAACTCTCTTAGGTGAACGAACGCACAGCAGAGCAGTTTCATGGAAACGTTTCTCCTGAGTTTTAGACGAAGTTTCCTGCTGTTTAGTACGTATGACGGCATTGGGCTGGAAATTCCGGTTTTGGGATTCTGCACAGAAAGGGTTTGCAAACTGCTGAATCCACACGTGAGTTTAACTCTGTCAGTTGAATGCACACATTGACAACCATCCAGTTAGATAGCTCCGTTTTGGTTTTAGAAGCAGATATTTCTCTGTACAGCCTATGGTCCAATTCACTTGGGAATATCCCAACGCAGCTCCTAGAAGAAACGTGTTTCTGACTCGCTGAATCTCACCATAGATTCAACTCTCTTAGGTGAACGAACGCACAGCAGAGCAGTTTCAAGGAAACGTTTCTCCTGAGTTTTAGACGAAGTTTCCTGCTGTTCAGTACGTATGCCGGAATTGGCCTGGAAATACCGGTTTTGGGATTCTGCACAGAAAGGGTTTGCAAACCGCTGAATCCATACGTGAGTTTAACTCTCTCAGTTGAATGCACACATTGACAACCATTCAGTTAGATAGCTCCGTTTTGGTTTTAGAAGAAGATATTTCTCTGTACAGCCTATGGTCCCATTCACTCGGGAATATCCCAGCGCAGCTCCTAGAAGAAACGTGTTTCTGACTCGCTGAATCTCAACATAGATTCAACTCTCTTAGGTGAACGAACGCACAGCAGAGCAGTTTCAAGGAAACGTTTCTCCTGAGTTTTAGACGAAGGTTCTTGCAGTTTCGTGCGAATGCCGGCATTGAGCTGGAATTACCGGTTTTGGGATTCTGCACAGAAAGGGTTTGTAAACCGCTGAATCCAAACGTGAGTTTAACTCTGTTAGTTGAATGCACACATTGACAACCATTCAGTTAGATAGCACCCTTTTGGTTTTAGGAGCAGATATTTCTCTGTACAGCCTATGGTCCCATTCACTCGGGAATATCCCAACGCAGCTCCTAGAAGAAACGTGTTTCTGACTCGCTGAATCTCAACATAGATTCAACTCTCTTCGGTGATCGAACGCACAGCAGAGCAGTTTCAAGGAAACGTTTCTCCTGAGTTTTAGACGAAGTTTCCTGCTGTTTAGTACGGATGCCGGCATTGGGCTGGATGTACCGGTTTTGGGATTCTGCACAGAAAGGGTTTGCAAACCGCTGAATCCACACGTGAGTTTAACTCTCTCAGTTGAATGCACACATTGACAACCATTCAGTTAGATAGCTCCGTTTTGGTTTTAGAAGCAGATATTTCTCTGTACAGCCTATGATCCCATTCACTCGGGAATATCCCAACGCAGCTCCTGGAAGAAACGTGTTTCTGACTCGCTGAATCTCAACATAGATTCAACTCTCTTCGGTGAACGAACGCACAGCAGAGCAGTTTCAAAGAAACGTTTCTCCTGAGTTTTAGACGAAGTTTCCTGCTGTTTAGTACGGATGCCGGCATTGGGGTGGAAATACCGGTTTTGGGATTCTGCACAGAAAGGGTTTGCAAACCGCTGAATCCACACGTGAGTTTAACTTTGTCAGTTGAATGCACACAGTGACAACCATCCTGTTAGATAGCTCCGTTTTGGTTTTAGAAGCAGATATTTCTCTGTACAGCCTATGGTCCCATTCACTTGGGAATATCCCAACGCAGCTCCTAGAAGAAACGTGTTTCTGACTCGCTGAATCTCAGCATAGATTCAACTCTCTTAGGTGAACGAACGCACAGCAGAACAGTTTCAAGGAAACGTTTCTCCTGAGTTTTAGACGAAGTTTCCTGCTGTTTAGTACGTATAAACGGCATTGGGCTGGAAATACCGGTTTTGGGATTCTGCACAGAAAGGGTTTGCAAACCGCTGAATCCACACGTGAGTTTAACTCTCTCAGTTGAATGCACACATTGACAAAAATTCAGTTTGATAGCTCCGTTTTGGTTTTAGAAGCAGATATTTCTCTGTACAGCCTATGGTCCCATTCACTCGGGAATATCACAACGCAGCTCCTAGAAGAAACGTGTTTCTGACTCGCTGAATCTCAACATAGATTCAACTCTCTTAGGTGAACGAACGCACAGCAGAGCAGTTTCAAGGAAACGTTTCTCCTGAGTTTTGGACGAAGTTTCCTGCTGTTCAGTACGGATGCCGGCATTGGGCTGGAAATACCGGTTTTGGGATTCTGCACAGAAAGGGTTTGCAAACCGCTGAATCCACACGTGAGTTTAACTCTCTCAGTTGAATGCACACATTGACAACCATTCAGTTAGATAGATCCGATTTGGCTTTAGAAGCAGATATTTCTCTGTACAGCCTATGGTCCCATTCACTCGGGAATATCCCAGCGCAGCTCCTAGAAGAAACGTGTTTCTGACTCGCTGAATCTCAACATAGATTCAACTCTCTTACGTGAACGAACGCACAGCAGAGCAGTTTCAAGGAATCGTTTTTCCTGAGTTTTAGACGAAGTTTCCTGCTGTTTAGTACGTATGCCGGCATTGGGATGGAAATACCGGTTTTGGGATTCTGCACAGAAAGGGTTTGCAAACCGCTGAATCCACACGTGAGTTTACCTCTGTCAGTTGAATGCACACTTTGACAACCATTCAGTTAGATAGCTCCGTTTTGCTTTTAGAAGCAGATATTTCTCTGTACAGCCTATGGTCCCATTCACTCGGGAATATCCCAACGCAGCTCCTAGAAGAAACGTGTTTCTGACTCGCTGAATCTCAACATAGATTCAACTCTCTTAGGTGAACGAACGGACAGCAGATCAGTTTCAAGGAAACGTTTCTCCTGAGTTTTAGACGAAGTTTCCTGCTGTTTAGTACGGATGCCGGCATTGAGCTGGAAGTACCGGTTTTGGGATTCAGCACAGAAAGGGTTTCCAAACCGCTGAATCCACACGTGAGTTTAACTCTGTCAGTTGAATGCACACATTGACAACCATTCAGTTAGATAGTTCCGTTTTTGTTTTAGAAGCAGATAATTCTCTGTACAGCCTATGGTCCCATTCACTTGGGAATATCCCAACGCAGCTCCTAGAAGAAACGTGTTTCTGACTCGCTGAATCTCAGCATAGATTCAACTCTCTTAGGTGAACGAACGCACAGCAGAGCAGTTTCAAGGAAACGTTTCTCCTGAGTTTTAGACGAAGTTTCCTGCTGTTTAGTACGTATAAACGGCATTGGGCTGGAAATACCGGTTTTGGGATTCTGCACAGAAAGGGTTTGCAAACCGCTGAATCCACACGTGAGTTTAACTCTCTCAGTTGAATGCACACATTGACAAAAATTCAGTTTGATAGCTCCGTTTTGGTTTTAGAAGCAGATATTTCTCTGTACAGCCTATGGTCCCATTCACTCGGGAATATCCCAACGCAGCTCCTAGAAGAAACGTGTTTCTGACTCGCTGAATCTCAACATAGATTCAACTCTCTTAGGTGAACGAACGCACAGCAGAGCAGTTTCAAGGAAACGTTTCTCCTGAGTTTTGGACGAAGTTTCCTGCTGTTCAGTACGGATGCCGGCATTGGGCTGGAAATACCGGTTTTGGGATTCTGCACAGAAAGGGTTTGCAAACCGCTGAATCCACACGTGAGTTTAACTCTCTCAGTTGAATGCACACATTGACAACCATTCAGTTAGATAGATCCGATTTGGCTTTAGAAGCAGATATTTCTCTGTACAGCCTATGGTCCCATTCACTCGGGAATATCCCAACGCAGCTCCTAGAAGAAACGTGTTTCTGACTCGCTGAATCTCATCACAGATTCAACTCTCTTAGGTGAACGAACGCACAGCAGAGCAGTTTCAAGGAAACGTTTCTCCTGAGTTTTAGACGAAGTTTCCTGCTGTTTAGAACGTATGCCGGCATTGGGCTGGAAATACCGGTTTTGGGATTCTGCACAGAAAGGGTTTGCAAACCGCTGAATCCAAACGTGAGTTTAACTCTGTCAGTTGAATGCACACATTGACAACCATCCAGTTAGATAGCTCCGTTTTGGTTTTAGAAGCAGATATTTCTCTGTACAGCCTATGGTCCCATTCACTCGGGAATATCCCAGCGCAGCTCCTAGAAGAAACGTGTTTCTGACTCGCTGAATCTCAACATAGATTCAACTCTCTTAGGTGAACGAACGCACAGCAGAGCAGTTTCATGGAAACGTTTCTCCTGAGTTTTAGACGAAGTTTCCTGCTGTTTAGTACGTATGACGGCATTGGGCTGGAAATTCCGGTTTTGGGATTCTGCACAGAAAGGGTTTGCAAACTGCTGAATCCACACGTGAGTTTAACTCTGTCAGTTGAATGCACACATTGACAACCATCCAGTTAGATAGCTCCGTTTTGGTTTTAGAAGCAGATATTTCTCTGTACAGCCTATGGTCCAATTCACTTGGGAATATCCCAACGCAGCTCCTAGAAGAAACGTGTTTCTGACTCGCTGAATCTCACCATAGATTCAACTCTCTTAGGTGAACGAACGCACAGCAGAGCAGTTTCAAGGAAACGTTTCTCCTGAGTTTTAGACGAAGTTTCCTGCTGTTTAGTACGTATGCCGGAATTGGCCTGGAAATACCGGTTTTGGGATTCTGCACAGAAAGGGTTTGCAAACCGCTGAATCCATACGTGAGTTTAACTCTCTCAGTTGAATGCACACATTGACAACCATTCAGTTAGATAGCTCCGTTTTGGTTTTAGAAGAAGATATTTCTCTGTACAGCCTATGGTCCCATTCACTCGGGAATATCCCAGCGTAGCTCCTAGAAGAAACGTGTTTCTGACTCGCTGAATCTCAACATAGATTCAACTCTCTTAGGTGAACGAACGCACAGCAGAGCAGTTTCAAGGAAACGTTTCTCCTGAGTTTTAGACGAAGGTTCTTGCAGTTTCGTACGAATGCCGGCATTGAGCTGGAATTACCGGTTTTGGGATTCTGCACAGAAAGGGTTTGTAAACCGCTGAATCCAAACGTGAGTTTAACTCTGTTAGTTGAATGCACACATTGACAACCATTCAGTTAGATAGCACCCTTTTGGTTTTAGGAGCAGATATTTCTCTGTACAGCCTATGGTCCCATTCACTCGGGAATATCCCAACGCAGCTCCTAGAAGAAACGTGTTTCTGACTCGCTGAATCTCAACATAGATTCAACTCTCTTCGGTGATCGAACGCACAGCAGAGCAGTTTCAAGGAAACGTTTCTCCTGAGTTTTAGACGAAGTTTCCTGCTGTTTAGTACGGATGCCGGCATTGGGCTGGATGTACCGGTTTTGGGATTCTGCACAGAAAGGGTTTGCAAACCGCTGAATCCACACGTGAGTTTAACTCTCTCAGTTGAATGCACACATTGACAACCATTCAGTTAGATAGCTCCGTTTTGGTTTTAGAAGCAGATATTTCTCTGTACAGCCTATGATCCCATTCACTCGGGAATATCCCAACGCAGCTCCTGGAAGAAACGTGTTTCTGACTCGCTGAATCTCAACATAGATTCAACTCTCTTCGGTGAACGAACGCACAGCAGAGCAGTTTCAAAGAAACGTTTCTCCTGAGTTTTAGACGAAGTTTCCTGCTGTTTAGTACGGATGCCGGCATTGGGGTGGAAATACCGGTTTTGGGATTCTGCACAGAAAGGGTTTGCAAACCGCTGAATCCACACGTGAGTTTAACTTTGTCAGTTGAATGCACACAGTGACAACCATCCTGTTAGATAGCTCCGTTTTGGTTTTAGAAGCAGATATTTCTCTGTACAGCCTATGGTCCCATTCACTTGGGAATATCCCAACGCAGCTCCTAGAAGAAACGTGTTTCTGACTCGCTGAATCTCAGCATAGATTCAACTCTCTTAGGTGAACGAACGCACAGCAGAACAGTTTCAAGGAAACGTTTCTCCTGAGTTTTAGACGAAGTTTCCTGCTGTTTAGTACGTATAAACGGCATTGGGCTGGAAATACCGGTTTTGGGATTCTGCACAGAAAGGGTTTGCAAACCGCTGAATCCACACGTGAGTTTAACTCTCTCAGTTGAATGCACACATTGACAAAAATTCAGTTTGATAGCTCCGTTTTGGTTTTAGAAGCAGATATTTCTCTGTACAGCCTATGGTCCCATTCACTCGGGAATATCCCAACGCAGCTCCTAGAAGAAACGTGTTTCTGACTCGCTGAATCTCAACATAGATTCAACTCTCTTAGGTGAACGAACGCACAGCAGAGCAGTTTCAAGGAAACGTTTCTCCTGAGTTTTGGACGAAGTTTCCTGCTGTTCAGTACGGATGCCGGCATTGGGCTGGAAATACCGGTTTTGGGATTCTGCACAGAAAGGGTTTGCAAACCGCTGAATCCACACGTGAGTTTAACTCTCTCAGTTGAATGCACACATTGACAACCATTCAGTTAGATAGATCCGATTTGGCTTTAGAAGCAGATATTTCTCTGTACAGCCTATGGTCCCATTCACTCGGGAATATCCCAGCGCAGCTCCTAGAAGAAACGTGTTTCTGACTCGCTGAATCTCAACATAGATTCAACTCTCTTACGTGAACGAACGCACAGCAGAGCAGTTTCAAGGAATCGTTTTTCCTGAGTTTTAGACGAAGTTTCCTGCTGTTTAGTACGTATGCCGGCATTGGGATGGAAATACCGGTTTTGGGATTCTGCACAGAAAGGGTTTGCAAACCGCTGAATCCACACGTGAGTTTACCTCTGTCAGTTGAATGCACACTTTGACAACCATTCAGTTAGATAGCTCCGTTTTGCTTTTAGAAGCAGATATTTCTCTGTACAGCCTATGGTCCCATTCACTCGGGAATATCCCAACGCAGCTCCTAGAAGAAACGTGTTTCTGACTCGCTGAATCTCAACATAGATTCAACTCTCTTAGGTGAACGAACGGACAGCAGATCAGTTTCAAGGAAACGTTTCTCCTGAGTTTTAGACGAAGTTTCCTGCTGTTTAGTACGGATGCCGGCATTGAGCTGGAAGTACCGGTTTTGGGATTCAGCACAGAAAGGGTTTCCAAACCGCTGAATCCACACGTGAGTTTAACTCTGTCAGTTGAATGCACACATTGACAACCATTCAGTTAGATAGTTCCGTTTTTGTTTTAGAAGCAGATAATTCTCTGTACAGCCTATGGTCCCATTCACTCGGGAATATCCCAGGGCAGCTCCTAGAAGAAACGTGTTTCTGACTCGCTGAATCTCAACATAGATTCAACTCTCTTAGGTGAACGAATGCACAGCAGAGCAGTTTCATGGAAACGTTTCTCCTGAGTTTTAGACGAAGTTTCCTGCTGTTTAGTACGTATGACGGCATTGGGCTGGAAATTCCGGTTTTGGGATTCTGCACAGAAAGGGTTTGCAAACCGCTGAATCCACACGTGAGTTTAACTCTGTCAGTTGAATGCACACATTGACAACCATCCAGTTAGATAGCTCCGTTTTCGTTTTAGAAGCAGATATTTCTCTGTACAGCCTATGGTCCAATTCACTTGGGAATATCCCAACGCAGCTCCTAGAAGAAACGTGTTTCTGACTCGCTGAATCTCAACATAGATTCAACTCTCTTAGGTGAACGAACGCACAGCAGAGCAGTTTCAAGGAAACGTTTCTCCTGAGTTTTAGACGAAGTTTCCTGCTGTTTAGTACGTATGCCGGAATTGGGCTGGAAATACCGGTTTTGGGATTCTTCACAGAAAGGGTTTGCAAACCGCTGAATCCATACGTGAGTTTAACTCTCTCAGTTGAATGCACACATTGACAACCATTCAGTTAGATAGCTCCGTTTTGGTTTTAGAAGAAGATATTTCTCTGTACAGCCTATGGTCCCATTCACTCGGGAATATCCCAGCGCAGCTCCTAGAAGAAACGTGTTTCTGACTCGCTGAATCTCAACATAGATTCAACTCTCTTAGGTGAACGAACGCACAGCAGAGCAGTTTCAAGGAAACGTTTCTCCTGAGTTTTAGACGAAGGTTCTTGCAGTTTCGTACGAATGCCGGCATTGAGCTGGAATTACCGGTTTTGGGATTCTGCACAGAAAGGGTTTGTAAACCGCTGAATCCAAACGTGAGTTTAACTCTGTTAGTTGAATGCACACATTGACAACCATTCAGTTAGATAGCACCCTTTTGGTTTTAGGAGCAGATATTTCTCTGTACAGCCTATGGTCCCATTCACTCGGGAATATCCCAACGCAGCTCCTAGAAGAAACGTGTTTCTGACTCGCTGAATCTCAACATAGATTCAACTCTCTTCGGTGATCGAACGCACAGCAGAGCAGTTTCAAGGAAACGTTTCTCCTGAGTTTTAGACGAAGTTTCCTGCTGTTTAGTACGGATGCCGGCATTGGGCTGGATGTACCGGTTTTGGGATTTTGCACAGAAAGGGTTTGCAAACCGCTGAATCCACACGTGAGTTTAACTCTCTCAGTTGAATGCACACATTGACAACCATTCAGTTAGATAGCTCCGTTTTGGTTTTAGAAGCAGATATTTCTCTGTACAGCCTATGATCCCATTCACTCGGGAATATCCCAATGCAGCTCCTAGAAAAAACGTGTTTCTGACTCGCTGAATCTCAACATAGATTCAACTCTCTTAGGTGAACGAACGCACAACAGAGCAGTTTCATCGAAACGTTTCTCCTGAGTTTTAGACGAAGTTTCCTGCTGTTTAGTACGTATACCGGCATTGGGCGGGAAATACCGGTTTTGGGATTCTGCACAGAAAGGGTTTGCAAACCGCTGAATCCACACGTGAGTTTAACTCTGTCAGTTGAATGCACACATTGACAACCATTCAGTTTGATAGCACCCTTTTGGTTTTAGAAGCAGATATTTCTCTGTACAGCCTATGGTCCCATTCACTCGGGAATATCCCAACGCAGCTCCTGGAAGAAACGTGTTTCTGACTCGCTGAATCTCAACATAGATTCAACTCTCTTCGGTGAACGAACGCACAGCAGAGCAGTTTCAAAGAAACGTTTCTCCTGAGTTTTAGACGAAGTTACCTGCTGTTTATTACGGATGCCGGCACTGGGGTGGAAATACCGGTTTTGGGATTCTGCACAGAAAGGGTTTGCAAACCGCTGAATCCACACGTGAGTTTAACTTTGTCAGTTGAATGCACACAGTGACAACCATCCAGTTAGATAGATCCGTTTTGGTTTTAGAAGCAGATATTTCTCTGTACAGCCTATGGTCCCATTCACTCGGGAATATACCAACGCAGCTCCTGGAAGAAACGTGTTTCTGACTCGCTGAATCTCAACATAGATTCAAGTCTCTTAGGTGAACGAACGCACAGCAGAGCAGTTTCATCGAAACGTTTCTCCTGAGTTTTAGACGAAGTTTCCTGCTGTTTAGTACATATGCCGGCATTGGGCTGGAAATACCGGTTTTGGGATTCTGCACAGAAAGGGTTTGCAAACCGCTGAATCCACAAGTGAGTTTAACTCTCTCAGTTGAATGCACACATTGACAAAAATTCAGTTTGATAGCTCCGTTTTGGTTTTAGAAGCAGATATTTCTCTGTACAGCCTATGGTCCCATTCACTCGGGAATATCCCAACGCAGCTCCTAGAAGAAACGTGTTTCTGACTCGCTGAATCACAACATAGATTCAACTCTCTTAGGTGAACGAACGCACAGCAGAGCAGTTTCAAGGAAACGTTTCTCCTGAGTTTTGGACGAAGTTTCCTGCTGTTCAGTACGGATGCCGGCATTGGGCTGGAAATACCGGTTTTGGGATTCTGCACAGAAAGGGTTTGCAAACCGCTGAATCCACACGTGAGTTTAACTCTCTCAGTTGAATGCACACATTGACAACCATTCAGTTAGATAGATCCGATTTGGCTTTAGAAGCAGATATTTCTCTGTACAGCCTATGGTCCCATTCACTCGGGAATATCCCAACGCAGCTCCTAGAAGAAACGTGTTTCTGACTCGCTGAATCTCATCACAGATTCAACTCTCTTAGGTGAACGAACGCACAGCAGAGCAGTTTCAAGGAAACGTTTCTCCTGAGTTTTAGACGAAGTTTCCTGCTGTTTAGAACGTATGCCGGCATTGGGCTGGAAATACCGGTTTTGGGATTCTGCACAGAAAGGGTTTGCAAACCGCTGAATCCAAACGTGAGTTTAACTCTGTCAGTTGAATGCACACATTGACAACCATTCAGTTTGATAGCTCCGTTTTGGTTTTAGAAGCAGATATTTCTCTGTACAGCCTATGGTCCCATTCACTCGGGAATATCCCAGCGCAGCTCCTAGAAGAAACGTGTTTCTGACTCGCTGAATCTCAACATAGATTCAACTCTCTTACGTGAACGAACGCACAGCAGAGCAGTTTCAAGGAATCGTTTCTCCTGAGTTTTAGACGAAGTTTCCTGCTGTTTAGTACGTATGCCGGCATTGGGCTGGAAATACCGGTTTTGGGATTCTGCACAGAAAGGGTTTGCAAACCGCTGAATCCACACGTGAGTTTACCTCTGTCAGTTGAATGCACACTTTGACAACCATTCAGTTAGATAGCTCCGTTTTGCTTTTAGAAGCAGATATTTCTCTGTACAGCCTATGGTCCCATTCACTCGGGAATATCCCAACGCAGCTCCTAGAAGAAACGTGTTTCTGACTCGCTGAATCTCAACATAGATTCAACTCTCTTAGGTGAACGAACGGACAGCAGATCAGTTTCAAGGAAACGTTTCTCCTGAGTTTTAGACGAAGTTTCCTGCTGTTTAGTACGGATGCCGGCATTGAGCTGGAAGTACCGGTTTTGGGATTCAGCACAGAAAGGGTTTCCAAACCGCTGAATCCACACGTGAGTTTACCTCTGTCAGTTGAATGCACACATTGACAACCATTCAGTTAGATAGTTCCGTTTTTGTTTTAGAAGCAGATATTTCTCTGTACAGCCTATGGTCCCATTCACTCGGGAATATCCCAACGCAGCTCCTAGAAGAAACGTGTTTCTGACTCGCTGAATCTCAACATAGATTCAACTCTCTTAGGTGAACGAACGCACAGCAGAGCAGTTTCATGGAAACGTTTCTCCTGAGTTTTAGACGAAGTTTCCTGCTGTTTAGTACGTATGACGGCATTGGGCTGGAAATTCCGGTTTTGGGATTCTGCACAGAAAGGGTTTGCAAACCGCTGAATCCACACGTGAGTTTAACTCTGTCAGTTGAATGCACACATTGACAACCATCCAGTTAGATAGCTCCGATTTGGTTTTAGAAGCAGATATTTCTCTGTACAGCCTATGGTCCAATTCACTTGGGAATATCCCAACGCAGCTCCTAGAAGAAACGTGTTTCTGACTCGCTGAATCTCAACATAGATTCAACTCTCTTAGGTGAACGAACGCACAGCAGAGCAGTTTCAAGGAAACGTTTCTCCTGAGTTTTAGACGAAGTTTCCTGCTGTTTAGTACGTATGCCGGCATTGGGCTGGAAATACCGGTTTTGGGATTCTGCACAGAAAGGGTTTGCAAACCGCTGAATCCACACGTGAGTTTAACTCTCTCAGTTGAATGCACACATTGACAACCATTCAGTTAGATAGCTCCGTTTTGGTTTTAGAAGAAGATATTTCTCTGTACAGCCTATGGTCCCATTCACTCGGGAATATCCCAGCGCAGCTCCTAGAAGAAACGTGTTTCTGACTCGCTGAATCTCAACATAGATTCAACTCTCTTAGGTGAACGAACGCACAGCAGAGCAGTTTCAAGGAAACGTTTCTCCTGAGTTTTAGACGAAGGTTCTTGCAGTTTCGTACGAATGCCGGCATTGAGCTGGAATTACCGGTTTTGGGATTCTGCACAGAAAGGGTTTGTAAACCGCTGAATCCAAACGTGAGTTTAACTCTGTTAGTTGCATGCACACATTGACAACCATTCAGTTAGATAGCACCCTTTTGGTTTTAGGAGCAGATATTTCTCTGTACAGCCTATGGTCCCATTCACTCGGGAATATCCCAACGCAGCTCCAAGAAGAAACGTGTTTCTGACTCGCTGAATCTCAACATAGATTCAACTCTCTTAGGTGAACGAACGGACAGCAGATCAGTTTCAAGGAAACGTTTCTCCTGAGTTTTAGACGAAGTTTCCTGCTGTTTAGTACGGATGCCGGCATTGAGCTGGAAGTACCGGTTTTGGGATTCAGCACAGAATGGGTTTCCAAACCGCTGAATCCACACGTGAGTTTAACTCTGTCAGTTGAATGCACACATTGACAACCATTCAGTTAGATAGTTCCGTTTTTGTTTTAGAAGCAGATATTTCAATGTACAGCCTATGGTCCCATTCACTCGGGAATATCCCAACGCAGCTCCTAGAAGAAACGTGTTTCTGACTCGCTGAATCTCAACATAGATTCAACTCTCTTAGGTGAACGAACGCACAGCAGAGCAGTTTCATGGAAACGTTTCTCCTGAGTTTTAGACGAAGTTTCCTGCTGTTTAGTACGTATGACGGCATTGGGCTGGAAATTCCGGTTTTGGGATTCTGCACAGAAAGGGTTTGCAAACCGCTGAATCCACACGTGAGTTTAACTCTGTCAGTTGAATGCACACATTGACAACCATCCAGTTAGATAGCTCCGTTTTGGTTTTAGAAGCAGATATTTCTCTGTACAGCCTATGGTCCAATTCACTTGGGAATATCCCAACGCATCTCCTAGAAGAAACGTGTTTCTGACTCGCTGAATCTCAACATAGATTCAACTCTCTTAGGTGAACGAACGCACAGCAGAGCAGTTTCAAGGAAACGTTTCTCCTGAGTTTTAGACGAAGTTTCCTGCTGTTTAGTACGTATGCCGGAATTGGGCTGGAAATACCGGTTTTGGGATTCTGCACAGAAAGGGTTTGCAAACCGCTGAATCCATACGTGAGTTTAACTCTCTCAGTTGAATGCACACATTGACAACCATTCAGTTAGATAGCTCCGTTTTGGTTTTAGAAGAAGATATTTCTCTGTACAGCCTATGGTCCCATCCACTCGGGAATATCCCAGCGCAGCTTCTAGAAGAAACGTGTTTCTGACTCGCTGAATCTCAACATAGATTCAACTCTCTTAGGTGAACGAACGCAGAGCAGAGCAGTTTCAAGGAAACGTTTCTCCTGAGTTTTAGACGAAGGTTCTTGCAGTTTCGTACGAATGCCGGCATTGAGCTGGAATTACCGGTTTTGGGATTCTGCACAGAAAGGGTTTGTAAACCGCTGAATCCAAACGTGAGTTTAACTCTGTTAGTTGCATGCACATATTGACAACCATTCAGTTAGATAGCACCCTTTTGGTTTTAGGAGCAGATATTTCTCTGTACAGCCTATGGTCCCATTCACTCGGGAATATCCCAACGCAGCTCCTAGAAGAAACGTGTTTCTGACTCGCTGAATCTCAACATAGATTCAACTCTCTTCGGTGATCGAACGGACAGCAGAGCAGTTTCAAGGAAACGTTTCTCCTGAGTTTTAGACGAAGTTTCCTGCTGTTTAGTACGGATGCCGGCATTGGGCTGGATGTACCGGTTTTGGGATTTTGCACAGAAAGGGTTTGCAAACCGCTGAATCCACACGTGAGTTTAACTCTCTCAGTTGAATGCACACATTGACAACCATTCAGTTAGATAGCTCCGTTTTGGTTTTAGAAGCAGATATTTCTCTGTACAGCCTATGATCCCATTCACTCGGGAATATCGCAACGCAGATCCTAGAAGAAACGTGTTTCTGACTCGCTGAATCTCAACATAGATTCAACTCTCTTAGGTGAACGAACGCACAACAGAGCAGTTTCATCGAAACGTTTCTCCTGAGTTTTAGACGAAGTTTCCTGCTGTTTAGTACGTATACCGGCATTGGGCGGGAAATACCGGTTTTGGGATTCTGCACAGAAAGGGTTTGCAAACCGCTGAATCCACACGTGAGTTTAACTCTGTCAGTTGAATGCACACTTTGACAACCATTCAGTTTGATAGCACCCTTTTGGTTTTAGAAGCAGATATTTCTCTGTACAGCCTATGGTCCCATTCCCTCGGGAATATCCCAACGCAGCTCCTGGAAGAAACGTGTTTCTGACTCGCTGAATCTCAACATAGATTCAACTCTCTTCGGTGAACGAACGCACAGCAGAGCAGTTTCAAAGAAACGTTTCTCCTGAGTTTTAGACGAAGTTACCTGCTGTTTATTACGGATGCCGGCATTGGGGTGGAAATACCGGTTTTGGGATTCTGCACAGAAAGGGTTTGCAAACCGCTGAATCCACACGTGAGTTTAACTTTGTCAGTTGAATGCACACAGTGACAACCATCCAGTTAGATAGCTCCGTTTTGGTTTTAGAAGCAGATATTTCTCTGTACAGCCTATGGTCCCATTCACTCGGGAATATCCCAACGCAGCTCCTGGAAGAAACGTGTTTCTGACTCGCTGAATCTCAACATAGATTCAAGTCTCTTAGGTGAACGAACGCACAGCAGAGCAGTTTCATCGAAACGTTTCTCCTGAGTTTTAGACGAAGTTTCCTGCTGTTTAGTACATATGCCGGCATTGGGCTGGAAATACCGGTTTTGGGATTCTGCACAGAAAGGGTTTGCAAACCCCTGAATCAACACGTGAGTTTAACTTTGTCCGTTGAATGCACACATTGACAACCATCCAGTTAGATAGCTCCGTTTTGGTTTTAGAAGCAGATATTTCTCTGTACAGCCTATGGTCCAATTCACTTGGGAATATCCCAACGCAGCTCCTAGAAGAAACGTGTTTCTGACTCGCTGAATCTCAACATAGATTCAACTCTCTTAGGTGAACGAACGCACAGCAGAGCAGTTTCAAGGAAACGTTTCTCCTGAGTTTTAGACGAAGTTTCCTGCTGTTTAGTACGTATGCCGGAATTGGGTTGGAAATACCGGTTTTGGGATTCTGCACAGAAAGGGTTTGCAAACCGCTGAATCCACACGTGAGTTTAACTCTCTCAGTTGAATGCACACATTGACAACCATTCAGTTAGATAGCTCCGTTTTGGTTTTAGAAGAAGATATTTCTCTGTACAGCCTATGGTCCCATTCACTCGGGAATATCCCAGCGCAGCTCCTAGAAGAAACGTGTTTCTGACTCGCTGAATCTCAACATAGATTCAACTCTCTTAGGTGAACGAACGCACAGCAGAGCAGTTTCAAGGAAACGTTTCTCCTGAGTTTTAGACGAAGGTTCTTGCAGTTTCGTACGAATGCCGGCATTGAGCTGGAATTACCGGTTTTGGGATTCTGCACAGAAAGGGTTTGTAAACCGCTGAATCCAAACGTGAGTTTAACTCTGTTAGTTGAATGCACACATTGACAACCATTCAGTTAGATAGCACCCTTTTGGTTTTAGGAGCAGATATTTCTCTGTACAGCCTATGGTCCCATTCACCAGGGAATATCCCAACGCAGCTCCTAGAAGAAACGTGTTTCTGACTCGCTGAATCTCAACATAGATTCAACTCTCTTCGGTGATCGAACGCACAGCAGAGCAGTTTCAAGGAAACGTTTCTCCTGAGTTTTAGACGAAGTTTCCTGCTGTTTAGTACGGATGCCGGCATTGGGCTGGATGTACCGGTTTTGGGATTCTGCACAGAAAGGGTTTGCAAACCGCTGAATCCACACGTGAGTTTAACTCTCTCAGTTGAATGCACACATTGACAACCATTCAGTTAGATAGCTCCGTTTTGGTTTTAGAAGCAGATATTTCTCTGTACAGCCTATGATCCCATTCACTCGGGAATATCCCAACGCAGCTCCTGGAAGAAACGTGTTTCTGACTCGCTGAATCTCAACATAGATTCAACTCTCTTCGGTGAACGAACGCACAGCAGAGCAGTTTCAAAGAAACGTTTCTCCTGAGTTTTAGACGAAGTTTCCTGCTGTTTAGTATGTGTGCCGGCATTGGGCTGGAAATACCGGTTTTGGGATTCTGCACAGAAAGGGTTTGCAAACCGATGAATCCACACGTGAGTTTAACTTTGTCAGTTGAATGCACACAGTGACAAGCATCCTGTTAGATAGCTCCGTTTTGGTTTTAGAAGCAGATATTTCTCTGTACAGCCTATGGTCCCATTCACTTGGGAATATCCCAACGCAGTTCCTAGAAGAAACGTGTTTGTGACTCGCTGAATCTCAGCATAGATTCAACTCTCTTAGGTGAACGAACGCACAGCAGAGCAGTTTCAAGGAAACGTTTCTCCTGAGTTTTAGACGAAGTTTCCTGCTGTTTAGTACGTATAAACGGCATTGGACTGGAAATACCGGTTTTGGGATTCTGCACAGAAAGGGTTTGCAAACCGCTGAATCCACAAGTGAGTTTAACTCTCTCAGTTGAATGCACACATTGACAAAAATTCAGTTTGATAGCTCCGTTTTGGTTTTAGAAGCAGATATTTCTCTGTACAGCCTATGGTCCCATTCACTCGGGAATATCCCAACGCAGCTCCTAGAAGAAACGTGTTTCTGACTCGCTGAATCACAACATAGATTCAACTCTCTTAGGTGAACGAAAGCACAGCAGAGCAGTTTCAAGGAAACGTTTCTCCTGAGTTTTAGACGAAGTTTCCTGCTGTTCAGTACGGATGCCGGCATTGGGCTGGAAATACCGGTTTTGGGATTCTGCACAGAAAGGGTTTGCAAACCGCTGAATCCACACGTGAGTTTAACTCTCTCAGTTGAATGCACACATTGACAACCATTCAGTTAGATAGCTCCGTTTTGGTTTTAGAAGCATATATTTCTCTGTACAGCCTATGATCCCATTCACTCGGGAATATCCCAACGCAGCTCCTAGAAGAAACGTGTTTCTGACTCGCTGAATCTCAACATAGATTCAACTCTCTTAGGTGAACGAACGCACAGCAGAGCAGTTTCATGGAAACGTTTCTTCTGAGTTTTAGACGAAATTTCCTGCTGTTTAGTACGTATGCCGGCATTGGGCTGGAAATACCGGTTTTGGGATTCTGCACAGAAAGGGTTTGCAAACCGCTGAATCCAAACGTGAGTTTAACTCTGTCAGTTGAATGCACACATTGACAACCATTCAGTTTGATAGCTCCGTTTTGGTTTTAGAAGCAGATATTTCTCTGTACAGCCTATGGTCCCATTCACTCGGGAATATCCCAGCGCAGCTCCTAGAAGAAACGTGTTTCTGACTCGCTGAATCTCAACATAGATTCAACTCTCTTACGTGAACGAACGCACAGTAGAGCAGTTTCAAGGAATCGTTTCTCCTGAGTTTTAGACGAAGTTTCCTGCTGTTTAGTACGTATGCCGGCATTGGGCTGGAAATACCGGTTTTGGGATTCTGCACAGAAAGGGTTTGCAAACCGCTGAATCCACACGTGAGTTTAACTCTGTCAGTTGAATGTACACTTTGACAACCATTCAGTTAGATAGCTCCGTTTTGCTTTTAGAAGCAGATATTTCTCTGTACAGCCTATGGTCCCATTCACTCGGGAATATCCCAACGCAGTTCCTAGAAGAAACGTGTTTCTGACTCGCTGAATCTCAACATAGATTCAACTCTCTTAGGTGAACGAACGGACAGCAGATCAGTTTCAAGGAAACTTTTCTCCTGAGTTTTAGACGAAGTTTCCTGCTGTTTAGTACGGATGCCGGCATTGAGCTGGAAGTACCGGTTTTGGGATTCAGCACAGAAAGGGTTTCCAAACCGCTGAATCCACACGTGAGTTTAACTCTGTCAGTTGAATGCACACATTGACAACCATTCAGTTAGATAGTTCCGTTTTTGTTTTAGAAGCAGATATTTCTGTGTACAGCCTATGGTCCCATTCACTCGGGAATATCCCAACGCAGCTCCTAGAAGAAACGTGTTTGTGACTCGCTGAATCTCAACATAGATTCAACTCTCTTAGGTGATCGAACGCACAGCAGAGCAGTTTCAAGGAAACGTTTCTTCTGAGTTTTAGACGAAGTTTCCTGCTGTTTAGTACGGATGCCGGCATTCAGCTGGAAGTACCGGTTTTGGGATTGTGCACAGAAAGGGTTTCCAAACCGCTGAATCCACACGTGAGTTTAACTCTGTCAGTTGAATGCACACATTGACAACCATTCAGTTAGATAGTTCCGTTTTTGTTTTAGAAGCAGATATTTCTGTGTACAGCCTATGGTCCCATTCACTCGGGAATATCCCAACGCAGCTCCTAGAAGAAACGTGCTTCTGACTCGCTGAATCTCAACATAGTTTCAACTCTCTTAGGTGAACGAACGCACAGCAGAGCAGTTTCAAAGAAACGTTTCTCCTGAGTTTTAGACGAAGTTTCCTGCTGTTTAGTACGTATGCCGGCATTGGGCTGGAAATACCGGTAGGGATTCTGCACAGAAAGGATTTGCAAACCGCTGAATCCACACGTGAGCTTAACTCTGTCAGTTGAATGCACACATTGACAACCATTCAGTTAGATAGCTCCGTTTTGGTTTTAGAAGCAGATATTTCTCTGTACAGCCTATGGTCCCATTCACTCGGGAATATCCCAATGCAGCTCCTAGAAGAAACGTGTTTCTGACTCGCTGAATCTCAACATAGATTCAACTCTCTTAGGTGAACGAACGCACAGCAGAGCAGTTTCAAGGAAACGTTTCTCCTGAGTTTTAGACGAAGGTTCCTGCAGTTTAGTACGAATGCCGGCATTGAGCTGGAATTACCGGTTTTGGGATTCTGCACAGAAAGGGTTTGTAAACAGCTGAATCCAAACGTGAGTTTAACTCTGTCAGTTGAATGCACACATTGACAACCATTCAGTTAGATAGCACCCTTTTGGTTTTAGGAGCAGATATTTCTGTGTACAGCCTATGGTCCCATTCACTCGGGAATATCCCAACGCAGCTCCTAGAAGAAAAGTGTTTCTGACTCGCTGAATCTCAACATAGATTCAACTCTCTTAGGTGATCGAACGCACAGCAGAGCAGTTTCAAAGAAACGTTTCTCCTGAGTTTTAGACGAAGTTTCCTGCTGTTTAGTACGGATGCCGGCATTGGGCTGGAAATACCGGTTTTGGGATTCTGCACAGAAAGGGTTTGCAAACCGCTGAATCCACACGTGAGTTTAACTCTGTCAGTTGAATGCACACATTGACAACCATTCATTTAGATAGCTCCGTTTTGGTTTTAGAAGCAGATATTTCTCTGTACAGCCTATGGTCCCATTCACTCGGGAATATCCCAACGCAGCTCCTGGAAGAAACGTGTTTCTGACTCGCTGAATCTCAACATAGATTCAACTCTCTTAGGTGAACGAACGCACAGCAGAGCAGTTTCATCGAAACGTTTCTCCTGAGTTTTAGACGAAGTTTCCGGCTGTTTAGTACGTATGCCGGCATTGGGCTGGAAATACCGGTTTTGGGATTCTGCACAGAAAGGGTTTGCAAACCGCTGAATCCACACGTGAGTTTAACTCTGTCAGTTGAATGCACACATTGGCAACCATTCAGTTTGACAGCACCCTTTTGGTTTTAGAAGCAGATATTTCTCTGTACAGCCTATGGTCCCATTCACTCGGGAATATCGCAACGCAGATCCTAGAAGAAACGTGTTTCTGACTCGCTGAATCTCAACATAGATTCAACTCTCTTAGGTGAACGAACGCACAGCAGAGCAGTTTCAAAGAAACGTTTCTCCTGAGTTTTAGACGAAGTTTCCTGCTGTTTAGTACGGATGCCGGCATTGGGGTGGAAATACCGGTTTTGGGATTCTGCACAGAAAGGGTTTGCAAACCGCTGAATCCACACGTGAGTTTACCTTTGTCAGTTGAATGCACACATTGACAACGATCCAGTTAGATAGCTCCGTTTTGGTTTTAGAAGCAGATATTTCTCTGTACAGCCTATGGTCCTATTCACTTGGGAATATCCCAACGCAGCTCCTAGAAGAAACGTGTTTCTGACTCGCTGAATCTCAACATCGATTCAACTCTCTTAGGTGAACGAACGCACAGCAGAGCAGTTTCAAGGAAACGTTTCTCCTGAGTTTTAGACGAAGTTTCCTGCTGTTTAGTATGGATGCCGGCATTGGGCTGGAAATACCGGTTTTGGGATTCTGCACAGAAAGGGTATGCAAACCGCTGAAGCCACACGTGAGTTTAACTCTGTCAGTTGAATGCACACATTGACAACCATTCAGTTAGATAGTTCCGTTTTGGTTTTAGAAGCAGATATTTCTCTGTACAGCCTATGGTCCCATTCACTCGGGAATATCCCAATGCAGCTCCTAGAAGAAACGTGTTTCTGACTCGCTGAATCTCAAGATAGATTCAACTCTCTTAGGTGAACGAACGCACAGCAGAGCAGTTTCAAGGAAACGTTTCTCCTGAGTTTTAGACGAAGGTTCTTGCAGTTTCGTACGAATGCCGGCATTGAGCTGGAATTACCGGTTTTGGGATTCTGCACAGAAAGGGTTTGTAAACCGCTGAATCCAAACGTGAGTTTAACTCTGTTAGTTGAATGCACACATTGACAACCATTCAGTTAGATAGCACCCTTTTGGTTTTAGGAGCAGATATTTCTCTGTACAGCCTATGGTCCCATTCACTCGGGAATATCCCAACGCAGCTCCTAGAAGAAACGTGTTTCTGACTCGCTGAATCTCAACATAGATTCAACTCTCTTAGGTGATCGAACGCACAGCAGAGCAGTTTCAAGGAAACGTTTCTCCTGAGTTTTAGACGAAGTTTCCTGCTGTTTAGTACGGATGCCGGCATTGGGCTGGATGTACCGGTTTTGGGATTCTGCACAGAAAGGGTTTGCAAACCGCTGAATCCACACGTGAGTTTAACTCTCTCAGTTGAATGCACACATTGACAACCATTCAGTTAGATAGCTCCGTTTTGGTTTTAGAAGTATATATTTCTCTGTACAGCCTATGATCCCATTCACTCGGGAATATCCCAACGCAGCTCCTAGAAGAAACGTGTTTCTGACTCGCTGAATCTCAACATAGATTCAACTCTCTTAGGTGAACGAACGCACAGCAGAGCAGTTTCATGGAAACGTTTCTTCTGAGTTTTAGACGAAGTTTCCTGCTGTTTAGTACGTATGCCGGCATTGGGCTGGAAATACCGGTTTTGGGATTCTGCAGAGAAAGGGTTTGCAAACCGCTGAATCCAAACGTGAGTTTAACTCTGTCAGTTGAATGCACACATTGACAACCATTCAGTTTGATAGCTCCGTTTTGGTTTTAGAAGCAGATATTTCTCTGTACAGCCTATGGTCCCATTCACTCGGGAATATCCCAGCGCAGCTCCTAGAAGAAACGTGTTTCTGACTCGCTGAATCTCAACATAGATTCAACTCTCTTACGTGAACGAACGCACAGTAGAGCAGTTTCAAGGAATCGTTTCTCCTGAGTTTTAGACGAAGTTTCCTGCTGTTTAGTACGTATGCCGGCATTGGGCTGGAAATACCGGTTTTGGGATTCTGCACAGAAAGGGTTTGCAAACCGCTGAATCCACACGTGAGTTTAACTCTGTCAGTTGAATGTACACTTTGACAACCATTCAGTTAGATAGCTCCGTTTTGCTTTTAGAAGCAGATATTTCTCTGTACAGCCTATGGTCCCATTCACTCGGGAATATCCCAACGCAGTTCCTAGAAGAAACGTGTTTCTGACTCGCTGAATCTCAACATAGATTCAACTCTCTTAGGTGAACGAACGGACAGCAGATCAGTTTCAAGGAAACTTTTCTCCTGAGTTTTAGACGAAGTTTCCTGCTGTTTAGTACGGATGCCGGCATTGAGCTGGAAGTACCGGTTTTGGGATTCAGCACAGAAAGGGTTTCCAAACCGCTGAATCCACACGTGAGTTTAACTCTGTCAGTTGAATGCACACATTGACAACCATTCAGTTAGATAGCTCCGTTTTGGTTTTAGAAGAAGATATTTCTCTGTACAGCCTATGGTCCCATTCACTCGGGAATATCCCAATGCAGCTCCTAGAAGAAACGTGTTTCTGACTCGCTGAATCTCAACATAGATTCAACTCTCTTAGGTGAACGAACGCACAGCAGAGCAGTTTCACGGAAACGTTTCTCCTGAGTTTTAGACGAAGTTTCCTGCTGTTTAGTATGGATGCCGGCATTGGGCTGGAAATACCGGTTTTGGGATTCTGCACAGAAAGGGTATGCAAACCGCTGAAGCCACACGTGAGTTTAACTCTGTCAGTTGAATGCACACATTGACAACCATTCTGTTAGATAGCTCCGTTTTGGTTTTAGAAGCAGATATTTCTCTGTACAGCCTATGGTCCCATTCACTCGGGAATATCCCAATGCAGCTCCTAGAAGAAACGTGTTTCTGACTCGATGAATCTCAAGATAGATTCAACTCTCTTAGGTGAACGAACGCACAGCAGAGCAGTTTCAAGGAAACGTTTCTCCTGAGTTTTAGACGAAGTTTCCTGCTGTTTAGTACGTATGCCGGAATTGGGCTGGAAATACCGGTTTTGGGATTCTGCACAGAAAGGGTTTGCAAACCGCTGAATCCATACGTGAGTTTAACTCTCTCAGTTGAATGCACACTTTGACAACCATTCAGTTAGATAGCTCCGTTTTGGTTTTAGAAGAAGATATTTCTCTGTACAGCCTATGGTCCCATTCACTCGGGAATATCCCAGCGCAGCTCCTAGAAGAAACGTGTTTCTGACTCGCTGAATCTCAACATAGATTCAACTCTCTTAGGTGAACGAACGCACAGCAGAGCAGTTTCAAGGAAACGTTTCTCCTGAGTTTTAGACGAAGGTTCTTGCAGTTTCGTACGAATGCCGGCATTGAGCTGGAATTACCGGTTTTGGGATTCTGCACAGAAAGGGTTTGTAAACCGCTGAATCCAAACGTGAGTTTAACTCTGTTAGTTGCATGCACACATTGACAACCATTCAGTTAGATAGCACCCTTTTGGTTTTAGGAGCAGATATTTCTCTGTACAGCCTATGGTCCCATTCACTCGGGAATATCCCAACGCAGCTCCAAGAAGAAACGTGTTTCTGACTCGCTGAATCTCAACATAGATTCAACTCTCTTAGGTGAACGAACGGACAGCAGATCAGTTTCAAGGAAACGTTTCTCCTGAGTTTTAGACGAAGTTTCCTGCTGTTTAGTACGGATGCCGGCATTGAGCTGGAAGTACCGGTTTTGGGATTCAGCACAGAATGGGTTTCCAAACCGCTGAATCCACACGTGAGTTTAACTCTGTCAGTTGAATGCACACATTGACAACCATTCAGTTAGATAGTTCCGTTTGGGTTTTAGAAGCAGATATTTCAATGTACAGCCTATGGTCCCATTCACTCGGGAATATCCCAACGCAGCTCCTAGAAGAAACGTGTTTCTGACTCGCTGAATCTCAACATAGATTCACCTCTCTTAGGTGAACGAACGCACAGCAGAGCAGTTTCATGGAAACGTTTCTCCTGAGTTTTAGACGAAGTTTCCTGCTGTTTAGTACGTATGACGGCATTGGGCTGGAAATTCCGGTTTTGGGATTCTGCACAGAAAGGGTTTGCAAACCGCTGAATCCACACGTGAGTTTAACTCTGTCAGCTGAATGCACACATTGACAACCATCCAGTTAGATAGCTCCGTTTTGGTTTTAGAAGCAGATATTTCTCTGTACAGCCTATGGTCCAATTCACTTGGGAATATCCCAACGCATCTCCTAGAAGAAACGTGTTTCTGACTCGCTGAATCTCAACATAGATTCAACTCTCTTAGGTGAACGAACGCACAGCAGAGCAGTTTCAAGGAAACTTTTCTCCTGAGTTTTAGACGAAGTTTCCTGCTGTTTAGTACGTATGCCGGAATTGGGCTGGAAATACCGGTTTTGGGATTCTGCACAGAAAGGGTTTGCAAACCGCTGAATCCATACGTGAGTTTAACTCTCTCAGTTGAATGCACACATTGACAACCATTCAGTTAGATAGCTCCGTTTTGGTTTTAGAAGAAGATATTTCTCTGTACAGCCTATGGTCCCATCCACTCGGGAATATCCCAGCGCAGCTTCTAGAAGAAACGTGTTTCTGACTCGCTGAATCTCAACATAGATTCAACTCTCTTAGGTGAACGAACGCAGAGCAGAGCAGTTTCAAGGAAACGTTTCTCCTGAGTTTTAGACGAAGGTTCTTGCAGTTTCGTACGAATGCCGGCATTGAGCTGGAATTACCGGTTTTGGGATTCTGCACAGAAAGGGTTTGTAAACCGCTGAATCCAAACCTGAGTTTAACTCTGTTAGTTGCATGCACACATTGACAACCATTCAGTTAGATAGCACCCTTTTGGTTTTAGGAGCAGATATTTCTCTGTACAGCCTATGGTCCCATTCACTCGGGAATATCCCAACGCAGCTCCTAGAAGAAACGTGTTTCTGACTCGCTGAATCTCAACATAGATTCAACTCTCTTCGGTGATCGAACGCACAGCAGAGCAGTTTCAAGGAAACGTTTCTCCTGAGTTTTAGACGAAGTTTCCTGCTGTTTAGTACGGATGCCGGCATTGGGCTGGATGTACCGGTTTTGGGATTTTGCACAGAAAGGGTTTGCAAACCGCTGAATCCACACGTGAGTTTAACTCTCTCAGTTGAATGCACACATTGACAACCATTCAGTTAGATAGCTCCGTTTTGGTTTTAGAAGCAGATATTTCTCTGTACAGCCTATGATCCCATTCACTCGGGAATATCGCAACGCAGATCCTAGAAGAAACGTGTTTCTGACTCGCTGAATCTCAACATAGATTCAACTCTCTTAGGTGAACGAACGCACAACAGAGCAGTTTCATCGAAACGTTTCTCCTGAGTTTTAGACGAAGTTTCCTGCTGTTTAGTACGTATACCGGCATTGGGCGGGAAATACCGGTTTTGGGATTCTGCACAGAAAGGGTTTGCAAACCGCTGAATCCACACGTGAGTTTAACTCTGTCAGTTGAATGCACACTTTGACAACCATTCAGTTTGATAGCACCCTTTTGGTTTTAGAAGCAGATATTTCTCTGTACAGCCTATGGTCCCATTCACTCGGGAATATCCCAACGCAGCTCCTGGAAGAAACGTGTTTCTGACTCGCTGAATCTCAACATAGATTCAACTCTCTTCGGTGAACGAACGCACAGCAGAGCAGTTTCAAAGAAACGTTTCTCCTGAGTTTTAGACGAAGTTACCTGCTGTTTATTACGGATGCCGGCATTGGGGTGGAAATACCGGTTTTGGGATTCTGCACAGAAAGGGTTTGCAAACCGCTGAATCCACACGTGAGTTTAACTTTGTCAGTTGAATGCACACAGTGACAACCATCCAGTTAGATAGCTCCGTTTTGGTTTTAGAAGCAGATATTTCTCTGTACAGCCTATGGTCCCATTCACTCGGGAATATCCCAACGCAGCTCCTGGAAGAAACGTGTTTCTGACTCGCTGAATCTCAACATAGATTCAAGTCTCTTAGGTGAACGAACGCACAGCAGAGCAGTTTCATCGAAACGTTTCTCCTGAGTTTTAGACGAAGTTTCCTGCTGTTTAGTACATATGCCGGCATTGGGCTGGAAATACCGGTTTTGGGATTCTGCACAGAAAGGGTTTGCAAACCCCTGAATCAACACGTGAGTTTAACTTTGTCAGTTGAATGCACACATTGACAACCATCCAGTTAGATAGCTCCGTTTTGGTTTTAGAAGCAGATATTTCTCTGTACAGCCTATGGTCCAATTCACTTGGGAATATCCCAACGCAGCTCCTAGAAGAAACGTGTTTCTGACTCGCTGAATCTCAACATAGATTCAACTCTCTTAGGTGAACGAACGCACAGCAGAGCAGTTTCAAGGAAACGTTTCTCCTGAGTTTTAGACGAAGTTTCCTGCTGTTTAGTACGTATGCCGGAATTGGGTTGGAAATACCGGTTTTGGGATTCTGCACAGAAAGGGTTTGCAAACCGCTGAATCCACACGTGAGTTTAACTCTCTCAGTTGAATGCACACATTGACAACCATTCAGTTAGATAGCTCCGTTTTGGTTTTAGAAGAAGATATTTCTCTGTACAGCCTATGGTCCCATTCACTCGGGAATATCCCAGCGCAGCTCCTAGAAGAAACGTGTTTCTGACTCGCTGAATCTCAACATAGATTCAACTCTCTTAGGTGAACGAACGCACAGCAGAGCAGTTTCAAGGAAACGTTTCTCCTGAGTTTTAGACGAAGGTTCTTGCAGTTTCGTACGAATGCCGGCATTGAGCTGGAATTACCGGTTTTGGGATTCTGCACAGAAAGGGTTTGTAAACCGCTGAATCCAAACGTGAGTTTAACTCTGTTAGTTGAATGCACACATTGACAACCATTCAGTTAGATAGCACCCTTTTGGTTTTAGGAGCAGATATTTCTCTGTACAGCCTATGGTCCCATTCACTCGGGAATATCCCAACGCAGCTCCTAGAAGAAACGTGTTTCTGACTCGCTGAATCTCAACATAGATTCAACTCTCTTCGGTGATCGAACGCACAGCAGAGCAGTTTCAAGGAAACGTTTCTCCTGAGTTTTAGACGAAGTTTCCTGCTGTTTAGTACGGATGCCGGCATTGGGCTGGATGTACCGGTTTTGGGATTCTGCACAGAAAGGGTTTGCAAACCGCTGAATCCACACGTGAGTTTAACTCTCTCAGTTGAATGCACACATTGACAACCATTCAGTTAGATAGCTCCGTTTTGGTTTTAGAAGCAGATATTTCTCTGTACAGCCTATGATCCCATTCACTCGGGAATATCCCAACGCAGCTCCTGGAAGAAACGTGTTTCTGACTCGCTGAATCTCAACATAGATTCAACTCTCTTCGGTGAACGAACGCACAGCAGAGCAGTTTCAAAGAAACGTTTCTCCTGAGTTTTAGACGAAGTTTCCTGCTGTTTAGTATGTGTGCCGGCATTGGGCTGGAAATACCGGTTTTGGGATTCTGCACAGAAAGGGTTTGCAAACCGATGAATCCACACGTGAGTTTAACTTTGTCAGTTGAATGCACACAGTGACAAGCATCCTGTTAGATAGCTCCGTTTTGGTTTTAGAAGCAGATATTTCTCTGTACAGCCTATGGTCCCATTCACTTGGGAATATCCCAACGCAGTTCCTAGAAGAAACGTGTTTCTGACTCGCTGAATCTCAGCATAGATTCAACTCTCTTAGGTGAACGAACGCACAGCAGAGCAGTTTCAAGGAAACGTTTCTCCTGAGTTTTAGACGAAGTTTCCTGCTGTTTAGTACGTATAAACGGCATTGGACTGGAAATACCGGTTTTGGGATTCTGCACAGAAAGGGTTTGCAAACCGCTGAATCCACACGTGAGTTTAACTCTCTCAGTTGAATGCACACATTGACAACCATTCAGTTAGATAGCTCCGTTTTGGTTTTAGAAGCATATATTTCTCTGTACAGCCTATGATCCCATTCACTCGGGAATATCCCAACGCAGCTCCTAGAAGAAACGTGTTTCTGACTCGCTGAATCTCAACATAGATTCAACTCTCTTAGGTGAACGAACGCACAGCAGAGCAGTTTCATGGAAACGTTTCTTCTGAGTTTTAGACGAAATTTCCTGCTGTTTAGTACGTATGCCGGCATTGGGCTGGAAATACCGGTTTTGGGATTCTGCACAGAAACGGTTTGCAAACCGCTGAATCCAAACGTGAGTTTAACTCTGTCAGTTGAATGCACACATTGACAACCATTCAGTTTGATAGCTCCGTTTTGGTTTTAGAAGCAGATATTTCTCTGTACAGCCTATGGTCCCATTCACTCGGGAATATCCCAGCGCAGCTCCTAGAAGAAACGTGTTTCTGACTCGCTGAATCTCAACATAGATTCAACTCTCTTACGTGAACGAACGCACAGTAGAGCAGTTTCAAGGAATCGTTTCTCCTGAGTTTTAGACGAAGTTTCCTGCTGTTTAGTACGTATGCCGGCATTGGGCTGGAAATACCGGTTTTGGGATTCTGCACAGAAAGGGTTTGCAAACCGCTGAATCCACACGTGAGTTTAACTCTGTCAGTTGAATGTACACTTTGACAACCATTCAGTTAGATAGCTCCGTTTTGCTTTTAGAAGCAGATATTTCTCTGTACAGCCTATGGTCCCATTCACTCGGGAATATCCCAACGCAGTTCCTAGAAGAAACGTGTTTCTGACTCGCTGAATCTCAACATAGATTCAACTCTCTTAGGTGAACGAACGGACAGCAGATCAGTTTCAAGGAAACTTTTCTCCTGAGTTTTAGACGAAGTTTCCTGCTGTTTAGTACGGATGCCGGCATTGAGCTGGAAGTACCGGTTTTGGGATTCAGCACAGAAAGGGTTTCCAAACCGCTGAATCCACACGTGAGTTTAACTCTGTCAGTTGAATGCACACATTGACAACCATTCAGTTAGATAGTTCCGTTTTTGTTTTAGAAGCAGATATTTCTGTGTACAGCCTATGGTCCCATTCACTCGGGAATATCCCAACGCAGCTCCTAAAGAAACGTGTTTGTGACTCGCTGAATCTCAACATAGATTCAACTCTCTTAGGTGATCGAACGCACAGCAGAGCAGTTTCAAGGAAACGTTTCTTCTGAGTTTTAGACGAAGTTTCCTGCTGTTTAGTACGGATGCCGGCATTCAGCTGGAAGTACCGGTTTTGGGATTGTGCACAGAAAGGGTTTCCAAACCGCTGAATCCACACGTGAGTTTAACTCTGTCAGTTGAATGCACACATTGACAACCATTCAGTTAGATAGTTCCGTTTTTGTTTTAGAAGCAGATATTTCTGTGTACAGCCTATGGTCCCATTCACTCGGGAATATCCCAACGCAGCTCCTAGAAGAAACGTGCTTCTGACTCGCTGAATCTCAACATAGTTTCAACTCTCTTAGGTGAACGAACGCACAGCAGAGCAGTTTCAAAGAAACGTTTCTCCTGAGTTTTAGACGAAGTTTCCTGCTGTTTAGTACGTATGCCGGCATTGGGCTGGAAATACCGGTAGGGATTCTGCACAGAAAGGATTTGCAAACCGCTGAATCCACACGTGAGCTTAACTCTGTCAGTTGAATGCACACATTGACAACCATTCAGTTAGATAGCTCCGTTTTGGTTTTAGAAGCAGATATTTCTCTGTACAGCCTATGGTCCCATTCACTCGGGAATATCCCAATGCAGCTCCTAGAAGAAACGTGTTTCTGACTCGCTGAATCTCAACATAGATTCAACTCTCTTAGGTGAACGAACGCACAGCAGAGCAGTTTCAAGGAAACGTTTCTCCTGAGTTTTAGACGAAGGTTCCTGCAGTTTAGTACGAATGCCGGCATTGAGCTGGAATTACCGGTTTTGGGATTCTGCACAGAAAGGGTTTGTAAACCGCTGAATCCAAACGTGAGTTTAACTCTGTCAGTTGAATGCACACATTGACAACCATTCAGTTAGATAGCACCCTTTTGGTTTTAGGAGCAGATATTTCTGTGTACAGCCTATGGTCCCATTCACTCGGGAATATCCCAACGCAGCTCCTAGAAGAAAAGTGTTTCTGACTCGCTGAATCTCAACATAGATTCAACTCTCTTAGGTGATCGAACGCACAGCAGAGCAGTTTCAAAGAAACGTTTCTCCTGAGTTTTAGACGAAGTTTCCTGCTGTTTAGTACGGATGCCGGCATTGGGCTGGAAATACCGGTTTTGGGATTCTGCACAGAAAGGGTTTGCAAACCGCTGAATCCACACGTGAGTTTAACTCTGTCAGTTGAATGCACACATTGACAACCATTCATTTAGATAGCTCCGTTTTGGTTTTAGAAGCAGATATTTCTCTGTACAGCCTATGGTCCCATTCACTCGGGAATATCCCAACGCAGCCCCTGGAAGAAACGTGTTTCTGACTCGCTGAATCTCAACATAGATTCAACTCTCTTAGGTGAACGAACGCACAGCAGAGCAGTTTCATCGAAACGTTTCTCCTGAGTTTTAGACGAAGTTTCCGGCTGTTTAGTACGTATGCCGGCATTGGGCTGGAAATACCGGTTTTGGGATTCTGCACAGAAAGGGTTTGCAAACCGCTGAATCCACACGTGAGTTTAACTCTGTCAGTTGAATGCACACATTGGCAACCATTCAGTTTGATAGCACCCTTTTGGTTTTAGAAGCAGATATTTCTCTGTACAGCCTATGGTCCCATTCACTCGGGAATATCGCAACGCAGATCCTAGAAGAAACGTGTTTCTGACTCGCTGAATCTCAACATAGATTCAACTCTCTTAGGTGAACGAACGCACAGCAGAGCAGTTTCAAGGAAACGTTTCTCCTGAGTTTTAGACGAAGTTTCCTGCTGTTTAGTACGGATGCCGGCATTGGGGTGGAAATACCGGTTTTGGGATTCTGCACAGAAAGGGTTTGCAAACCGCTGAATCCACACGTGAGTTTACCTTTGTCAGTTGAATGCACACATTGACAACCATCCAGTTAGATAGCTCCGTTTTGGTTTTAGAAGCAGATATTTCTCTGTACAGCCTATGGTCCTATTCACTTGGGAATATCCCAACGCAGCTCCTAGAAGAAACGTGTTTCTGACTCGCTGAATCTCAACATCGATTCAACTCTCTTAGGTGAACGAACGCACAGCAGAGCAGTTTCAAGGAAACGTTTCTCCTGAGTTTTAGACGAAGTTTCCTGCTGTTTAGTATGGATGCCGGCATTGGGCTGGAAATACCGGTTTTGGGATTCTGCACAGAAAGGGTATGCAAACCGCTGAAGCCACACGTGAGTTTAACTCTGTCAGTTGAATGCACACATTGACAACCATTCAGTTAGATAGTTCCGTTTTGGTTTTAGAAGCAGATATTTCTCTGTACAGCCTATGGTCCCATTCACTCGGGAATATCCCAATGCAGCTCCTAGAAGAAACGTGTTTCTGACTCGCTGAATCTCAAGATAGATTCAACTCTCTTAGGTGAACGAACGCACAGCAGAGCAGTTTCAAGGAAACGTTTCTCCTGAGTTTTAGACGAAGGTTCTTGCAGTTTCGTACGAATGCCGGCATTGAGCTGGAATTACCGGTTTTGGGATTCTGCACAGAAAGGGTTTGTAAACCGCTGAATCCAAACGTGAGTTTAACTCTGTTAGTTGAATGCACACATTGACAACCATTCAGTTAGATAGCACCCTTTTGGTTTTAGGAGCAGATATTTCTCTGTACAGCCTATGGTCCCATTCACTCGGGAATATCCCAACGCAGCTCCTAGAAGAAACGTGTTTCTGACTCGCTGAATCTCAACATAGATTCAACTCTCTTAGGTGATCGAACGCACAGCAGAGCAGTTTCAAGGAAACGTTTCTCCTGAGTTTTAGACGAAGTTTCCTGCTGTTTAGTACGGATGCCGGCATTGGGCTGGATGTACCGGTTTTGGGATTCTGCACAGAAAGGGTTTGCAAACCGCTGAATCCACACGTGAGTTTAACTCTCTCAGTTGAATGCACACATTGACAACCATTCAGTTAGATAGCTCCGTTTTGGTTTTAGAAGTATATATTTCTCTGTACAGCCTCTGATCCCATTCACTCGGGAATATCCCAACGCAGCTCCTAGAAGAAACGTGTTTCTGACTCGCTGAATCTCAACATAGATTCAACTCTCTTAGGTGAACGAACGCACAGCAGAGCAGTTTCATGGAAACGTTTCTTCTGAGTTTTAGACGAAATTTCCTGCTGTTTAGTACGTATGCCGGCATTGGGCTGGAAATACCGGTTTTGGGATTCTGCACAGAAAGGGTTTGCAAACCGCTGAATCCAAACGTGAGTTTAACTCTGTCAGTTGAATGCACACATTGACAACCATTCAGTTTGATAGCTCCGTTTTGGTTTTAGAAGCAGATATTTCTCTGTACAGCCTATGGTCCCATTCACTCGGGAATATCCCAGCGCAGCTCCTAGAAGAAACGTGTTTCTGACTCGCTGAATCTCAACATAGATTCAACTCTCTTACGTGAACGAACGCACAGTAGAGCAGTTTCAAGGAATCGTTTCTCCTGAGTTTTAGACGAAGTTTCCTGCTGTTTAGTACGTATGCCGGCATTGGGCTGGAAATACCGGTTTTGGGATTCTGCACAGAAAGGGTTTGCAAACCGCTGAATCCACACGTGAGTTTAACTCTGTCAGTTGAATGTACACTTTGACAACCATTCAGTTAGATAGCTCCGTTTTGGTTTTAGAAGCAGATATTTCTCTGTACAGCCTATGGTCCCATTCACTCGGGAATATCCCAACGCAGTTCCTAGAAGAAACGTGTTTCTGACTCGCTGAATCTCAACATAGATTCAACTCTCTTAGGTGAACGAACGGACAGCAGATCAGTTTCAAGGAAACTTTTCTCCTGAGTTTTAGACGAAGTTTCCTGCTGTTTAGTACGGATGCCGGCATTGAGCTGGAAGTACCGGTTTTGGGATTCAGCACAGAAAGGGTTTCCAAACCGCTGAATCCACACGTGAGTTTAACTCTGTCAGTTGAATGCACACATTGACAACCATTCAGTTAGATAGCTCCGTTTTGGTTTTAGAAGAAGATATTTCTCTGTACAGCCTATGGTCCCATTCACTCGGGAATATCCCAATGCAGCTCCTAGAAGAAACGTGTTTCTGACTCGCTGAATCTCAACATAGATTCAACTCTCTTAGGTGAACGAACGCACAGCAGAGCAGTTTCACGGAAACGTTTCTCCTGAGTTTTAGACGAAGTTTCCTGCTGTTTAGTATGGATGCCGGCATTGGGCTGGAAATACCGGTTTTGGGATTCTGCAGAGAAAGGGTATGCAAACCGCTGAAGCCACACGTGAGTTTAACTCTGTCAGTTGAATGCACACATTGACAACCATTCAGTTAGATAGCTCCGTTTTGGTTTTAGAAGCAGATATTTCTCTGTACAGCCTATGGTCCCATTCACTCGGGAATATCCCAATGCAGCTCCTAGAAGAAACGTGTTTCTGACTCGATGAATCTCAAGATAGATTCAACTGTCTTAGGTGAACGAACGCACAGCAGAGCCGTTTCAAGGAAACGTTTCTCCTGAGTTTTAGACGAAGGTTCTTGCAGTTTCGTACGAATGCCGGCATTGAGCTGGAATTACCGGTTTTGGGATTCTGCACAGAAAGGGTTTGTAAACCGCTGAATCCAAACGTGAATTTAACTCTGTTAGTTGAATGCAAACATTGACAACCATTCAGTTAGATAGCACCCTTTTGGTTTTAGGAGCAGATATTTCTCTGTACAGCCTATGGTCCCATTCACTCGGGAATATCCCAACGCAGCTCCTAGAAGAAACGTGTTTCTGACTCGCTGAATCTCAACATAGATTCAACTCTCTTAGGTGATGGAACGCACAGCAGAGCAGTTTCAAGGAAACGTTTCTCCTGAGTTTTAGACGAAGTTTCCTGCTGTTTCGTACGGATGCCGGCATTGGGCTGGAAGTACCGGTTTTGGGATTCTGCACAGAAAGGGTTTGCAAACCGCTGAATCCACACGTGAGTTTAACTCTCTCAGTTGAATGCACACATTGACAACCATTCAGTTAGATAGCTCCGTTTTGGTTTTAGAAGCAGATATTTCTCTGTACAGCCTATGGTCCCATTCACTCGGGAATATCCCAGCGCAGCTCCTAGAAGAAACGTGTTTCTGACTCGCTGAATCTCAACATAGATTCAACTCTCTTACGTGAACGAACGCACAGTAGAGCAGTTTCAAGGAATCGTTTCTCCTGAGTTTTAGACGAAGTTTCCTGCTGTTTAGTACGTATGCCGGCATTGGGCTGGAAATACCGGTTTTGGGATTCTGCACAGAAAGGGTTTGCAAACCGCTGAATCCACACGTGAGTTTAACTCTGTCAGTTGAATGTACACTTTGACAACCATTCAGTTAGATAGCTCCGTTTTGCTTTTAGAAGCAGATATTTCTCTGTACAGCCTATGGTCCCATTCACTCGGGAATATCCCAACGCAGTTCCTAGAAGAAACGTGTTTCTGACTCGCTGAATCTCAACATAGATTCAACTCTCTTAGGTGAACGAACGGACAGCAGATCAGTTTCAAGGAAACTTTTCTCCTGAGTTTTAGACGAAGTTTCCTGCTGTTTAGTACGGATGCCGGCATTGAGCTGGAAGTACCGGTTTTGGGATTCAGCACAGAAAGGGTTTCCAAACCGCTGAATCCACACGTGAGTTTAACTCTGTCAGTTGAATGCACACATTGACAACCATTCAGTTAGATAGTTCCGTTTTTGTTTTAGAAGCAGATATTTCTGTGTACAGCCTATGGTCCCATTCACTCGGGAATATCCCAACGCAGCTCCTAGAAGAAACGTGTTTCTGACTCGCTGAATCTCAACATAGATTCAACTCTCTTAGGTGATCGAACGCAGAGCAGAGCAGTTTCAAGGAAACGTTTCTTCTGAGTTTTAGACGAAGTTTCCTGCTGTTTAGTACGGATGCCGGCATTCAGCTGGAAGTACCGGTATTCGGATTGTGCACAGAAAGGGTTTCCAAACCGCTGAATCCACACGTGAGTTTAACTCTGTCAGTTGAATGCACACATTGACAACCATTCAGTTAGATAGTTCCGTTTTTGTTTTAGAAGCAGATATTTCTGTGTACAGCCTATGGTCCCATTCACTCGGGAATATCCCAACGCAGCTCCTAGAAGAAACGTGCTTCTGACTCGCTGAATCTCAACATAGTTTCAACTCTCTTAGGTGAACGAACGCACAGCAGAGCAGTTTCAAGGAAACGTTTCTCCTGAGTTTTAGACGAAGTTTCCTGCTGTTTAGTACGTATGCCGGCATTGGGCTGGAAATACCGGTAGGGATTCTGCACAGAAAGGATTTGCAAACCGCTGAATCCACACGTGAGTTTAACTCTGTCAGTTGAATGCACACATTGACAACCATTCAGTTAGATAGCTCCGTTTTGGTTTTAGAAGCAGATATTTCTCTGTACAGCCTATGGTCCCATTCACTCGGGAATATCCCAATGCAGCTCCTAGAAGAAACGTGTTTCTGACTCGCTGAATCTCAACATAGATTCAACTCTCTTAGGTGAACGAACGCACAGCAGAGCAGTTTCAAGGAAACGTTTCTCCTGAGTTTTAGACGAAGGTTCCTGCAGTTTAGTACGAATGCCGGCATTGAGCTGGAATTACCGGTTTTGGGATTCTGCACAGAAAGGGTTTGTAAACCGCTGAATCCAAACGTGAGTTTAACTCTGTCAGTTGAATGCACACATTGACAACCATTCAGTTAGATAGCACCCTTTTGGTTTTAGGAGCAGATATTTCTGTGTACAGCCTATGGTCCCATTCACTCGGGAATATCCCAACGCAGCTCCTAGAAGAAAAGTGTTTCTGACTCGCTGAATCTCAACATAGATTCAACTCTCTTAGGTGATCGAACGCACAGCAGAGCAGTTTCAAAGAAACGTTTCTCCTGAGTTTTAGACGAAGTTTCCTGCTGTTTAGTACGGATGCCGGCATTGGGCTGGAAATACCGGTTTTGGGATTCTGCACAGAAACGGTTTGCAAACCGCTGAATCCACACGTGAGTTTAACTCTGCCAGTTGAATGCACACATTGACAACCATTCATTTAGATAGCTCCGTTTTGGTTTTAGAAGCAGATATTTCTCTGTACAGCCTATGGTCCCATTCACTCGGGAATATCCCAACGCAGCTCCTGGAAGAAACGTGTTTCTGACTCGCTGAATCTCAACATAGATTCAACTCTCTTAGGTGAACGAACGCACAGCAGAGCAGTTTCATCGAAACGTTTCTCCTGAGTTTTAGACGAAGTTTCCTGCTGTTTAGTACGTATGCCGGCATTGGGCTGGAAATACCGGTTTTGGGATTCTGCACAGAAAGGGTTTGCAAACCGCTGAATCCACACGTGAGTTTAACTCTGTCAGTTGAATGCACACATTGACAACCATTCAGTTTGATAGCACCCTTTTGGTTTTAGAAGCAGATATTTCTCTGTACAGCCTATGGTCCCATTCACTCGGGAATATCGCAACGCAGATCCTAGAAGAAACGTGTTTCTGACTCGCTGAATCTCAACATAGATTCAACTCTCTTAGGTGAACGAACGCACAGCAGAGCAGTTTCAAGGAATCGTTTCTCCTGAGTTTTAGACGAAGGTTCTTGCAGTTTCGTACGAATGCCGGCATTGAGCTGGAATTACCGGTTTTGGGATTCTGCACAGAAAGGGTTTGTAAACCGCTGAATCCAAACGTGAGTTTAACTCTGTTAGTTGAATGCACACATTGACAACCATTCAGTTAGATAGCATCCTTTTGGTTTTAGGAGCAGATATTTCTCTGTACAGTCTATGGTCCCATTCACTCGGGAATATCCCAACGCAGCTCCTAGAAGAAACGTGTTTCTGACTCGCTGAATCTCAACATAGATTCAACTCTCTTAGGTGATCGAACGCACAGCAGAGCAGTTTCAAGGAAACGTTTCTCCTGAGTTTTAGACGAAGTTTCCTGCTGTTTAGTACGGATGCCGGCATTGGGCTGGATGTACCGGTTTTGGGATTCTGCACAGAAAGGGTTTGCAAACCGCTGAATCCACACGTGAGTTTAACTCTCTCAGTTGAATGCACACATTGACAACCATTCAGTTAGACAGCTCCGTTTTGGTTTTAGAAGCATATATTTCTCTGTACAGCCTATGATCCCATTCACTCGGGAATATCCCAACGCAGCTCCTAGAAGAAACGTGTTTCTGACTCGCTGATTCTCAACATAGATTCAACTCTCTTAGGTGAACGAACGCACAGCAGAGCAGTTTCATGGAAACGTTTCTTCTGAGTTTTAGACGAAATTTCCTGCTGTTTAGTACGTATGCCGGCATTGGGCTGGAAATACCGGTTTTGGGATTCTGCACAGAAAGGGTTTGCAAACCGCTGAATCCAAACGTGAGTTTAACTCTGTCAGTTGAATGCACACATTGACAACCATTCAGTTTGATAGCTCCGTTTTGGTTTTAGAAGCAGATATTTCTCTGTACAGCCTATGGTCCCATTCACTCGGGAATATCCCAGCGCAGCTCCTAGAAGAAACGTGTTTCTGACTCGCTGAATCTCAACATAGATTCAACTCTCTTACGTGAACGAACGCACAGTAGAGCAGTTTCAAGGAATCGTTTCTCCTGAGTTTTAGACGAAGTTTCCTGCTGTTTAGTACGTATGCCGGCATTGGGCTGGAAATACCGGTTTTGGGATTCTGCACAGAAAGGGTTTGCAAACCGCTGAATCCACACGTGAGTTTAACTCTGTCAGTTGAATGTACACTTTGACAACCATTCAGTTAGATAGCTCCGTTTTGCTTTTAGAAGCAGATATTTCTCTGTACAGCCTATGGTCCCATTCACGCGGGAATATCCCAACGCAGTTCCTAGAAGAAACGTGTTTCTGACTCGCTGAATCTCAACATAGATTCAACTCTCTTAGGTGAACGAACGGACAGCAGATCAGTTTCAAGGAAACTTTTCTCCTGAGTTTTAGACGAAGTTTCCTGCTGTTTAGTACGGATGCCGGCATTGAGCTGGAAGTACCGGTTTTGGGATTCAGCACAGAAAGGGTTTCCAAACCGCTGAATCCACACGTGAGTTTAACTCTGTCAGTTGAATGCACACATTGACAACCATTCAGTTAGATAGTTCCGTTTTTGTTTTAGAAGCAGATATTTCTGTGTACAGCCTATGGTCCCATTCACTCGGGAATATCCCAACGCAGCTCCTAAAGAAACGTGTTTGTGACTCGCTGAATCTCAACATAGATTCAACTCTCTTAGGTGATCGAACGCACAGCAGAGCAGTTTCAAGGAAACGTTTCTTCTGAGTTTTAGACGAAGTTTCCTGCTGTTTAGTACGGATGCCGGCATTCAGCTGGAAGTACCGGTTTTGGGATTGTGCACAGAAAGGGTTTCCAAACCGCTGAATCCACACGTGAGTTTAACTCTGTCAGTTGAATGCACACATTGACAACCATTCAGTTAGATAGTTCCGTTTTTGTTTTAGAAGCAGATATTTCTGTGTACAGCCTATGGTCCCATTCACTCGGGAATATCCCAACGCAGCTCCTAGAAGAAACGTGCTTCTGACTCGCTGAATCTCAACATAGTTTCAACTCTCTTAGGTGAACGAACGCACAGCAGAGCAGTTTCAAAGAAACGTTTCTCCTGAGTTTTAGACGAAGTTTCCTGCTGTTTAGTACGTATGCCGGCATTGGGCTGGAAATACCGGTAGGGATTCTGCACAGAAAGGATTTGCAAACCGCTGAATCCACACGTGAGCTTAACTCTGTCAGTTGAATGCACACATTGACAACCATTCAGTTAGATAGCTCCGTTTTGGTTTTAGAAGCAGATATTTCTCTGTACAGCCTATGGTCCCATTCACTCGGGAATATCCCAATGCAGCTCCTAGAAGAAACGTGTTTCTGACTCGCTGAATCTCAACATAGATTCAACTCTCTTAGGTGAACGAACGCACAGCAGAGCAGTTTCAAGGAAACGTTTCTCCTGAGTTTTAGACGAAGGTTCCTGCAGTTTAGTACGAATGCCGGCATTGAGCTGGAATTACCGGTTTTGGGATTCTGCACAGAAAGGGTTTGTAAACCGCTGAATCCAAACGTGAGTTTAACTCGGTCAGTTGAATGCACACATTGACAACCATTCAGTTAGATAGCACCCTTTTGGTTTTAGGAGCAGATAT
The DNA here is from genome assembly GCF_030222135.1 of Aotus nancymaae. Lineage (NCBI taxonomy): Eukaryota > Metazoa > Chordata > Mammalia > Primates > Aotidae > Aotus > Aotus nancymaae. The sequence continues at coordinate 3,809,162 of NW_026988568.1, read as the reverse complement.
TTCTGTGTACAGCCTATGGTCCCATTCACTCGGGAATATCCCAACGCAGCTCCTAGAAGAAAAGTGTTTCTGACTCGCTGAATCTCAACATAGATTCAACTCTCTTAGGTGATCGAACGCACAGCAGAGCAGTTTCAAAGAAACGTTTCTCCTGAGTTTTAGACGAAGTTTCCTGCTGTTTAGTACGGATGCCGGCATTGGGCTGGAAATACCGGTTTTGGGATTCTGCACAGAAAGGGTTTGCAAACCGCTGAATCCACACGTGAGTTTAACTCTGTCAGTTGAATGCACACATTGACAACCATTCATTTAGATAGCTCCGTTTTGGTTTTAGAAGCAGATATTTCTCTGTACAGCCTATGGTCCCATTCACTCGGGAATATCCCAACGCAGCTCCTGGAAGAAACGTGTTTCTGACTCGCTGAATCTCAACATAGATTCAACTCTCTTAGGTGAACGAACGCACAGCAGAGCAGTTTCATCGAAACGTTTCTCCTGAGTTTTAGACGAAGTTTCCGGCTGTTTAGTACGTATGCCGGCATTGGGCTGGAAATACCGGTTTTGGGATTCTGCACAGAAAGGGTTTGCAAACCGCTGAATCCACACGTGAGTTTAACTCTGTCAGTTGAATGCACACATTGGCAACCATTCAGTTTGATAGCACCCTTTTGGTTTTAGAAGCAGATATTTCTCTGTACAGCCTATGGTCCCATTCACTCGGGAATATCGCAACGCAGATCCTAGAAGAAACGTGTTTCTGACTCGCTGAATCTCAACATAGATTCAACTCTCTTAGGTGAACGAACGCACAGCAGAGCAGTTTCAAGGAAACGTTTCTCCTGAGTTTTAGACGAAGTTTCCTGCTGTTTAGTACGGATGCCGGCATTGGGGTGGAAATACCGGTTTTGGGATTCTGCACAGAAAGGGTTTGCAAACCGCTGAATCCACACGTGAGTTTACCTTTGTCAGTTGAATGCACACATTGACAACCATCCAGTTAGATAGCTCCGTTTTGGTTTTAGAAGCAGATATTTCTCTGTACAGCCTATGGTCCCATTCACTTGGGAATATCCCAACGCAGCTCCTAGAAGAAACGTGTTTCTGACTCGCTGAATCTCAACATCGATTCAACTCTCTTAGGTGAACGAACGCACAGCAGAGCAGTTTCAAGGAAACGTTTCTCCTGAGTTTTAGACGAAGTTTCCTGCTGTTTAGTATGGATGCCGGCATTGGGCTGGAAATACCGGTTTTGGGATTCTGCACAGAAAGGGTATGCAAACCGCTGAAGCCACACGTGAGTTTAACTCTGTCAGTTGAATGCACACATTGACAACCATTCAGTTAGATAGTTCCGTTTTGGTTTTAGAAGCAGATATTTCTCTGTACAGCCTATGGTCCCATTCACTCGGGAATATCCCAATGCAGCTCCTAGAAGAAACGTGTTTCTGACTCGCTGAATCTCAAGATAGATTCAACTCTCTTAGGTGAACGAACGCACAGCAGAGCAGTTTCAAGGAAACGTTTCTCCTGAGTTTTAGACGAAGGTTCTTGCAGTTTCGTACGAATGCCGGCATTGAGCTGGAATTACCGGTTTTGGGATTCTGCACAGAAAGGGTTTGTAAACCGCTGAATCCAAACGTGAGTTTAACTCTGTTAGTTGAATGCACACATTGACAACCATTCAGTTAGATAGCACCCTTTTGGTTTTAGGAGCAGATATTTCTCTGTACAGCCTATGGTCCCATTCACTCGGGAATATCCCAACGCAGCTCCTAGAAGAAACGTGTTTCTGACTCGCTGAATCTCAACATAGATTCAACTCTCTTAGGTGATCGAACGCACAGCAGAGCAGTTTCAAGGAAACGTTTCTCCTGAGTTTTAGACGAAGTTTCCTGCTGTTTAGTACGGATGCCGGCATTGGGCTGGATGTACCGGTTTTGGGATTCTGCACAGAAAGGGTTTGCAAACCGCTGAATCCACACGTGAGTTTAACTCTCTCAGTTGAATGCACACATTGACAACCATTCAGTTAGATAGCTCCGTTTTGGTTTTAGAAGTATATATTTCTCTGTACAGCCTCTGATCCCATTCACTCGGGAATATCCCAACGCAGCTCCTAGAAGAAACGTGTTTCTGACTCGCTGAATCTCAACATAGATTCAACTCTCTTAGGTGAACGAACGCACAGCAGAGCAGTTTCATGGAAACGTTTCTTCTGAGTTTTAGACGAAATTTCCTGCTGTTTAGTACGTATGCCGGCATTGGGCTGGAAATACCGGTTTTGGGATTCTGCACAGAAAGGGTTTGCAAACCGCTGAATCCAAACGTGAGTTTAACTCTGTCAGTTGAATGCACACATTGACAACCATTCAGTTTGATAGCTCCGTTTTGGTTTTAGAAGCAGATATTTCTCTGTACAGCCTATGGTCCCATTCACTCGGGAATATCCCAGCGCAGCTCCTAGAAGAAACGTGTTTCTGACTCGCTGAATCTCAACATAGATTCAACTCTCTTACGTGAACGAACGCACAGTAGAGCAGTTTCAAGGAATCGTTTCTCCTGAGTTTTAGACGAAGTTTCCTGCTGTTTAGTACGTATGCCGGCATTGGGCTGGAAATACCGGTTTTGGGATTCTGCACAGAAAGGGTTTGCAAACCGCTGAATCCACACGTGAGTTTAACTCTGTCAGTTGAATGTACACTTTGACAACCATTCAGTTAGATAGCTCCGTTTTGCTTTTAGAAGCAGATATTTCTCTGTACAGCCTATGGTCCCATTCACTCGGGAATATCCCAACGCAGTTCCTAGAAGAAACGTGTTTCTGACTCGCTGAATCTCAACATAGATTCAACTCTCTTAGGTGAACGAACGGACAGCAGATCAGTTTCAAGGAAACTTTTCTCCTGAGTTTTAGACGAAGTTTCCTGCTGTTTAGTACGGATGCCGGCATTGAGCTGGAAGTACCGGTTTTGGGATTCAGCACAGAAAGGGTTTCCAAACCGCTGAATCCACACGTGAGTTTAACTCTGTCAGTTGAATGCACACATTGACAACCATTCAGTTAGATAGCTCCGTTTTGGTTTTAGAAGAAGATATTTCTCTGTACAGCCTATGGTCCCATTCACTCGGGAATATCCCAATGCAGCTCCTAGAAGAAACGTGTTTCTGACTCGCTGAATCTCAACATAGATTCAACTCTCTTAGGTGAACGAACGCACAGCAGAGCAGTTTCACGGAAACGTTTCTCCTGAGTTTTAGACGAAGTTTCCTGCTGTTTAGTATGGATGCCGGCATTGGGCTGGAAATACCGGTTTTGGGATTCTGCACAGAAAGGGTATGCAAACCGCTGAAGCCACACGTGAGTTTAAATCTGTCAGTTGAATGCACACATTGACAACCATTCAGTTAGATAGCTCCGTTTTGGTTTTAGAAGCAGATATTTCTCTGTACAGCCTATGGTCCCATTCACTCGGGAATATCCCAATGCAGCTCCTAGAAGAAACGTGTTTCTGACTCGATGAATCTCAAGATAGATTCAACTCTCTTAGGTGAACGAACGCACAGCAGAGCCGTTTCAAGGAAACGTTTCTCCTGAGTTTTAGACGAAGGTTCTTGCAGTTTCGTACGAATGCCGGCATTGAGCTGGAATTACCGGTTTTGGGATTCTGCACAGAAAGGGTTTGTAAACCGCTGAATCCAAACGTGAATTTAACTCTGTTAGTTGAATGCAAACATTGACAACCATTCAGTTAGATAGCACCCTTTTGGTTTTAGGAGCAGATATTTCTCTGTACAGCCTATGGTCCCATTCACTCGGGAATATCCCAACGCAGCTCCTAGAAGAAACGTGTTTCTGACTCGCTGAATCTCAACATAGATTCAACTCTCTTAGGTGATGGAACGCACAGCAGAGCAGTTTCAAGGAAACGTTTCTCCTGAGTTTTAGACGAAGTTTCCTGCTGTTTCGTACGGATGCCGGCATTGGGCTGGAAGTACCGGTTTTGGGATTCTGCACAGAAAGGGTTTGTAAACCGCTGAATCCAAACGTGAGTTTAACTCTGTCAGTTGAATGCACACATTGACAACCATTCAGTTAGATAGCACCCTTTTGGTTTTAGGAGCAGATATTTCTGTGTACAGCCTATGGTCCCATTCACTCGGGAATATCCCAACGCAGCTCCTAGAAGAAAAGTGTTTCTGACTCGCTGAATCTCAACATAGATTCAACTCTCTTAGGTGATCGAACGCACAGCAGAGCAGTTTCAAAGAAACGTTTCTCCTGAGTTTTAGACGAAGTTTCCTGCTGTTTAGTACGGATGCCGGCATTGGGCTGGAAATACCGGTTTTGGGATTCTGCACAGAAACGGTTTGCAAACCGCTGAATCCACACGTGAGTTTAACTCTGCCAGTTGAATGCACACATTGACAACCATTCATTTAGATAGCTCCGTTTTGGTTTTAGAAGCAGATATTTCTCTGTACAGACTATGGTCCCATTCACTCGGGAATATCCCAACGCAGCTCCTGGAAGAAACGTGTTTCTGACTCGCTGAATCTCAACATAGATTCAACTCTCTTAGGTGAACGAACGGACAGCAGATCAGTTTCAAGGAAACTTTTCTCCTGAGTTTTAGACGAAGTTTCCTGCTGTTTAGTACGGATGCCGGCATTGAGCTGGAAGTACCGGTTTTGGGATTCAGCACAGAAAGGGTTTCCAAACCGCTGAATCCACACGTGAGTTTAACTCTGTCAGTTGAATGCACACATTGACAACCATTCAGTTAGATAGTTCCGTTTTTGTTTTAGAAGCAGATATTTCTGTGTACAGCCTATGGTCCCATTCACTCGGGAATATCCCAACGCAGCTCCTAGAAGAAACGTGTTTCTGACTCGCTGAATCTCAACATAGATTCAACTCTCTTAGGTGATCGAACGCACAGCAGAGCAGTTTCAAGGAAACGTTTCTTCTGAGTTTTAGACGAAGTTTCCTGCTGTTTAGTACGGATGCCGGCATTCAGCTGGAAGTACCGGTATTCGGATTGTGCACAGAAAGGGTTTCCAAACCGCTGAATCCACACGTGAGTTTAACTCTGTCAGTTGAATGCACACATTGACAACCATTCAGTTAGATAGTTCCGTTTTTGTTTTAGAAGCAGATATTTCTGTGTACAGCCTATGGTCCCATTCACTCGGGAATATCCCAACGCAGCTCCTAGAAGAAACGTGCTTCTGACTCGCTGAATCTCAACATAGTTTCAACTCTCTTAGGTGAACGAACGCACAGCAGAGCAGTTTCAAGGAAACGTTTCTCCTGAGTTTTAGACGAAGTTTCCTGCTGTTTAGTACGTATGCCGGCATTGGGCTGGAAATACCGGTAGGGATTCTGCACAGAAAGGATTTGCAAACCGCTGAATCCACACGTGAGTTTAACTCTGTCAGTTGAATGCACACATTGACAACCATTCAGTTAGATAGCTCCGTTTTGGTTTTAGAAGCAGATATTTCTCTGTACAGCCTATGGTCCCATTCACTCGGGAATATCCCAATGCAGCTCCTAGAAGAAACGTGTTTCTGACTCGCTGAATCTCAACATAGATTCAACTCTCTTAGGTGAACGAACGCACAGCAGAGCAGTTTCAAGGAAACGTTTCTCCTGAGTTTTAGACGAAGGTTCCTGCAGTTTAGTACGAATGCCGGCATTGAGCTGGAATTACCGGTTTTGGGATTCTGCACAGAAAGGGTTTGTAAACCGCTGAATCCAAACGTGAGTTTAACTCTGTCAGTTGAATGCACACATTGACAACCATTCAGTTAGATAGCACCCTTTTGGTTTTAGGAGCAGATATTTCTGTGTACAGCCTATGGTCCCATTCACTCGGGAATATCCCAACGCAGCTCCTAGAAGAAAAGTGTTTCTGACTCGCTGAATCTCAACATAGATTCAACTCTCTTAGGTGATCGAACGCACAGCAGAGCAGTTTCAAAGAAACGTTTCTCCTGAGTTTTAGACGAAGTTTCCTGCTGTTTAGTACGGATGCCGGCATTGGGCTGGAAATACCGGTTTTGGGATTCTGCACAGAAACGGTTTGCAAACCGCTGAATCCACACGTGAGTTTAACTCTGCCAGTTGAATGCACACATTGACAACCATTCATTTAGATAGCTCCGTTTTGGTTTTAGAAGCAGATATTTCTCTGTACAGACTATGGTCCCATTCACTCGGGAATATCCCAACGCAGCTCCTGGAAGAAACGTGTTTCTGACTCGCTGAATCTCAACATAGATTCAACTCTCTTAGGTGAACGAACGCACAGCAGAGCAGTTTCATCGAAACGTTTCTCCTGAGTTTTAGACGAAGTTTCCTGCTGTTTAGTACGTATGCCGGCATTGGGCTGGAAATACCGGTTTTGGGATTCTGCACAGAAAGGGTTTGCAAACCGCTGAATCCACACGTGAGTTTAACTCTGTCAGTTGAATGCACACATTGACAACCATTCAGTTTGATAGCACCCTTTTGGTTTTAGAAGCAGATATTTCTCTGTACAGCCTATGGTCCCATTCACTCGGGAATATCCCAACGCAGCTCCTAGAAGAAACGTGTTTCTGACTCGCTGAATCTCAACATAGATTCAACTCTCTTAGGTGAACGAACGCACAGCAGAGCAGTTTCATGGAAACGTTTCTCCTGAGTTTTAGACGAAATTTCCTGCTGTTTAGTACGTATGCCGGCATTGAGCTGGAATTACCGGTTTTGGGATTCTGCACAGAAAGGGTTTGTAAACCGCTGAATCCAAACGTGAGTTTAACTCTGTTAGTTGAATGCACACATTGACAACCATTCAGTTAGATAGCACCCTTTTGGTTTTAGGAGCAGATATTTCTCTGTACAGTCTATGGTCCCATTCACTCGGGAATATCCCAACGAAGCTCCTAGAAGAAACGTGTTTCTGACTCGCTGAATCTCAACATAGATTCAACTCTCTTAGGTGATCGAACGCACAGCAGAGCAGTTTCAAGGAAACGTTTCTCCTGAGTTTTAGACGAAGTTTCCTGCTGTTTAGTACGGATGCCGGCATTGGGCTGGATGTACCGGTTTTGGGATTCTGCACAGAAAGGGTTTGCAAACCGCTGAATCCACACGTGAGTTTAACTCTCTCAGTTGAATGCACACATTGACAACTATTCAGTTAGATAGCTCCGTTTTGGTTTTAGAAGCATATATTTCTCTGTACAGCCTATGATCCCATTCACTCGGGAATATCCCAACGCAGCTCCTAGAAGAAACGTGTTTCTGACTCGCTGATTCTCAACATAGATTCAACTCTCTTAGGTGAACGAACGCACAGCAGAGCAGTTTCATGGAAACGTTTCTTCTGAGTTTTAGACGAAATTTCCTGCTGTTTAGTACGTATGCCGGCATTGGGCTGGAAATACCGGTTTTGGGATTCTGCACAGAAAGGGTTTGCAAACCGCTGAATCCAAACGTGAGTTTAACTCTGTCAGTTGAATGCACACATTGACAACCATTCAGTTTGATAGCTCCGTTTTGGTTTTAGAAGCAGATATTTCTCTGTACAGCCTATGGTCCCATTCACTCGGGAATATCCCAGCGCAGCTCCTAGAAGAAACGTGTTTCTGACTCGCTGAATCTCAACATAGATTCAACTCTCTTACGTGAACGAACGCACAGTAGAGCAGTTTCAAGGAATCGTTTCTCCTGAGTTTTAGACGAAGTTTCCTGCTGTTTAGTACGTATGCCGGCATTGGGCTGGAAATACCGGTTTTGGGATTCTGCACAGAAAGGGTTTGCAAACCGCTGAATCCACACGTGAGTTTAACTCTGTCAGTTGAATGTACACTTTGACAACCATTCAGTTAGATAGCTCCGTTTTGCTTTTAGAAGCAGATATTTCTCTGTACAGCCTATGGTCCCATTCACTCGGGAATATCCCAACGCAGTTCCTAGAAGAAACGTGTTTCTGACTCGCTGAATCTCAACATAGATTCAACTCTCTTAGGTGAACGAACGGACAGCAGATCAGTTTCAAGGAAACTTTTCTCCTGAGTTTTAGACGAAGTTTCCTGCTGTTTAGTACGGATGCCGGCATTGAGCTGGAAGTACCGGTTTTGGGATTCAGCACAGAAAGGGTTTCCAAACCGCTGAATCCACACGTGAGTTTAACTCTGTCAGTTGAATGCACACATTGACAACCATTCAGTTAGATAGCTCCGTTTTGGTTTTAGAAGAAGATATTTCTCTGTACAGCCTATGGTCCCATTCACTCGGGAATATCCCAATGCAGCTCCTAGAAGAAACGTGTTTCTGACTCGCTGAATCTCAACATAGATTCAACTCTCTTAGGTGAACGAACGCACAGCAGAGCAGTTTCACGGAAACGTTTCTCCTGAGTTTTAGACGAAGTTTCCTGCTGTTTAGTATGGATGCCGGCATTGGGCTGGAAATACCGGTTTTGGGATTCTGCACAGAAAGGGTATGCAAACCGCTGAAGCCACACGTGAGTTTAACTCTGTCAGTTGAATGCACACATTGACAACCATTCAGTTAGATAGCTCCGTTTTGGTTTTAGAAGCAGATATTTCTCTGTACAGCCTATGGTCCCATTCACTCGGGAATATCCCAATGCAGCTCCTAGAAGAAACGTGTTTCTGACTCGATGAATCTCAAGATAGATTCAACTCTCTTAGGTGAACGAACGCACAGCAGAGCAGTTTCAAGGAAACGTTTCTCCTGAGTTTTAGACGAAGGTTCTTGCAGTTTCGTACGAATGCCGGCATTGAGCTGGAATTACCGGTTTTGGGATTCTGCACAGAAAGGGTTTGTAAACCGCGGAATCCAAACGTGAATTTAACTCTGTTAGTTGAATGCAAACATTGACAACCATTCAGTTAGATAGCACCCTTTTGGTTTTAGGAGCAGATACTTCTCTGTACAGCCTATGGTCCCATTCACTCGGGAATATCCCAACGCAGCTCCTAGAAGAAACGTGTTTCTGACTCGCTGAATCTCAACATAGATTCAACTCTCTTAGGTGATGGAACGCACAGCAGAGCAGTTTCAAGGAAACGTTTCTCCTGAGTTTTAGACGAAGTTTCCTGCTGTTTCGTACGGATGCCGGCATTGGGCTGGAAGTACCGGTTTTGGGATTCTGCACAGAAAGGGTTTGCAAACCGCTGAATCCACACGTGAGTTTAACTCTCTCAGTTGAATGCACACATTGACAACCATTCAGTTAGATAGCTCCGTTTTGGTTTTAGAAGCAGATATTTCTCTGTACAGCCTATGGTCCCATTCACTCGGGAATATCCCAGCGCAGCTCCTAGAAGAAACGTGTTTCTGACTCGCTGAATCTCAACATAGATTCAACTCTCTTACGTGAACGAACGCACAGTAGAGCAGTTTCAAGGAATCGTTTCTCCTGAGTTTTAGACGAAGTTTCCTGCTGTTTAGTACGTATGCCGGCATTGGGCTGGAAATACCGGTTTTGGGATTCTGCACAGAAAGGGTTTGCAAACCGCTGAATCCACACGTGAGTTTAACTCTGTCAGTTGAATGTACACTTTGACAACCATTCAGATAGATAGCTCCGTTTTGCTTTTAGAAGCAGATATTTCTCTGTACAGCCTATGGTCCCATTCACTCGGGAATATCCCAACGCAGTTCCTAGAAGAAACGTGTTTCTGACTCGCTGAATCTCAACATAGATTCAACTCTCTTAGGTGAACGAACGGACAGCAGATCAGTTTCAAGGAAACTTTTCTCCTGAGTTTTAGACGAAGTTTCCTGCTGTTTAGTACGGATGCCGGCATTGAGCTGGAAGTACCGGTTTTGGGATTCAGCACAGAAAGGGTTTCCAAACCGCTGAATCCACACGTGAGTTTAACTCTGTCAGTTGAATGCACACATTGACAACCATTCAGTTAGATAGTTCCGTTTTTGTTTTAGAAGCAGATATTTCTGTGTACAGCCTATGGTCCCATTCACTCGGGAATATCCCAACGCAGCTCCTAGAAGAAACGTGTTTCTGACTCGCTGAATCTCAACATAGATTCAACTCTCTTAGGTGATCGAACGCACAGCAGAGCAGTTTCAAGGAAACGTTTCTTCTGAGTTTTAGACGAAGTTTCCTGCTGTTTAGTACGGATGCCGGCATTCAGCTGGAAGTACCGGTTTTGGGATTGTGCACAGAAAGGGTTTCCAAACCGCTGAATCCACACGTGAGTTTAACTCTGTCAGTTGAATGCACACATTGACAACCATTCAGTTAGATAGTTCCGTTTTTGTTTTAGAAGCAGATATTTCTGTGTACAGCCTATGGTCCCATTCACTCGGGAATATCCCAACGCAGCTCCTAGAAGAAACGTGCTTCTGACTCGCTGAATCTCAACATAGTTTCAACTCTCTTAGGTGAACGAACGCACAGCAGAGCAGTTTCAAGGAAACGTTTCTCCTGAGTTTTAGACGAAGTTTCCTGCTGTTTAGTACGTATGCCGGCATTGGGCTGGAAATACCGGTAGGGATTCTGCACAGAAAGGATTTGCAAACCGCTGAATCCACACGTGAGTTTAACTCTGTCAGTTGAATGCACACATTGACAACCATTCAGTTAGATAGCTCCGTTTTGGTTTTAGAAGCAGATATTTCTCTGTACAGCCTATGGTCCCATTCACTCGGGAATATCCCAATGCAGCTCCTAGAAGAAACGTGTTTCTGACTCGCTGAATCTCAACATAGATTCAACTCTCTTAGGTGAACGAACGCACAGCAGAGCAGTTTCAAGGAAACGTTTCTCCTGAGTTTTAGACGAAGGTTCCTGCAGTTTAGTACGAATGCCGGCATTGAGCTGGAATTACCGGTTTAGGGATTCTGCACAGAAAGGGTTTGTAAACCGCTGAATCCAAACGTGAGTTTAACTCTGTCAGTTGAATGCACACATTGACAACCATTCAGTTAGATAGCACCCTTTTGGTTTTAGGAGCAGATATTTCTGTGTACAGCCTATGGTCCCATTCACTCGGGAATATCCCAACGCAACTCCTAGAAGAAAAGTGTTTCTGACTCGCTGAATCTCAACATAGATTCAACTCTCTTAGGTGATCGAACGCACAGCAGAGCAGTTTCAAAGAAACGTTTCTCCTGAGTTTTAGACGAAGTTTCCTGCTGTTTAGTACGGATGCCGGCATTGGGCTGGAAATACCGGTTTTGGGATTCTGCACAGAAACGGTTTGCAAACCGCTGAATCCACACGTGAGTTTAACTCTGCCAGTTGAATGCACACATTGACAACCATTCATTTAGATAGCTCCGTTTTGGTTTTAGAAGCAGATATTTCTCTGTACAGCCTATGGTCCCATTCACTCGGGAATATCCCAACGCAGCTCCTGGAAGAAACGTGTTTCTGACTCGCTGAATCTCAACATAGATTCAACTCTCTTAGGTGAACGAACGCACAGCAGAGCAGTTTCATCGAAACGTTTCTCCTGAGTTTTAGACGAAGTTTCCTGCTGTTTAGTACGTATGCCGGCATTGGGCTGGAAATACCGGTTTTGGGATTCTGCACAGAAAGGGTTTGCAAACCGCTGAATCCACACGTGAGTTTAACTCTGTCAGTTGAATGCACACATTGACAACCATTCAGTTTGATAGCACCCTTTTGGTTTTAGAAGCAGATATTTCTCTGTACAGCCTATGGTCCCATTCACTCGGGAATATCGCAACGCAGATCCTAGAAGAAACGTGTTTCTGACTCGCTGAATCTCAACATAGATTCAACTCTCTTAGGTGAACGAACGCACAGCAGAGCAGTTTCAAGGAATCGTTTCTCCTGAGTTTTAGACGAAGGTTCTTGCAGTTTCGTACGAATGCCGGCATTGAGCTGGAATTACCGGTTTTGGGATTCTGCACAGAAAGGGTTTGTAAACCGCTGAATCCAAACGTGAGTTTAACTCTGTTAGTTGAATGCACACATTGACAACCATTCAGTTAGATAGCATCCTTTTGGTTTTAGGAGCAGATATTTCTCTGTACAGTCTATGGTCCCATTCACTCGGGAATATCCCAACGCAGCTCCTAGAAGAAACGTGTTTCTGACTCGCTGAATCTCAACATAGATTCAACTCTCTTAGGTGATCGAACGCACAGCAGAGCAGTTTCAAGGAAACGTTTCTCCTGAGTTTTAGACGAAGTTTCCTGCTGTTTAGTACGGATGCCGGCATTGGGCTGGATGTACCGGTTTTGGGATTCTGCACAGAAAGGGTTTGCAAACCGCTGAATCCACACGTGAGTTTAACTCTCTCAGTTGAATGCACACATTGACAACCATTCAGTTAGATAGCTCCGTTTTGGTTTTAGAAGCATATATTTCTCTGTACAGCCTATGATCCCATTCACTCGGGAATATCCCAACGCAGCTCCTAGAAGAAACGTGTTTCTGACTCGCTGATTCTCAACATAGATTCAACTCTCTTAGGTGAACGAACGCACAGCAGAGCAGTTTCATGGAAACGTTTCTTCTGAGTTTTAGACGAAATTTCCTGCTGTTTAGTACGTATGCCGGCATTGGGCTGGAAATACCGGTTTTGGGATTCTGCACAGAAAGGTTTTGCAAACCGCTGAATCCAAACGTGAGTTTAACTCTGTCAGTTGAATGCACACATTGACAACCATTCAGTTTGATAGCTCCGTTTTGGTTTTAGAAGCAGATATTTCTCTGTACAGCCTATGGTCCCATTCACTCGGGAATATCCCAGCGCAGCTCCTAGAAGAAACGTGTTTCTGACTCGCTGAATCTCAACATAGATTCAACTCTCTTACGTGAACGAACGCACAGTAGAGCAGTTTCAAGGAATCGTTTCTCCTGAGTTTTAGACGAAGTTTCCTGCTGTTTAGTACGTATGCCGGCATTGGGCTGGAAATACCGGTTTTGGGATTCTGCACAGAAAGGGTTTGCAAACCGCTGAATCCACACGTGAGTTTACCTCTGTCAGTTGAATGTACACTATGACAACCATTCAGTTAGATAGCTCCGTTTTGCTTTTAGAAGCAGATATTTCTCTGTACAGCCTATGGTCCCATTCACTCGGGAATATCGCAACGCAGTTCCTAGAAGAAACGTGTTTCTGACTCGCTGAATCTCAACATAGATTCAACTCTCTTAGGTGAACGAACGGACAGCAGATCAGTTTCAAGGAAACTTTTCTCCTGAGTTTTAGACGAAGTTTCCTGCTGTTTAGTACGGATGCCGGCATTGAGCTGGAAGTACCGGTTTTGGGATTCAGCACAGAAAGGGTTTCCAAACCGCTGAATCCACACGTGAGTTTAACTCTGTCAGTTGAATGCACACATTGACAACCATTCAGTTAGATAGCTCCGTTTTGGTTTTAAAAGAAGATATTTCTCTGTACAGCCTATGGTCCCATTCACTCGGGAATATCCCAATGCAGCTCCTAGAAGAAACGTGTTTCTGACTCGCTGAATCTCAACATAGATTCAACTCTCTTAGGTGAACGAACGCACAGCAGAGCAGTTTCAAGGAAACGTTTCTCCTGAGTTTTAGACGAAGTTTCCTGCTGTTTAGTATGGATGCCGGCATTGGGCTGGAAATACCGGTTTTGGGATTCTGCACAGAAAGGGTATGCAAACCGCTGAATCCACACGTGAGTTTAACTCTGTCAGTTGAATGCACACATTGACAACCATTCAGTTAGATAGCTCCGTTTTGGTTTTAGAAGCAGATATTTCTCTGTACAGCCTATGGTCCCATTCACTCGGGAATATCCCAATGCAGCTCCTAGAAGAAACGTGTTTCTGACTCGCTGAATCTCAAGATAGATTCAACTCTCTTAGGTGAACGAACGCACAGCAGAGCAGTTTCAAGGAAACGTTTCTCCTGAGTTTTAGACGAAGGTTCTTGCAGTTTCGTACGAATGCCGGCATTGAGCTGGAATTACCGGTTTTGGTATTCTGCACAGAAAGGGTTTGTAAACCGCTGAATCCAAACGTGAATTTAACTCTGTTAGATGAATGCAAACATTGACAACCATTCAGTTAGATAGCACCCTTTTGGTTTTAGGAGCAGATATTTCTCTGTACAGCCTATGGTCCCATTCACTCGGGAATATCCCAACGCAGCTCCTAGAAGAAACGTGTTTCTGACTCGCTGAATCTCAACATAGATTCAACTCTCTTAGGTGATGGAACGCACAGCAGAGCAGTTTCAAGGAAACGTTTCTCCTGAGTTTTAGACGAAGTTTCCTGCTGTTTAGTACGGATGCCGGCATTGGGCTGGATGTACCGGTTTTGGGATTCTGCACAGAAAGGGTTTGCAAACCGCTGAATCCACACGTGAGTTTAACTCTCTCAGTTGAATGCACACATTGACAACCATTCAGTTAGATAGCTCCGTTTTGCTTTTAGAAGCAGATATTTCTCTGTACAGCCTATGGTCCCATTCACTCGGGAATATCCCAACGCAGCTCCTAGAAGAAACGTGTTTCTGACTCGCTGAATCTCAACATAGATTCAACTCTCTTAGGTGAACGAACGCACAGCAGAGCAGTTTCAAGGAAACGTTTCTCCTGAGTTTTAGACGAAGTTTCCTGCTGTTTAGTATGGATGCCGGCATTGGGCTAGAAATACCGGATTTGGGATTCTGCACAGAAAGGGTTTGCAAACCGCTGAAGCCACACGTGAGTTTAACTCTGTCATTTGAATGCACACATTGACAACCATTCAGTTAGATAGCTCCGTTTTGGTTTTAGAAGCAGATATTTCTCTGTACAGCCTATGGTCCCATTCACTCGGGAATATCCCAATGCAGCTCCTAGAAGAAACGTGTTTCTGACTCGCTGAATCTCAACATAGATTCAACTCTCTTAGGTGAACGAACGCACAGCAGAGCAGTTTCAAGGAAACGTTTCTCCTGAGTTTTAGACGAAGGTTCTTGCAGTTTCGTACGAATGCCGGCATTGAGCTGGAATTACCGGTTTTGGGATTCTGCACAGATAGGGTTTGTAAACCGCTGAATCCAAACGTGAGTTTAACTCTGTTAGTTGAATGCACACATTGACATCCATTCAGTTTGATAGCACCCTTTTGGTTTTAGGAGCAGATATTTCTCTGTACAGCCTATGGTCCCATTCACTCGGGAATATCCCAACGCAGCTCCTAGAAGAAACGTGTTTCTGACTCGCTGAATCTCAACATAGATTCAACTCTCTTAGGTGATCGAACGCACAGCAGAGCAGTTTCAAGGAAACGTTTCTCCTGAGTTTTAGACGAAGTTTCCTGCTGTTCAGTACGGATGCCGGCATTGGGCTGGAATTACCGGTTTTGGGATTCTGCACAGAAAGGGTTTGCAAACCGCTGAATCCACACGTGAGTTTAACTCTGTCAGTTGAATGCACACTTTGAGAACCATTCAGTTAGATAGCTCCGTTTTGCTTTTAGAAGCAGATATTTCTCTGTACAGCCTACGGTCCCATTCACTCGGGAATATCCCAACGCAGCTCCTAGAAGAAACGTGTCTCTGACTCGCTGAATCTCAACATAGATTCAACTCTCTTACGTGAACGAACGCACAGCAGAGCAGTTTCAAGGAATCGTTTCTCCTGAGTTTTAGACGAAGTTTCCTGCTGTTTAGTACGTATGCTGGCATTGGGCTGGAAATACCGTTTTGGGATTCTGCACAGAAAGGGTTTGAAAACCGCTGAATCCACACGTGAGTTTAACTCTGTCAGTTGAATGCACACTTTGACAACCATTCAGTTAGATAGCTCCGATTTGCTTTTAGAAGAAAATATTTCTCTGTACAGCCTATGGTCCCATTCACTCGGGAATATCCCAACGCAGCTCCTAGAAGAAACGTGTTTCTGACTCGCTGAATCTCAACATAGATTCAACTCTCTTAGGTGAACGAACGGACAGCAGATCAGTTTCAAGGAAACTTTTCTCCTGAGTTTTAGACGAAGTTTCCTGCTGTTTACTACGGATGCCGGCATTGAGCTGGAAGTACCGGTTTTGGGATTCAGCACAGAAAGGGTTTCCAAACCGCTGAATCCACACGTGAGTTTAACTCTGTCAGTTGAATGCACACATTGACAACCATTCAGTTAGATAGTTCCGTTTTTGTTTTAGAAGCAGATATTTCTCTGTACAGCCTATGGTCCCATTCACTCGGGAATATCCCAACGCAGCTCCTAGAAGAAACGTGTTTCTGACTCCCTGAATCTCAACATAGTTTCAACTCTCTTAGGTGAACGAACGCACAGCAGAGCAGTTTCAAGGAAACGTTTCTCCTGAGTTTTAGACGAAGTTTCCTGCTGTTTAGTACGTATGCCGGCATTGGGCTGGAAATACCGTTTTTGGGATTCTGCACAGAAAGGGTTTGCAAACCGCTGAATCCACACGTGAGTTTACCTCTGTCAGTTGAATGCACACATTGACAACCATTCAGTTTGATAGCTCGGTTTTGGTTTTAGAAGCAGATATTTCTCTGTACAGCCTATGGTCCCATTCACTCGGGAATATCCCAATGCAGCTCCTAGAAGAAACGTGTTTCTCACTCGCTGAATCTCAACATAGATTCAACTCTCTTAGGTGAACGAACGCACAGCAGATCAGTTTCAAGGAAACGTTTCTCCTGAGTTTTAGACGAAGGTTCCTGCAGTTTAGTACGAATGCCGGCATTCACTGGAATTACCGGTTTTGGGATTCTGCACAGAAAGGGTTTGTAAACCGCTGAATCCAAACGTTAGTTTAACTCTGTCAGTTGAATGCACACATTGACAACCATTCAGTTAGATAGCACCCTTTTGGTTTTAGGAGCAGATATTTCTCTGTACAGCCAATGGTCCCATTCACTCGGGAATATCCCAACGCAGCTCCTAGAAGAAAAGTGTTTCTGACTCGCTGAATCTCAACATAGATTCAACTCTCTTAGGTGATCGAACGCACAGCAGAGCAGTTTCAAAGAAACGTTTCTCCTGAGTTTTAGACGAAGTTTCCTGCTGTTTAGTACGGATGCCGGCATTGGGCTGGAAATACCGGTTTTGGGATTCTGCACAGAAAGGGTTTGCAAACCCCTGAATCCACACGTGAGTTTAACTCTGTCAGTTGAATGCACACATTGACAACCATTCATTTAGATAGCTCCGTTTTGGTTTTAGAAGCAGATATTTCTCTGTACAGCCTATGGTCCCATTCACTCGGGAATATCCCAACGCAGCTCCTGGAAGAAACGTGTTTCTGACTCGCTGAATCTCAACATAGATTCAACTCTCTTAGGTGAACGAACGCACAGCAGAGCAGTTTCATGGAAACGTTTCTCCTGATTTTAGACGAAGTTTCCTGCTGTTTAGTACGGATGCCGGCATTGGGGTGGAAATACCGGTTTTGGGATTCTGCACAGAAAGGGTTTGCAAACCGCTGAATCCACACGTGAGTTTAACTTTGTCAGTTGAATGCACACATTGACAACCATCCAGTTAGATAGCTCCGTTTTGTTTTTAGAAGCAGATATTTCTCTGTACAGCCTATGGTCCCTTTCACTCGGGAATATCCCAACGCAGCTCCTGGAAGAAACGTGTTTCTGACTCGCTGAATCTCAACATAGATTCAACTCTCTTAGGTGAACGAACGCACAGCAGAGCAGTTTCAAGGAAACGTTTCTCCTGAGATTTAGACGAAGTTTCCTGCTGTTAATACGGATGCCGGCATTGGGCTGGAAATACCGGTTTTGGGATTCTGCACAGAAAGGGTTTGCAAACCGCTGAATCCAAACGTGAGTCTAACTCTGTCAGTTGAATGCACACATTGACAACCATTCAGTTTGATAGCACCCTTTCGGTTTTAGAAGCAGATATTTCTCTGTACAGCCTATGGTCCCATTCACTCGGGAATATCCCAGCGCAGCTCCTAGAAGAAACGTGTTTCTGACTCGCTGCATCGCAACATAGATTCAACTCTCTTACGTGAACGAACGCACAGCAGAGCAGTTTCAAGGAATCGTTTCTCCTGAGTTTTAGTCGAAGTTTCCTGCTGTTTAGTACGTATGCCGGCATTGGGGTGGAAATACCGGTTTTTGGATTCTGCACAGAAAGGGTTTGCAAACCGCTGAATCCACACGTGAGTTTATCTCTGTCAGTTGAATGCACACATTGGCAACCATTCATTTAGATAGCTCCGTTTTGGTTTTAGAAGCAGATATTTCTCTGTACAGCCTATGGTCCCATTCACTCGGGAATATCCCAACGCAGGTCCTAGAAGAAACGTGTTTCTGACTCGCTGAATCTCAACATAGATTCAACTTTCTTAGGTGAACGAACGCACAGCAGAGCAGTTTCAAGGAAACGTTTCTCCTGAGTTTTAGACGAAGTTTCCTGCTGTTTAGTACGTATGCCGGCATTGGGCTGGAAATACCGTTTTTGGGATTCTGCACAGAAAGGGTGTGCAAACCGCTGAATCCACACGTGAGTTTACCTCTGTCAGTTGAATGCACACATTGACAACCATTCAGTTAGATAGCTCGGTTTTGGTTTTAGAAGCAGATATTTCTCTGTACAGCCTATGGTCCCATTCACTCGGGAATATCCCAATGCAGCTCCTAGAAGAAACGTGTTTCTGACTCGCTGAATCTCAACATAGATTCAACTCTCTTAGGTGAACGAACGCACAGCAGATCAGTTTCAAGGAAACGTTTCTCCTGAGTTTTAGACGAAGGTTCCTGCAGTTTAGTACGAATGCCGGCATTCAGCTGGAATTACCGGTTTTGGGATTCTGCACAGAAAGGGTTTGTAAACCGCTGAATCCAAACGTTAGTTTAACTCTGTCAGTTGAATGCACACATTGACAACCATTCAGTTAGATAGCACCCTTTTGGTTTTAGGAGCAGATATTTCTCTGTACAGCCAATGGTCCCATTCACTCGGGAATATCCCAACGCAGCTCCTAGAAGAAACGTGTTTCTGACTCGCTGAATCTCAACATAGATTCAACTCTCTTAGGTGATCGAACGCACAGCAGAGCAGTTTCAAAGAAACGTTTCTCCTGAGTTTTAGACGAAGTTTCCTGCTGTTTAGTACGGATGCCGGCATTGGGCTGGAAATACCGGTTTTGGGATTCTGCACAGAAAGGGTTTGCAAACCGCTGAATCCACACGTGAGTTTAACTCTGTCAGTTGAATGCACACATTGACAAGCATTCAGTTAGATAGCACCCTTTTGGTTTTAGAAGCAGATATTTCTCTGTACAGCCTATGGTCCCATTCACTCGGGAATATCCCAACGCAGCTCCTGGAAGAAACGTGTTTCTGACTCGCTGAATCTCAACATAGATTCAACTCTCTTAGGTGAACGAACGCACAGCAGAGCAGTTTCATGGAAACGTTTCTCCTGATTTTAGACGAAGTTTCCTGCTGTTTAGTACGGATGCCGGCATTGGGGTGGAAATACCGGTTTTGGGATTCTGCACAGAAAGGGTTTGCAAACCGCTGAATCCACACGTGAGTTTAACTTTGTCAGTTGAATGCACACATTGACAACCATCCAGTTAGATAGCTCCGTTTTGTTTTTAGAAGCAGATATTTCTCTGTACAGCCTATGGTCCCTTTCACTCGGGAATATCCCAACGCAGCTCCTAGAAGAAACGTGTTTCTGACTCGCTGAATCTCAACATAGATTCAACTCTCTTAGGTGATGGAACGCACAGCAGAGCAGTTTCAAGGAAACGTTTCTCCTGAGTTTTAGACGAAGTTTCCTGCTGTTTAGTACGGATGCCGGCATTGGGCTGGATGTACCGGTTTTGGGATTCTGCACAGAAAGGGTTTGCAAACCGCTGAATCCACACGTGAGTTTAACTCTCTCAGTTGAATGCACACATTGACAACCATTCAGTTAGATAGCTCCGTTTTGCTTTTAGAAGCAGATATTTCTCTGTACAGCCTATGGTCCCATTCACTCGGGAATATCCCAACGCAGCTCCTAGAAGAAACGTGTTTCTGACTCGCTGAATCTTAACATAGATTCAACTCTCTTAGGTGAACGAACGCACAGCAGAGCAGTTTCAAGGAAACGTTTCTCCTGAGTTTTAGACGAAGTTTCCTGCTGTTTAGTATGGATGCCGGCATTGGGCTAGAAATACCGGATTTGGGATTCTGCACAGAAAGGGTTTGCAAACCGCTGAAGCCACACGTGAGTTTAACTCTGTCATTTGAATGCACACATTGACAACCATTCAGTTAGATAGCTCCGTTTTGGTTTTAGAAGCAGATATTTCTCTGTACAGCCTATGGTCCCATTCACTCGGGAATATCCCAATGCAGCTCCTAGAAGAAACGTGTTTCTGACTCGCTGAATCTCAACATAGATTCAACTCTCTTAGGTGAACGAACGCACAGCAGAGCAGTTTCAAGGAAACGTTTCTCCTGAGTTTTAGACGAAGGTTCTTGCAGTTTCGTACGAATGCCGGCATTGAGCTGGAATTACCGGTTTTGGGATTCTGCACAGATAGGGTTTGTAAACCGCTGAATCCAAACGTGAGTTTAACTCTGTTAGTTGAATGCACACATTGACATCCATTCAGTTTGATAGCACCCTTTTGGTTTTAGGAGCAGATATTTCTCTGTACAGCCTATGGTCCCATTCACTCGGGAATATCCCAACGCAGCTCCTAGAAGAAACGTGTTTCTGACTCGCTGAATCTCAACATAGATTCAACTCTCTTAGGTGATCGAACGCACAGCAGAGCAGTTTCAAGGAAACGTTTCTCCTGAGTTTTAGTCGAAGTTTCCTGCTGTTCAGTACGGATGCCGGCATTGGGCTGGAATTACCGGTTTTGGGATTCTGCACAGAAAGGGTTTGCAAACCGCTGAATCCACACGTGAGTTTAACTCTGTCAGTTGAATGCACACTTTGAGAACCATTCAGTTAGATAGCTCCGTTTTGCTTTTAGAAGCAGATATTTCTCTGTACAGCCTATGGTCCCATTCACTCGGGAATATCCCAACGCAGCTCCTAGAAGAAACGTGTCTCTGACTCGCTGAATCTCAACATAGATTCAACTCTCTTACGTGAACGAACGCACAGCAGAGCAGTTTCAAGGAATCGTTTCTCCTGAGTTTTAGACGAAGTTTCCTGCTGTTTAGTACGTATGCTGGCATTGGGCTGGAAATACCGTTTTGGGATTCTGCACAGAAAGGGTTTGAAAACCGCTGAATCCACACGTGAGTTTAACTCTGTCAGTTGAATGCACACTTTGACAACCATTCAGTTAGATAGCTCCGATTTGCTTTTAGAAGAAAATATTTCTCTGTACAGCCTATGGTCCCATTCACTCGGGAATATCCCAACGCAGCTCCTAGAAGAAACGTGTTTCTGACTCGCTGAATCTCAACATAGATTCAACTCTCTTAGGTGAACGAACGGACAGCAGATCAGTTTCAAGGAAACTTTTCTCCTGAGTTTTAGACGAAGTTTCCTGCTGTTTACTACGGATGCCGGCATTGAGCTGGAAGTACCGGTTTTGGGATTCAGCACAGAAAGGGTTTCAAACCGCTGAATCCACACGTGAGTTTAACTCTGTCAGTTGAATGCACACATTGACAACCATTCATTTAGATAGCTCCGTTTTGGTTTTAGAAGCAGATATTTCTCTGTACAGCCTATGGTCCCATTCACTCGGGAATATCCCAACGCAGGTCCTAGAAGAAACGTGTTTCTGACTCGCTGAATCTCAACATAGATTCAACTTTCTTAGGTGAACGAACGCACAGCAGAGCAGTTTCAAGGAAACGTTTCTCCTGAGTTTTAGACGAAGTTTCCTGCTGTTTAGTACGTATGCCGGCATTGGGCTGGAAATACCGTTTTTGGGATTCTGCACAGAAAGGGTGTGCAAACCGCTGAATCCACACGTGAGTTTACCTCTGTCAGTTGAATGCACACATTGACAACCATTCAGTTAGATAGCTCGGTTTTGGTTTTAGAAGCAGATATTTCTCTGTACAGCCTATGGTCCCATTCACTCGGGAATATCCCAGTGCAGCTCCTAGAAGAAACGTGTTTCTGACTCGCTGAATCTCAACATAGATTCAACTCTCTTAGGTGAACGAACGCACAGCAGATCAGTTTCAAGGAAACGTTTCTCCTGAGTTTTAGACGAAGGTTCCTGCAGTTTAGTACGAATGCCGGCATTCAGCTGGAATTACCGGTTTTGGGATTCTGCACAGAAAGGGTTTGTAAACCGCTGAATCCAAACGTTAGTTTAACTCTGTCAGTTGAATGCACACATTGACAACCATTCAGTTAGATAGCACCCTTTTGGTTTTAGGAGCAGATATTTCTCTGTACAGCCAATGGTCCCATTCACTCGGGAATATCCCAACGCAGCTCCTAGAAGAAACGTGTTTCTGACTCGCTGAATCTCAACATAGATTCAACTCTCTTAGGTGATCGAACGCACAGCAGAGCAGTTTCAAAGAAACGTTTCTCCTGAGTTTTAGACGAAGTTTCCTGCTGTTTAGTACGGATGCCGGCATTGGGCTGGAAATACCGGTTTTGGGATTCTGCACAGAAAGGGTTTGCAAACCGCTGAATCCACACGTGAGTTTAACTCTGTCAGTTGAATGCACACATTGACAAGCATTCAGTTAGATAGCACCCTTTTGGTTTTAGAAGCAGATATTTCTCTGTACAGCCTATGGTCCCATTCACTCGGGAATATCCCAACGCAGCTCCTGGAAGAAACGTGTTTCTGACTCGCTGAATCTCAACATAGATTCAACTCTCTTAGGTGAACGAACGCACAGCAGAGCAGTTTCATGGAAACGTTTCTCCTGATTTTAGACGAAGTTTCCTGCTGTTTAGTACGGATGCCGGCATTGGGGTGGAAATACCGGTTTGGGGATTCTGCACAGAAAGGGTTTGCAAACCGCTGAATCCACACGTGAGTTTAACTTTGTCAGTTGAATGCACACATTGACAACCATCCAGTTAGATAGCTCCGTTTTGTTTTTAGAAGCAGATATTTCTCTGTACAGCCTATGGTCCCTTTCACTCGGGAATATCCCAACGCAGCTCCTAGAAGAAACGTGTTTCTGACTCGCTGAATCTCAACATAGATTCAACTCTCTTAGGTGATGGAACGCACAGCAGAGCAGTTTCAAGGAAACGTTTCTCCTGAGTTTTAGACGAAGTTTCCTGCTGTTTAGTACGAATGCCGGCATTGGGCTGGAAATACCGGCTTTGGGATTCTGCACAGAAAGCGTTTGCAAACCGCTGAATCCACACGTGAGTTTAACTCTGTCAGTTGAATGCACACATTGACAACCATTCAATTAGATAGCACCCTTTGGTTTTAGAAGCAGATATTTCTCTGTACAGCCTATGGTCCCATTCACTCGGGAATATCCCAACGCAGCTCCTAGAAGAAACGTGTTTCTGACTCGCTGAATCTCAACATAGATTCAACTCTCTTAGGTGAACGAACGCACAGCAGAGCAGTTTCAAGGAAACTTTTCTCCGGAGTTTTAGACGAAGTTTCCTGCTGTTTAGTACGTATGCCGGCATTGGGCTGGAAATACCGGTTTTGGGATTCTGCACAGAAAGGGTTTGCAAACCGGTGAATCCACACGTGAGTTTAACTCTCTCAGTTGAATGCACACATTGACAACCATTCAGTTAGATAGCTCCGTTTTGCTTTTAGAAGCAGATATTTCTCTGTACATCCTATGGTCCCATTCACTCGGGAATATCCCAACGCAGCTCCTAGAAGAAACGTGTTTCTGACTCGCTGAATCTCAACATAGATTCAACTCTCTTAGGTGAACGAACGCACAGCAGAGCAGTTTCAAGGAAACGTTTCTCCTGAGTTTTAGACGAAGTTTCCTGCTGTTTAGTACGGATGCCGGCATTGGGCTGGAAATACCGGTTTTGGGATTCTGCACAGAAAGGGTTTGCAAACCGCTGAATCCAAACGTGAGTCTAACTCTGTCAGTTGAATGCACACATTGACAACCATTCAGTTTGATAGCACCCTTTCGGTTTTAGAAGCAGATATTTCTCTGTACAGCCTATGGTCCCATTCACTCGGGAATATCCCAGCGCAGCTCCTAGAAGAAACGTGTTTCTGACTCGCTGCATCGCAACATAGATTCAACTCTCTTACGTGAACGAACGCACAGCAGAGCAGTTTCAAGGAATCGTTTCTCCTGAGTTTTAGTCGAAGTTTCCTGCTGTTTAGTACGTATGCCGGCATTGGGGTGGAAATACCGGTTTTTGGATTCTGCACAGAAAGGGTTTGCAAACCGCTGAATCCACACGTGAGTTTATCTCTGTCAGTTGAATGCACACATTGGCAACCATTCATTTAGATAGCTCCGTTTTGGTTTTAGAAGCAGATATTTCTCTGTACAGCCTATGGTCCCATTCACTCGGGAATATCCCAACGCAGGTCCTAGAAGAAACGTGTTTCTGACTCGCTGAATCTCAACATAGATTCAACTTTCTTAGGTGAACGAACGCACAGCAGAGCAGTTTCAAGGAAACGTTTCTCCTGAGTTTTAGACGAAGATTCTTGCAGTTTCGTACGAATGACGGCATTGAGCTGGAATTACCGGTTTTGGGATTCTGCACAGAAAGGGTTTTTAAACCGCTGAATCCAAACGTGAGTTTAATTCTGTCAGTTGAATGCACACATTGACAACCATTCAGTTAGATAGCTCCGTTTTGGTTTTAGGAGCAGATATTTCTCTTTACAACCTATGGTCCCATTCACTCGGGAATATCCCAACGCAGCTCCTAGAAGAAACGTGTTTCTGACTCGCTGAATCTCAACATAGATTCAGCTCTCTTAGGTGAACGAACGCACAGCAGAGCAGTTTCAAGGAAACGTTTCTCCTGAGTTTTAGACGAAGTTTCCTGCTGTTTAGTACGGATGCCGGCATTGGGCTGGAAGTACCGGTTTTGGGATTCTGCACAGAAAGGGTTGGCAAACCGCTGAATCCACACGTGAGTTTAACTCTGTCAGTTGAATGCACACATTGACAATCATCCAGTTAGATAGCTCCGTTTTGGTTTTAGAAGCAGATATTTCTCTGTACAGCCTATGGTCCCATTCACTCGGGAATATCCCAACGCAGCTCCTAGAAGAAACGTGTTTCTGACTCGCTGAATCTCAACATGGATTCAACTCTCTTAGGTGAACGAACGCACAGCAGAGCAGTTTCACGGAAACGTTTCTCCTGAGTTTTAGACGAAGCTTCCTGCTGTTTAGTACGTATGCCTGCATTGGGCTGGAAATACCGGTTTTGGGATTCTGCACAGAAAGGGTTTGCAAACTGCTGAATCCACACTTGAGTTTAACTCTGTCAGTTGAATGCACACATTGACAACCATCCAGTTAGATAGCTCCGTTTTGGTTTTAGAACCAGATAGTTCTCTGTACAGTCTATGGTCCCATTCACTCGGTAATATCCTAACGCAGCTCCTAGAAGAAACGTGTTTCTGACTCGCTGAATCTCAACATAGATTCAACTCTCTTAGGTGAACGAACGCACAGCAGAGTAGTTTCAAGGAAACGTTTCTCCTGAGTTTTAGACGAAGTTTCCTGCTGTTTGGTACGTATGACGGCATTGGGCTGGAAATACCGGTTTTGGGATTCTGCACAGAAAGGATTTGCAAACCGCTGAATCCACACGTGAGTTTATCTCTGTCAGTTGAATGCACACATTGACAACCATTCAGTTTGATAGCACCCTTTTGGTTTTAGAAGCAGATATTTCTCTGTACAGCCTATGGTCCCATTCACTCGGGAATATCCCAACGCAGCTCCTAGAAGAAACGTGTTTCTGACTCGCTGAATCTCAACATAGAATCAACTCTCTTAGGTGAACGAACGCACAGCAGAGCAGTTTCAAGGAAACGTTTCTCCTGAGTTTTAGACGAAGTTTCCTGCTGTTTAGTATGTATGCCGGCATTGGGCTGGAAATACCGGTTTTGGGATTCTGCACAGAAAGGGTTTGCAAACCGCTGAATCCACACGTGAGTTTAACTCTGTCAGTTGAATGCACACATTGACAACCATTCAGTTAGACAGCACCCTTTTGGTTTTAGGATCAGATATTTCTCTGTACAGCCTATGGTCCCATTCACTCGGGAATATCCCAACGCAGCTCCTAGAAGAAACGTGTTTCTGACTCGCTGAATCTCAACATAGATAAAACTCTCTTAGGTGAACGAACGCACAGCAGAGCAGTTTCACGGAAACGTTTCTCCTGAGTTTTAGACGAAGCTTCCTGCTGTTTAGTACGTATGCCGGCATTGGGCTGGAAATACCGGTTTTGGGATTCTGCACAGAAAGGGTTTGTAAACTGCTGAATCCACACTTGAGTTTAACTCTGTCAGTTGAATGCACACATTGGCAACCATCCAGTTAGATAGCTCCGTTTTGGTTTTAGAAGCAGATATTTCTCTGTACAGCCTATGGTCCCATTCACTCGGTAATATCCTAACGCAGCTCCTAGAAGAAACGTGTTTCTGACTCGCTGAATCTCAACATAGATTCAACTCTCTTAGGTGAACGAACGCACAGCAGAGCAGTTTCAAGGAAACGTTTCTCCTGAGTTTTAGACGAAGTTTCCTGCTGTTTAGTATGTATGCGGGCATTGGGCTGGAAATACCGGTTTTGGGATTCTGCACAGAAAGGGTTTGCAAACCGCTGAATCCACACGTGAGATTAACTCTGTCAGTTGAATGCACACATTGACAACCATTCAGTTAGACAGCACCCTTTTGGTTTTAGGATCAGATATTTCTCTGTACAGCCGATGGTCCCATTCACTCGGGAATATCCCAACGCAGCTCCTAGAAGAAACGTGTTTCTGACTCACTGAATCTCAACATAGATTCAACTCTCTTAGGTGAACGAACACACAGCAGAGCAGTTTCAAGGAAACGTTTCTCCTGAGTTTTAGACGAAGTTTCCTGCTGTTTAGTACGGATGCCGGCATTGGGCTGGAAATACCGGTTTTGGGATTCTTCACAGAAAGGGTTTGCAAACCGCTGAATCCACACGTGAGTTTAACTCTGTCAGGTGAATGCACACATTGACAACCATTCAGTTAGATAGCTCCGTTTTGGTTTTAGAAGCAGATATTTCTCTGTACAGCCAATGGTCCCATTCACTCGGGAATATCCCAACGCAGCTCCTGGAAGAAACGTGTTTCTGACTCGCTGAATCTCAACATAGATTCAACTCTCTTAGGTGAACGAACACACAGCAGAGCAGTTTCAAGGAAATGTTTCTCCTGAGTTTTAGACGAAGTTTCCTGCTGTTTAGTACGTATGCCGTCATTGGGCTGGAAATACCGGTTTTGGGATTCTGCACAGAAAGGGTTTCCAAACCGCTGAATCCACACTTGAGTTTAACTCTGTCAGTTGAATGCACACATTGACAACCATTCTGTTTGATAGAACCCTTTTGGTTTTAGGAGTAGAAATTTCTCTTTACAGCCTATGGTCGCATTCACTCGGGAATATCCCAACGCAGCTCCTAGAAGAAACGTGTTTCTGACTCGCTGAATCTCAACATAGATTCAGCTCTCTTAGGTGATCAAACGCACAGCAGACCAGTTTCAAGGAAACGTTTCTCCTGAGTTTTAGACGAAGTTTCCTGCTGTTTAGTACGGATGCCGGCATTGGGCTGGAAGTACCGGTTTTGGGATTCTGCACAGAAAGGGTTTGCAAACCGCTGAATCCACACGTGAGTTTAACTCTGTCAGTTGAATGCACACATTGACAACCATTCAGTTAGATAGCTCGGTTTTGGTTTAAGAAGCAGATATTTCTCTGTACAGCCTATGGTCCCATTCACTCGGGAATATCCCAACGCAGCTCCTAGAAGAAACGTGTTTCTTACGCGCTGAATCTCAAAATAGATTCAACTCTCTTAGGTGAACGAACGCACAGCAGAGCAGTTTCAAGGAAACGTTTTCCTGAGTTTTAGACGACGTCTCCTGCTGTTTAGTACGTATGCCGGCCATGGGCTGGAAATACCGGTTTTGGGATTCTGCACAGAAAGGGTTTGCAAACCGCTGAATCCACACGTGAGTTTAACTCTGTCAGTTGAATGCACACATTGACAACCATTCAGTTAGATAGCTCCGTTTTGGTTTTAGAAGCAGATATTTCTCTGTACAGCCAATGGTCCCAATCACTCGGGAATATCCCAACGCAGCTCCTAGAAGAAACGTGTTTCTGACTCGCTGAATCTCAACATAGATTCAACTCTCTTAGGTGAACGAACGCACAGCAGAGCAGTTTCAAGGAAACGATTCTCCTGAGTTTTAGACGAAGTTTCCTGCTGTTTAGTAGGGATTCCGGCATTGGGCTGGAAGTACCGGTTTTGGGATTCTGCACAGAAAGGGTTGGCAAACCGCTGAATCCACACGTGAGTTTAACTCTGTCAGTTGAATGCACACATTGACAATCATCCAGTTAGATAGCTCCGTTTTGGTTTTAGAAGCAGATATTTCTCTGTACAGCCTATGGTCCCATTCACTCGGGAATATCCCAACGCAGCTCCTAGAAGAAACGTGTTTCTGACTCGCTGAATCTCAACATAGATAAAACTCTCTTAGGTGAACGAACGCACAGCAGAGCAGTTTCACGGAAACGTTTCTCCTGAGTTTTAGACGAAGCTTCCTGCTGTTTAGTACGTATGCCGGCATTGGGCTGGAAATACCGGTTTTGGGATTCTGCACAGAAACGGTTTGCAAACCGCTGAATCCACACGTGAGTTTAACTCTGTCAGTTGAATGCACACATTGACAACCATTCAGTTTGATAGCACCCTTTTGGTTTTAGAAGCAGATATTTCTCTGTACAGCCTATGGTCCCATTCACTCGGTAATATCCCAACGCAGCTCCTAGAAGAAACGTGTTTCTGACTCGCTGAATCTCAACATAGATTCAACTCTCTTAGGTGAACGAACGCACAGCAGAGCAGTTTCAAGGAAACGTTTCTCCTGAGTTTTAGACGAAGTTTCCTGCTGTTTAGTACGTATGCCGGCATTGGGCTGGAAATACCGGTTTTGGGATTCTGCACAGAAAGGGTTTGCAAACCGCTGAATCCAAACGTGAGTTTAAATCTGTCAGTTGAATGCACACATTGACAACCATTCACTTTGATAGCACCCTTTTGGTTTTAGAAGCAGATATTTCTCTGTACAGCCTATGGTCCCATTCACTCGGGAATATCCCAACGCACCTCCTAGAAGAAACGTGTTTCTGACTCGCTGAATCTCAACATAGATTCAACTCTCTTAGGGGAACGAAGGCACAGCAGAGCAGTTTCAAGGAAACGTTTCTCCTGAGTTTTAGACGAAGTTTCCTGCAGTTTAGTACGTATGCCGGCATTGAGCTGGAATTACCGGTTTAGGGATACTGCACAGAAAGGGTTTGTAAACCGCTGAATCCAAACGTGAGTTTAAATCTGTCAGTTGAATGCACACATTGACAACCATTCACTTTGATAGCACCCTTTTGGTTTTAGAAGCAGATATTTCTCTGTACAGCCTATGGTCCCATTCACTCGGGAATATCCCAACGCAGCTCCTAGAAGAAACGTGTTTCTGACTCGCTGAATCTCAACATAGATTCAACTCTCTTAGGTGAACGAACGCACAGCAGAGCAGTTTCAAGGAAACGTTTCTCCTGAGTTTTAGACGAAGTTTACTGCTGTTTAGTACGTATGCCGGCATTGGGCTGGAAATACCGGTTTTGGGATTCTGCACAGAAAGGGTTTGCAAACCGCTGAATCTACACGTCAGTTTAACTCTGTCAGTTGAATGCACACATTGACAACCATTCAGTTAGATAGCTCCGTTTTGGTTTTAGAAGCAGATATTTCTCTGTACAGCCTATGGTCCCTTTCACTCGGGAATATCCCAGCGCACCTCCTAGAAGAAACGTGTTTCTGACTCGCTGAATCTCAACATAGATTCAACTCTCTTAGGTGAACGAAGGCACAGCAGAGCAGTTTCAAGGAAACGTTTCTCCTGAGTTTTAGACGAAGTTTCCTGCAGTTTAGTACGTATGCCGGCATTGAGCTGGAATTACCGGTTTTGGGATTCTGCACAGAAAGGGTTTGTAAACCGCTGAATCCAAACGTGAGTTTAACTCTGTCAGTTGAATGCACACATTGACAACCATTTACTTTGATAGCACCCTTTTGGTTTTAGAAGCAGATATTTCTCTGTACAGCCTATGGTCCCATTCACTCGGGAATATCCCAACGCAGCTCCTAGAAGAAACGTGTTTCTGACTCGCTGAATCTCAACATAGATTCAACTGTCTTAGGTGAACGAAGGCACAGCAGAGCAGTTTCAAGGAAACGTTTCTCCTGAGTTTTAGACGAAGTTTCCTGCAGTTTAGTACGTATGCCGGCATTGAGCTGGAATTACCGGTTTTGGGATACTGCACAGAAAGGGTTTGTAAACCGCTGAATCCACACGTGAGTTTAACTCTGTCAGTTGAATGCACACATTGACAACCATTCAGTTAGATAGCTCCGTTTTGGTTTTAGAAGCAGATATTTCTCTGTACAGCCTATGGTCCCATTCACTCGGGAATATCCCAGCGCAGCTCCTAGAACAAACGTGTTTCTGACTCGCTGAATCTCAACATAGATTCAACTCTCTTAGGTGAACGAACGCACAGCAGAGCAGTTTCAAGGAAACGTTTCTCCTGATTTTTAGACAAAGGTTCCTGCAGTTTAGTACGAATGCCGGCATTCAGCTGGAAACACCGGTTTTGGGATTCTGCACAGAAAGGGTTTGTAAACCGCTGAATCCAAACGTTAGTTTAACTCTGTCAGTTGAATGCACACATTGACAACCATTCAGTTAGATAGCACCCTTTTGGTTTTAGGAGCAGATATTTCTCTGTACAGCCAATGGTCCCATTCACTCGGGAATATCCCAACGCAGCTCCTAGAAGAAACGTGTTTCTGACTCGCTGAATCTCAACATAGATTCAACTCTCTTAGGTGATCGAAGGCACAGCAGAGCAGTTTCAAAGAAACGTTTCTCCTGAGTTTTAGACGAAGTTTCCTGCTGTTTAGTACGGATGCCGGCATTGGGCTGGAAATACCGGTTTTGGGATTCTGCACAGAAAGGGTTTGCAAACCGCTGAATCCACACGTGAGTTTAACTTTGTCAGTTGAATGCACACATTGACAACCATCCAGTTAGATAGCTCCGTTTTGTTTTTAGAAGCAGATATTTCTCTGTACAGACTATGGTCCCTTTCACTCGGGAATATCCCAACGCAGCTCCTAGAAGAAACGTGTTTCTGACTCGCTGAATCTCAACATAGATTCAACTCTCTTAGGTGAACGAACGCACAGCAGAGCAGTTTCAAGGAAACGTTTCTCCTGAGTTTTAGACGAAGTTTCCTGCTGTTTAGTACGTATGCCGGCATTGGGCTGGAAATACCGGTTTTGGGATTCTGCACAGAAAGCGTTTGCAAACCGCTGAATCCACACGTGAGTTTAACTCTGTCAGTTGAATGCACACATTGACAACCATTCAATTAGATAGCACCCTTTTGGATTTAGAAGCAGATATTTCTCTGTACAGCCTATGGTCCCATTCACTCGGGAATATCCCAACGCAGCTCCTAGAAGAAACGTGTTTCTGACTCGCTAAATCTCAACATAGATTCAACTCTCTTAGGTGAACGAACGCACAGCAGAGCAGTTTCAAGGAAACTTTTCTCCTGAGTTTTAGACGAAGTTTCCTGCTGTTTAGTACGTATGCCGGCATTGGGCTGGAAATACCGGTTTTGGGATTCTGCACAGAAAGGGTTTGCAAACCGGTGAATCCACACGTGAGTTTAACTCTCTCAGTTGAATGCACACATTGACAACCATTCAGTTAGATAGCTCCGTTTTGCTTTTAGAAGCAGATATTTCTCTGTACATCCTATGGTCCCATTCACTCGGG
This sequence comes from Aotus nancymaae, assembly GCF_030222135.1. Taxonomy (NCBI): domain Eukaryota; kingdom Metazoa; phylum Chordata; class Mammalia; order Primates; family Aotidae; genus Aotus; species Aotus nancymaae. Next base: position 3,777,150 of record NW_026988568.1, on the reverse strand, counting down.
AATATCCCAACGCAGCTCCTAGAAGAAACGTGTTTCTCACTCGCTGAATCTCAACATAGATTCAACTCTCTTAGGTGAACGAACGCACAGCAGAGCAGTTTCAAGGAAACGTTTCTCCTGAGTTTTAGACGAAGTTTCCTGCTGTTTAGTACGGATGCCGGCATTGGGCTGGAAATACCGGTTTTGGGATTCTGCACAGAAAGGGTTTGCAAACCGCTGAATCCAAACGTGAGTCTAACTCTGTCAGTTGAATGCACACATTGACAACCATTCACTTTGATAGCACCCTTTCTGTTTTAGAAGCAGATATTTCTCTGTACAGCCTATGGTCCCATTCACTCGGGAATATCCCAGCGCAGCTCCTAGAAGAAACGTGTTTCTGACTCGCTGCATCGCAACATAGATTCAACTCTCTTACGTGAACGAACGCACAGCAGAGCAGTTTCAAGGAATCGTTTCTCCTGAGTTTTAGTCGAAGTTTCCTGCTGTTTAGTACGTATGCCGGCATTGGGGTGGAAATACCGGTTTTTGGATTCTGCACAGAAAGGGTTTGCAAACCGCTGAATCCACACGTGAGTTTATCTCTGTCAGTTGAATGCACACATTGGCAACCATTCATTTAGATAGCTCCGTTTTGGTTTTAGAAGCAGATATTTCTCTGTACAGCCTATGGTCCCATTCACTCGGGAATATCCCAACGCAGGTCCTAGAAGAAACGTGTTTCTGACTCGCTGAATCTCAACATAGATTCAACGTTCTTAGGTGAACGAACGCACAGCAGAGCAGTTTCAAGGAAACGTTTCTCCTGAGTTTTAGACGAAGGTTCTTGCAGTTTCGTATGAATGACGGCATTGAGCTGGAATTACCGGTTTTGGGATTCTGCACAGACAGGGTTTTTAAACCGCTGAATTCAAACGTGAGTTTAATTCTGTCAGTTGAATGCACACATTGACAACCATTCAGTTAGATAGCTCCGTTTTGTTTTTAGGAGCAGATATTTCTCTTTACAACCTATGGTCCCATTCACTCGGGAATATCCCAACGCAGCTCCTAGAAGAAACGTGTTTCTGACTCGCTGAATCTCAACATAGATTCAGCTCTCTTAGGTGAACGAACGCACAGCAGAGCAGTTTCAAGGAAACGTTTCTCCTGAGTTTTAGACGAAGTTTCCTGCTGTTTAGTACGGATGCCGGCATTGGGCTGGAAGTACCGGTTTTGGGATTCTGCACAGAAAGGGTTGGCAAACCGCTGAATCCACACGTGAGTTTAACCCTGTCAGTTGAATGCACACATTGACAATCATCCAGTTAGATAGCTCCGTTTTGGTTTTAGAAGCAGATATTTCTCTGTACAGCCTATGGTCCCATTCACTCGGGAATATCCCAACGCAGCTCCTAGAAGAAACGTGTTTCTGACTCGCTGAATCTCAACATAGATTCAACTCTCTTAGGTGAACGAACGCACAGCAGAGCAGTTTCACGGAAACGTTTCTCCTGAGTTTTAGACGAAGCTTCCTGCTGTTTAGTACGTATGCCGGCATTGGGCTGGAAATACCGGTTTTGGGATTCTGCACAGAAAGGGTTTGCAAACTGCTGAATCCACACTTGAGTTTAACTCTGTCAGTTGAATGCACACATTGACAACCATCCAGTTAGATAGCGCCGTTTTGGTTTTAGAAGCAGATAGTTCTCTGTACAGCCTATGGTCCCATTCACTCGGTAATATCCTAACGCAGCTCCTAGAAGAAACGTGTTTCTGACTCGCTGAATCTCAACATAGATTCAACTCTCTTAGGTGAACGAACGCACAGCAGAGTAGTTTCAAGGAAACGTTTCTCCTGAGTTTTAGACGAAGTTTCCTGCTGTTTAGTACGTATGACGGCATTGGGCTGGAAATACCGGTTTTGGGATTCTGCACAGAAAGGATTTGCAAACCGCTGAATCCGCACGTGAGTTTATCTCTGTCAGTTGAATGCACACATTGACAACCATTCAGTTTGATAGCACCCTTTTGGTTTTAGAAGCAGATATTTCTCTGTACAGCCTATGGTCCCATTCACTCGGGAATATCCCAACGCAGCTCCTAGAAGAAACGTGTTTCTGACTCGCTGAATCTCAACATAGAATCAACTCTCTTAGGTGAACGAACGCACAGCAGAGCAGTTTCAAGGAAACGTTTCTCCTGAGTTTTAGACGAAGTTTCCTGCTGTTTAGTATGTATGCCGGCATTGGGCTGGAAATACCGGTTTTGGGATTCTGCACAGAAAGGGTTTGCAAACCGCTGAATCCACACGTGAGTTTAACTCTGTCAGTTGAATGCACACATTGACAACCATTCAGTTAGACAGCACCCTTTTGGTTTTAGGATCAGATATTTCTCTGTGCAGCCTATGGTCCCATTCACTCGGGAATATCCCAACGCAGCTCCTAGAAGAAACGTGTTTCTGACTCGCTGAATCTCAACATAGTTTCAACTCTCTTAGGTGAACGAACGCACAGCAGAGCAGTTTCAAGGAAACGTTTCTCCTGAGTTTTAGACGAAATTTCCTGCTGTTTAGTACGGATACCGGCATTGGGCTGGAAGTACCGGTTTTGGGATTCTGCACAGAAAGGGTTGGCAAACCGCTGAATCCACACGTGAGTTTAACTCTGTCAGTTGAATGCACACATTGACAATCATCCAGTTAGATAGCTCCGTTTTGGTTTTAGAAGCAGATATTTCTCTGTACAGCCTATGGTCCCATTCACTCGGGAATATCCCAACGCAGCTCCTAGAAGAAACGTGTTTCTGACTCGCTGAATCTCAACATAGATTCAACTCTCTTAGGTGAACGAACGCACAGCAGAGCAGTTTCACGGAAACGTTTCTCCTGAGTTTTAGACGAAGCTTCCTGCTGTTTAGTACGTATGCCGGCATTGGGCTGGAAATACCGGTTTTGGGATTCTGCACAGAAAGGGTTTGTAAACTGCTGAATCCACACTTGAGTTTAACTCTGTCAGTTGAATGCACACATTGGCAACCATCCAGTTAGATAGCTCCGTTTTGGTTATAGAAGCAGATATTTCTCTGTACAGCCTATGGTCCCATTCACTCGGTAATATCCTAACGCAGCTCCTAGAAGAAACGTGTTTCTGACTCGCTGAACCTCAACATAGATTCAACTCTCTTAGGTGAACGAACGCACAGCAGAGTAGTTTCAAGGAAACGTTTCTCCTGAGTTTTAGACGAAGTTTCCTGCTGTTTAGTACGTATGCCGGCATTGGGCTGGAAATACCGGTTTTGGGATTCTGCACAGAAAGGGTTTGCAAACCGCTGAATCCACACGTCAGTTTATCTCTGTCAGTTGAATGCACACATTGACAACCATTCAGTTTGATAGCACCCTTTTGGTTTTAGAAGCAGATATTTCTCTGTACAGCCTATGGTCCCATTCACTCGGGAATATCCCAACGCAGCTCCTAGAAGAAACGTGTTTCTGACTCGCTGAATCTCAACATAGATTCAACTCTCTTAGGTGAACGAACGCACAGCAGAGCAGTTTCAAGGAAACGTTTCACCTGAGTTTTAGACGAAGTTTCCTGCTGTTTAGTACGGATGCCGGCATTGGCCTGGAAATACCGGTTTTGGGATTCTTCACAGAAAGGGTTTGCAAACCGCTGAATCCACACGTGAGTTTAACTCTGTCAGGTGAATGCACACATTGACAACCATTCAGTTAGATAGCTCCGTTTTGGTTTTAGAAGCAGATATTTCTCTGTACAGCCAATGGTCCCATTCACTCGGGAATATCCCAACGCAGCTCCTGGAAGAAACGTGTTTCTGACTCGCTGAATCTCAACATAGATTCAACTCTCTTAGGTGAACGAACGCACAGCAGAGCAGTTTCAAGGAAATGTTTCTCCTGAGTTTTAGACGAAGTTTCCTGCTGTTTAGTACGTATGCCGTCATTGGGCTGGAAATACCGGTTTTGGGATTCTGCACAGAAAGGGTTTCCAAACCGCTGAATCCACACTTGAGTTTAACTCTCTCAGTTGAATGCACACATTGACAACCATTCTGTTTGATAGAACCCTTTTGGTTTTAGGAGCAGAAATTTCTCTTTACAGCCTATGGTCGCATTCACTCGGGAATATCCCAACGCAGCTCCTAGAAGAAACGTGTTTCTGACTCGCTGAATCTCAACATAGATTCAGCTCTCTTAGGTGATCGAACGCACAGCAGACCAGTTTCAAGGAAACGTTTCTCCTGAGTTTTAGACGAAGTTTCCTGCTGTTTAGTACGGATGCTGGCATTGGGCTGGAAGTACCGGTTTTGGGATTCTGCACAGAAAGGGTTTGCAAACCGCTGAATCCACACGTGAGTTTAACTCTGTCAGTTGAATGCACACATTGACAACCATTCAGTTAGATAGCTCGGTTTTGGTTTAAGAAGCAGATATTTCTCTGTACAGCCTATGGTCCCATTCACTCGGGAATATCCCAACGCAGCTCCTAGAAGAAACGTGTTTCTTACGCGCTGAATCTCAAAATAGATTCAACTCTCTTAGTTGAACGAACGCACAGCAGAGCAGTTTCAAGGAAACGTTTTCCTGAGTTTTAGACGAAGTTTCCTCCTGTTTAGTACGTATGCCGGCATTGGGCTGGAAATACCGGTTTTGGGATTCTGCACAGAAAGGGTTTGCAAACCGCTGAATCCACACGTGAGTTTACCTCTGTCAGTTGAATGCACACATTGACAACCATTCAGTTAGATAGCTCCGTTTTGGTTTTAGAAGCAGATATTTCTCTGTACAGCCTTTGGTCCCAATCACTCGGGAATATCCCAACGCAGCTCCTAGAAGAAACGTGTTTCTGACTCGCTGAATCTCAACATAGATTCAACTCTCTTAGGTGAACGAACGCACAGCAGAGCAGTTTCAAGGAAACGTTTCTCCTGAGTTTTAGACGAAGTTTACTGCTGTTTAGTAGGGATGCCGGCATTGGGCTGGAAGTACCGGTTTTGGGATTCTGCACAGAAAGGGTTGGCAAACCGCTGAATCCACACGTGAGTTTAACTCTGTCAGTTGAATGCACACATTGACAATCATCCAGTTAGATAGCTCCGTTTTGGTTTTAGAAGCAGATATTTCTCTGTACAGCCTATGGTCCCATTCACTCGGGAATATCCCAACGCAGCTCCTAGAAGAAACGTGTTTCTGACTCGCTGAATCTCAACATAGATAAAACTCTCTTAGGTGAACGAACGCACAGCAGAGCAGTTTCACGGAAACGTTTCTCCTGAGTTTTAGACGAAGCTTCCTGCTGTTTAGTACGTATGCCGGCATTGGGCTGGAAATACCGGTTTTGGGATTCTGCACAGAAACGGTTTGCAAACCGCTGAATCCACACGTGAGTTTAACTCTGTCAGTTGAATTCACACATTGACAACCATTCAGTTAGATAGCTCCGTTTTGGTTTTAGAAGCAGATATTTCTCTGTACAGCCTATGGTCCCATTCACTCGGGAATATCCCAACGCAGCTCCTAGAAGAAACGTGTTTCTGACTCGCTGAATCTCAACATAGATTCAACTCTCTTAGGTGAACGAACGCACAGCAGAGCAGTTTCAAGGAAACGTTTCTCCTGAGTTTTAGACGATGTTTACTGCTGTTTAGTACGTATGCCGGCATTGGGCTGGAAATACCGGTTTTGGGATTCTGCACAGAAAGGGTTTGCAAACCGCTGAATCCAAACGTGAGTTTAAATCTGTCAGTTGAATGCACACATTGACAACCATTCACTTTGATAGCACCCTTTTGGTTTTAGAAGCAGATATTTCTCTGTACAGCCTATGGTCCCATTCACTCGGGAATATCCCAACGCACCTCCTAGAAGAAACGTGTTTCTGACTCGCTGAATCTCAACATAGATTCAACTCTCTTAGGTGAACGAAGGCACAGCAGAGCAGTTTCAAGGAAACGTTTCTCCTGAGTTTTAGACGAAGTTTCCTGCAGTTTAGTACGTATGCCGGCATTGAGCTGGAATTACCGGTTTTGGGATACTGCACAGAAAGGGTTTGTAAACCGCTGAATCCAAACGTGAGTTTAAATCTGTCAGTTGAATGCACACATTGACAACCATTCACTTTGATAGCACCCTTTTGGTTTTAGAAGCAGATATTTCTCTGTACAGCCTATGGTCGCATTCACTCGGGAATATCCCAACGCAGCTCCTAGAAGAAACGTGTTTCTGACTCGCTGAATCTCAACATAGATTCAACTCTCTTAGGTGAACGAACGCACAGCAGAGCAGTTTCAAGGAAACGTTTCTCCTGAGTTTTAGACGAAGTTTACTGCTGTTTAGTACGTATGCCGGCATTGGGCTGGAAATACCGGTTTTGGGATTCTGCAGAGAAAGGGTTTGCAAACCGCTGAATCTACACGTCAGTTTAACTCTGTCAGTTGAATGCACACATTGACAACCATTCAGTTAGATAGCTCCGTTTTGGTTTTAGAAGCAGATATTTCTCTGTACAGCCTATGGTCCCTTTCACTCGGGAATATCCCAGCGCACCTCCTAGAAGAAACGTGTTTCTGACTCGCTGAATCTCAACATAGATTCAACTCTCTTAGGTGAACGAAGGCACAGCAGAGCAGTTTCAAGGAAACGTTTCTCCTGAGTTTTAGACGAAGTTTCCTGCAGTTTAGTACGTATGCCGGCATTGAGCTGGAATTACCGGTTTTGGGATTCTGCACAGAAAGGGTTTGTAAACCGCTGAATCCAAACGTGAGTTTAACTCTGTCAGTTGAATGCACACATTGACAACCATTTACTTTGATAGCACCCTTTTGGTTTTAGAAGCAGATATTTCTCTGTACAGCCTATGGTCCCATTCACTCGGGAATATCCCAACGCAGCTCCTAGAAGAAACGTGTTTCTGACTCGCTGAATCTCAACATAGATTCAACTCTCTTAGCTGAACCAAGGCACAGCAGAGCAGTTTCAAGGAAACGTTTCTCCTGAGTTTTAGACGAAGTTTCCTGCAGTTTAGTACGTATGCCGGCATTGAGCTGGAATTACCGGTTTTGGGATACTGCACAGAAAGGGTTTGTAAACCGCTGAATCCACACGTGAGTTTAACTCTGTCAGTTGAATGCACACATTGACAACCATTCAGTTAGATAGCTCCGTTTTGGTTTTAGAAGCAGATATTTCTCTGTACAGCCTATGGTCCCATTCACTCGGGAATATCCCAACCCAGCTCCTAGAAGAAACGTGTTTCTGACTCGCTGAATCTCAACATAGATTCAACTCTCTTAGGTGAACGAACGCACAGCAGAGCAGTTTCAAGGAAACGTTTCTCCTGAGTTTTAGACGAAGTTTACTGCTGTTTAGTACGTATGCCGGCATTGGGCTGGAAATACCGGTTTTGGGATTCTGCACAGAAAGGGTTTGCAAACCGCTGAATCCACACGTCAGTTTAACTCTGTCAGTTGAATGCACACATTGACAACCATTCAGTTAGATAGCTCCGTTTTGGTTTTAGAAGCAGATATTTCTCTGTACAGCCTATGGTCCCATTCACTCGGGAATATCCCAACGCAGCTCCTAGAAGAAACGTGTTTCTGACTCGCTGAATCTCAACATAGATTCAACTCTCTTAGGTGAACGAATGGACAGCAGATCAGTTTCAAGGAAACGTTTCTCCTGAGTTTTAGACGAAGTTTCCTGCAGTTTAGTACGTATGCCGGCATTGAGCTGGAATTACCGGGTTTGGGATTCTGCACAGAAAGGGTTTGTAAACCGCTGAATCCAAACGTGAGTTTAAATCTGTCAGTTGAATGCACACATTGACAACCATTCACTTTGATAGCACCCTTTTGGTTTTAGAAGCAGATATTTCTCTGTACAGCCTATGGTCCCATTCACTTGGGAATATCCCAACGCAGCTCCTAGAAGAAACGTGTTTCTGACTCGCTGAATCTCAACATAGATTCAACTCTCTTAGGTGAACGAAGGCACAGCAGAGCAGTTTCAAGGAAACGTTTCTCCTGAGTTTTAGACGAAGTTTCCTGCAGTTTAGTACGTATGCCGGCATTGAGCTGGAATTACCGGTTTTGGGATTCTGCACAGAAAGGGTTTGTAAACCGCTGAATCCAAACGTGAGTTTAAATCTGTCAGTTGAATGCACACATTGACAACCATTCACTTTGATAGCACCCTTTTGGTTTTAGAAGCAGATATTTCTCTGTACAGCCTATGGTCCCATTCACTCGGGAATATCCCAACGCAGCTCCTAGAAGAAACGTGTTTCTGACTCGCTGAATCTCAACATAGATTCAACTCTCTTAGGTGAACGAATGCACAGCAGAGCAGTTTCAAGGAAACGTTTCTACTGAGTTTTAGACGAAGTTTCCTGCTGTTTAGTACCTATGCCGGCATTGGGCTGGAAATACCGGTTTTGGGATTCTGCACAGAAAGGGTTTGCAAACCGCTGAATCCACACGTGAGTTTAACTCTGTCAGTTGAATGCACACATTGACAACCATTCAGTTAGATAGCTCCGTTTTGCTTTTAGAAGCAGATATTTCTCTGTACAGCATATGGTCCCATTCACTCGGGAATATCCCTACACAGCTCCTAGAAGAAACGTGTTTCTGACTCGCTGAATCTCAACATAGATTCAACTCTCTTAGGTGAACGAACGCACAGCAGAGCAGTTTCAAGGAAACGTTTCTCCTGAGTTTTAGACGAAGTTTCCTGCTGTTTAGTACGGATGCCGGCATTGGGCTGGAAATACCGGTTTTGGGATTCTGCACAGAAAGGGTTTGCAAACCGCTGAATCCACACGTGAGTTTAACTTTGTCAGTTGAATGCACACATTGGCAACCATCCAGTTAGATAGCTCCGTTTTGGTTTTAGAAGCAGATATTTCTCTGTACAGCCTATGGTCCCATTCACTCGGGAATATAACAACGCAGCTCCTAGAAGAAACGTGTTTCTGACTCGCTGAATCTCAACATAGATTCAACTCTCTTAGGTGAACGAACGCACAGCTGAGCAGTTTCAAGGAAACGTTTCTCCTGAGTTTTAGACGAAGTTTCCTGCTGTTTAGTATGTATGCCGGCATTGGGCTGGAAATACCGGTTTTGGGATTCTGCACAGAAAGGGTTTGCAAACCGCTGAATCCACACGTGAGTTTAACTCTGTCAGTTGAATGCACACTTTGACAACCATTCAGTTAGACAGCACCCTTTTGGTTTTAGGATCAGATATTTCTGTGTACAGCCGATGGTCCCATTCACTCGGGAATATCCCAACGCAGCTCCTAGAAGAAACGTGTTTCTGACTCACTGAATCTCAACATAGATTCAACTCTCTTAGGTGAACGAACGCACAGCAGAGCAGTTTCAAGGAAACGTTTCTCCTGAGTTTTAGACGAAGTTTACTGCTGTTTAGTACGGATGCCGGCATTGGGCTGGAAATACCGGTTTTGGGATTCTTCACAGAAAGGGTTTGCAAACCGCTGAATCCACACGTGAGTTTAACTCTGTCAGGTGAATGCACACATTGACAACCATTCAGTTAGATAGCTCCGTTTTGGTTTTAGAAGCAGATATTTCTCTGTACAGCCAATGGTCCCATTCACTCGGGAGTATCCCAACGCAGCTCCTGGAAGAAACGTGTTTCTGACTCGCTGAATCTCAACATAGATTCAACTCTCTTAGGTGAACGAACGCACAGCAGAGCAGTTTCAAGGAAATGTTTCTCCTGAGTTTTAGACGAAGTTTCCTGCTGTTTAGTACGTATGCCGTCATTGGGCTGGAAATACCGGTTTTGGGATTCTGCACAGAAAGGGTTTCCAAACCGCTGAATCCACACTTGAGTTTAACTCTGTCAGTTGAATGCACACATTGACAACCATTCTGTTTGATAGAACCCTTTTGGTTTTAGGAGCAGAAATTTCTCTTTACAGCCTATGGTCGCATTCACTCGGGAATATCCCAACGCAGCTCCTAGAAGAAACGTGTTTCTGACTCGCTGAATCTCAACATAGATTCAGCTCTCTTAGGTGATCGAACGCACAGCAGACCAGTTTGAAGGAAACGTTTCTCCTGAGTTTTAGACGAAGTTTCCTGCTGTTTAGTACGGATGCCGGCATTGGGCTGGAAGTACCGGTTTTGGGATTCTGCACAGAAAGGGTTTGCAAACCGCTGAATCCACACGTGAGTTTAACTCTGTCAGTTGAATGCACACATTGACAAACATTCAGTTAGATAGCTCGGTTTTGGTTTAAGAAGCAGATATTTCTCTGTACAGCCTATGGTCCCATTCACTCGGGAATATCCCAACGCAGCTCCTAGAAGAAATGTGTTTCTTACGCGCTGAATCTCAAAATAGATTCAACTCTCTTAGGTGAACGAACGCACAGCAGAGCAGTTTCACGGAAACGTTTTCCTGAGTTTTAGACGACGTCTCCTGCTGTTTAGTACGTATGCCGGCCATGGGCTGGAAATACCGGTTTTGGGATTCTGCACAGAAAGGGTTTGCAAACCGCTGAATCCACACGTGAGTTTAACTCTCTCAGTTGAATGCACACATTGACAACCATTCAGTTAGATAGCTCCGTTTTGGTTTTAGAAGCAGATATTTCTCTGTACAGCCTTTGGTCCCAATCACTCGGGAATATCCCAACGCAGCTCCTAGAAGAAACGTGTTTCTGACTCGCTGAATCTCAACATAGATTCAACTCTCTTAGGTGAACGAACGCACAGCAGAGCAGTTTCAAGGAAACGTTTCTCCTGAGTTTTAGACGAAGTTTCCTGCTGTTTAGTAGGGATGCCGGCATTGGGCTGGAAGTACCGGTTTTGGGATTCTGCACAGAAAGGGTTGGCAAACCGCTGAATCCACACGTGAGTTTAACTCTGTCAGTTGAATGCACACATTGACAATCATCCAGTTAGATAGCTCCGTTTTGGTTTTAGAAGCAGATATTTCTCTGTACAGCCTATGGTCCCATTCACTCGGGAATATCCCAACGCAGCTCCTAGAAGAAACGTGTTTCTGACTCGCTGAATCTCAACATAGATAAAACTCTCTTAGGTGAACGAACGCACAGCAGAGCAGTTTCACGGAAACGTTTCTCCTGAGTTTTAGACAAAGCTTCCTGCAGTTTAGTACGTATGCCGGCATTGGGCTGGAAATAACGGTTTTGGGATTCTGCACAGAAACGGTTTGCAAACCGCTGAATCCACACGTGAGTTTAACTCTCTCAGTTGAATGCACACATTGACAACCATTCAGTTAGATAGCTCCGTTTTGGTTTTAGAAGCAGATATTTCTCTGTACAGCCTATGGTCCCATTCACTCGGGAATATCCCAACGCAGCTCCTAGAAGAAACGTGTTTCTGACTCGCTGAATCTCAACATAGATTCAACTCTCTTAGGTGAACGAACGCACAGCAGAGCAGTTTCAAGGAAACGTTTCTCCTGAGTTTTAGACGAAGTTTACTGCTGTTTAGTACGTATGCCGGCATTGGGCTGGAAATACCGGTTTTGGGATTCTGCACAGAAAGGGTTTGCAAACCGCTGAATCCACACGTGAGTTTAACTCTGTCAGTTGAATGCACACATTGACAACCATTCAGTTAGATAGCTCCGTTTTGCTTTTAGAAGCAGATATTTCTCTGTACAGCCTATGGTCCCATTCACTCGGGAATATCCCTACACAGCTCCTAGAAGAAACGTGTTTCTGACTCGCTGAATCTCAACATAGATTCAACTCTCTTAGGTGAACGAACGCACAGCAGAGCAGCTTCAAGGAAACGTTTCTCCTGAGTTTTAGACGAAGTTTCCTGCTGTTTAGTACGGATGCCGGCATTGGGCTGGAAATACCGGTTTTGGGATTCTGCACAGAAAGGGTTTGCAAACCGCTGAATCCACACGTGAGTTTAACTTTGTCAGTTGAATGCACACATTGGCAACCATCCAGTTAGATAGCTCCGTTTTGGTTTTAGAAGCAGATATTTCTCTGTACAGCCTATGGTCCCATTCACTCGGGAATATAACAACGCAGCTCCTAGAAGAAACGTGTTTCTGACTCGCTGAATCTCAACATAGATTCAACTCTCTTAGGTGAACGAATGCACAGCTGAGCAGTTTCAAGGAAACGTTTCTCCTGAGTTTTAGACGAAGTTTCCTGCTGTTTAGTATGTATGCCGGCATTGGGCTGGAAATACCGGTTTTGGGATTCTGCACAGAAAGGGTTTGCAAACCGCTGAATCCACACGTGAGTTTAACTCTGTCAGTTGAATGCACACATTGACAACCATTCAGTTAGACAGCACCCTTTTGGTTTTAGGATCAGATATTTCTCTGTACAGCCGATGGTCCCATTCACTCGGGAATATCCCAACGCAGCTCCTAGAAGAAACGTGTTTCTGACTCACTGAATCTCAACATAGATTCAACTCTCTTAGGTGAACGAAGGCACAGCAGAGCAGTTTCAAGGAAACGTTTCTCCTGAGTTTTAGACGAAGTTTACTGCTGTTTAGTACGGATGCCGGCATTGGGCTGGAAATACCGGTTTTGGGATTCTTCACAGAAAGGGTTTGCAAACCGCTGAATCCACACGTGAGTTTAACTCTGTCAGGTGAATGCACACATTGACAACCATTCAGTTAGATAGCTCCGTTTTGGTTTTAGAAGCAGATATTTCTCTGTACAGCCAATGGTCCCATTCACTCGGGAATATCCCAACGCAGCTCCTGGAAGAAACGTGTTTCTGACTCGCTGAATCTCAACATAGATTCAACTCTCTTAGGTGAACGAACGCACAGCAGAGCAGTTTCAAGGAAATGTTTCTCCTGAGTTTTAGACGAAGTTTCCTGCTGTTTAGTACGTATGCCGTCATTGGGCTGGAAATACCGGTTTTGGGATTCTGCACAGAAAGGGTTTCCAAACCGCTGAATCCACACTTGAGTTTAACTCTGTCAGTTGAATGCACACATTGACAACCATTCTGTTTGATAGAACCCTTTTGGTTTTAGGAGCAGAAATTTCTCTTTACAGCCTATGGTCGCATTCACTCGGGAATATCCCAACGCAGCTCCTAGAAGAAACGTGTTTCTGACTCGCTGAATCTCAACATAGATTCAGCTCTCTTAGGGGATCGAACGCACAGCAGACCAGTTTCAAGGAAACGTTTCTCCTGAGTTTTAGACGAAGTTTCCTGCTGTTTAGTACGGATGCCGGCATTGGGCTGGAAGTACCGGTTTTGGGATTCTGCACAGAAAGGGTGTGCAAACCGCTGAATCCACACGTGAGTTTAACTCTGTCAGTTGAATGCACACATTGACAACCATTCAGTTAGATAGCTCGGTTTTGGTTTAAGAAGCAGATATTTCTCTGTACAGCCTATGGTCCCATTCACTCGGGAATATCCCAACGCAGCTCCTAGAAGAAATGTGTTTCTTACGCGCTGAATCTCAAAATAGATTCAACTCTCTTAGGTGAACGAACGCACAGCAGAGCAGTTTCAAGGAAACGTTTTCCTGAGTTTTAGACGACGTCTCCTGCTGTTTAGTACGTATGCCGGCCATGGGCTGGAAATACCGGTTTTGGGATTCTGCACAGAAAGGGTTTGCAAACCGCTGAATCCACACGTGAGTTTAACTCTGTCAGTTGAATGCACACATTGACAACCATTCAGTTAGATAGCTCCGTTTTGGTTTTAGAAGCAGATATTTCTCTGTACAGCCTTTGGTCCCAATCACTCGGGAATATCCCAACGCAGCTCCTAGAAGAAACGTGTTTCTGACTCGCTGAATCTCAACATAGATTCAACTCTCTTAGGTGAACGAACGCACAGCAGAGCAGTTTCAAGGAAACGTTTCTCCTGAGTTTTAGACGAAGTTTCCTGCTGTTTAGTACGGATGCCGGCATTGGGCTGGAAGTACCGGTTTTGGGATTCTGCACAGAAAGGGTTGGCAAACCGCTGAATCCACACGTGAGTTTAACTCTGTCAGTTGAATGCACACATTGACAATCATCCAGTTAGATAGCTCCGTTTTGGTTTTAGAAGCAGATATTTCTCTGTACAGCCTATGGTCCCATTCACTCGGGAATATCCCAACGCAGCTCCTAGAAGAAACGTGTTTCTGACTCGCTGAATCTCAACATAGATAAAACTCTCTTAGGTGAACGAACGTACAGCAGAGCAGTTTCACGGAAACGTTTCTCCTGAGTTTTAGACGAAGCTTCCTGCAGTTTAGTACGTATGCCGGCATTGGGCTGGAAATACCGGTTTTGGGATTCTGCACAGAAACGGTTTGCAAACCGCTGAATCCACACGTGAGTTTAACTCTCTCAGTTGAATGCACACATTGACAACCATTCAGTTAGATAGCTCCGTTTTGGTTTTAGAAGCAGATATTTCTCTGTACAGCCTATGGTCCCATTCACTCGGGAATATCCCAACGCAGCTCCTAGAAGAAACGTGTTTCTGACTCGCTGAATCTCAACATAGATTCAACTCTCTTAGGTGAACGAACGCACAGCAGAGCAGTTTCAAGGAAACGTTTCTCCTGAGTTTTAGACGAAGTTTACTGCTGTTTAGTACGTATGCCGGCATTGGGCTGGAAATACCGGTTTTGGGATTCTGCACAGAAAGGGTTTGCAAACCGCTGAATCCAAACGTGAGTTTAAATCTGTCAGTTGAATGCACACATTGACAACCATTCACTTTGATAGCACCCTTTTGGTTTTAGAAGCAGATATTTCTCTGTACAGCCTATGGTCCCATTCACTCGGGAATATCCCAACGCAGCTCCTAGAAGAAACGTGTTTCTGACTCGCTGAATCTCAACATAGATTCAACTCTCTTAGGTGAACGAAGGCACAGCAGAGCAGTTTCAAGGAAACGTTTCTCCTGAGTTTTAGACGAAGTTTCCTGCAGTTTAGTACGTATGCCGGCATTGAGCTGGAATTACCGGTTTTGGGATACTGCACAGAAAGGGTTTGTAAACCGCTGAATCCAAACGTGAGTTTAAATCTGTCAGTTGAATGCACACATTGACAACCATTCACTTTGATAGCACCCTTTTGGTTTTAGAAGCAGATATTTCTCTGTACAGCCTATGGTCCCATTCACTCGGGAATATCCCAACGCAGCTCCTAGAAGAAACGTGTTTCTGACTCGCTGAATCTCAACATAGATTCAACTCTCTTAGGTGAACGAACGCACAGCAGAGCAGTTTCAAGGAAACGTTTCTCCTGAGTTTTAGACGAAGTTTACTGCTGTTTAGTACGTATGCCGGCATTGGGCTGGAAATACCGGTTTTGGGATTCTGCACAGAAAGGGTTTGCAAACCGCTGAATCTACACGTCAGTTTAACTCTGTCAGTTGAATGCACACATTGACAACCATTCAGTTAGATAGCTCCGTTTTGGTTTTAGAAGCAGATATTTCTCTGTACAGCCTATGGTCCCATTCACTCGGGAATATCCCAACGCACCTCCTAGAAGAAACGTGTTTCTGACTCGCTGAATCTCAACATAGATTCAACTCTCTTAGGTGAACGAAGGCACAGCAGAGCAGTTTCAAGGAAACGTTTCTCCTGAGTTTTAGACGAAGTTTCCTGCAGTTTAGTACGTATGCCGGCATTGAGCTGGAATTACCGGTTTTGGGATTCTGCACAGAAAGGGTTTGTAAACCGCTGAATCCAAACGTGAGTTTAACTCTGTCAGTTGAATGCACACATTGACAACCATTTACTTTGATAGCACCCTTTTGGTTTTAGAAGCAGATATTTCTCTGTACAGCCTATGGTCCCATTCACTCGGGAATATCCCAACGCAGCTCCTAGAAGA
Organism: Aotus nancymaae; assembly: GCF_030222135.1. Taxonomy (NCBI): domain Eukaryota; kingdom Metazoa; phylum Chordata; class Mammalia; order Primates; family Aotidae; genus Aotus; species Aotus nancymaae. The sequence goes on along the minus strand of NW_026988568.1, from coordinate 3,761,303 downwards.
AACGTGTTTCTGACTCGCTGAATCTCAACATAGATTCAACTCTCTTAGGTGAACGAAGGCACAGCAGAGGAGTTTCAAGGAAACGTTTCTCCTGAGTTTTAGACGAAGTTTCCTGCAGTTTAGTACGTATGCCGGCATTGAGCTGGAATTACCGGTTTTGGGATACTGCACAGAAAGGGTTTGTAAACCGCTGAATCCACACGTGAGTTTAACTCTGTCAGTTGAATGCACACATTGACAACCATTCAGTTAGATAGCTCCGTTTTGGTTTTAGAAGCAGATATTTCTCTGTACAGCCTATGGTCCCATTCACTCGGGAATATCCCAACGCACCTCCTAGAAGAAACGTGTTTCTGACTCGCTGAATCTCAACATAGATTCAACTCTCTTAGGTGAACGAATGCACAGCAGAGCAGTTTCAAGGAAACTTTTCTCCTGAGTTTTAGACGAAGTTTCCTGCTGTTTAGTACCTATGCCGGCATTGGGCTGGAAATACCGGTTTTGGGATTCTGCACAGAAAGGGTTTGCAAACCGCTGAATCCACACGTGAGTTTAACTCTGTCAGTTGAATGCACACATTGACAACCATCCAGTTAGATAGCTCCGTTTTGCTTTTAGAAGCAGATATTTCTCTGTACAGCCTATGGTCCCATTCACTCGGGAATATCCCAACACAGCTCCTTGAAGAAACGTGTTTCTGACTCGCTGAATCTCAACATAGATTCAACTCTCTTAGGTGAACGAACGCACAGCAGAGTAGTTTCAAGGAAACGTTTCTCCTGAGTTTTAGACGAAGTTTCCTGCTGTTTAGTACGTATGACGGCATTGGGCTGGAAATACCGGTTTTGGGATTCTGCACAGAAAGGATTTGCAAACCGCTGAATCCACACGTGAGTTTATCTCTGTCAGTTGAATGCACACATTGACAACCATTCAGTTTGATAGCACCCTTTTGGTTTTAGAAGCAGATATTTCTCTGTACAGCCTATGGTCCCATTCACTCGGGAATATCCCAACGCAGCTCCTAGAAGAAACGTGTTTCTGACTCGCTGAATCTCAACATAGAATCAACTCTCTTAGGTGAACGAACGCACAGCAGAGCAGTTTCAAGGAAACGTTTCTCCTGAGTTTTAGACGAAGTTTCCTGCTGTTTAGTATGTATGCCGGCATTGGGCTGGAAATACCGGGTTTGGGATTCTGCACAGAAAGGGTTTGCAAACCGCTGAATCCACACGTGAGTTTAACTCTGTCAGTTGAATGCACACATTGACAACCATTCAGTTAGACAGCACCCTTTTGGTTTTAGGATCAGATATTTCTCTGTACAGCCTATGGTCCCATTCACTCGGGAATATCCCATCGCAGCTCCTAGAAGAAACGTGTTTCTGACTCGCTGAATCTCAACATAGTTTCAACTCTCTTAGGTGAACGAACGCACAGCAGAGCAGTTTCAAGGAAACGTTTCTCCTGAGTTTTAGACGAAATTTCCTGCTGTTTAGTACGGATACCGGCATTGGGCTGGAAGTACCGGTTTTGGGATTCTGCACAGAAAGGGTTGGCAAACCGCTGAATCCACACGTGAGTTTAACTCTGTCAGTTGAATGCACACATTGACAATCATCCAGTTAGATAGCTCCGTTTTGGTTTTAGAAGCAGATATTTCTCTGTACAGCCTATGGTCCCATTCACTCGGGAATATCCCAACGCAGCTCCTAGAAGAAACGTGTTTCTGACTCGCTGAATCTCAACATAGATTCAACTCTCTTAGGTGAACGAACGCACAGCAGAGCAGTTTCACGGAAACGTTTCTCCTGAGTTTTAGACGAAGCTTCCTGCTGTTTAGTACGTATGCCGGCATTGGGCTGGAAATACCGGTTTTGGGATTCTGCACAGAAAGGGTTTGTAAACTGCTGAATCCACACTTGAGTTTAACTCTGTCAGTTGAATGCACACATTGGCAACCATCCAGTTAGATAGCTCCGTTTTGGTTATAGAAGCAGATATTTCTCTGTACAGCCTATGGTCCCATTCACTCGGTAATATCCTAACGCAGCTCCTAGAAGAAACGTGTTTCTGACTCGCTGAATCTCAACATAGATTCAACTCTCTTAGGTGAACGAACGCACAGCAGAGTAGTTTCAAGGAAACGTTTCTCCTGAGTTTTAGACGAAGTTTCCTGCTGTTTAGTACGTATGCCGGCATTGGGCTGGAAATACCGGTTTTGGGATTCTGCACAGAAAGGGTTTGCAAACCGCTGAATCCACACGTCAGTTTATCTCTGTCAGTTGAATGCACACATTGACAACCATTCAGTTTGATAGCACCCTTTTGGTTTTAGAAGCAGATATTTCTCTGTACAGCCTATGGTCCCATTCACTCGGGAATATCCCAACGCAGCTCCTAGAAGAAACGTGTTTCTGACTCGCTGAATCTCAACATAGATTCAACTCTCTTAGGTGAACGAACGCACAGCAGAGCAGTTTCAAGGAAACGTTTCTCCTGAGTTTTAGACGAAGTTTCCTGCTGTTTAGTATGTATGCGGGCATTGGGCTGGAAATACCGGTTTTGGGATTCTGCACAGAAAGGGTTTGCAAACCGCTGAATCCACACGTGAGTTTAACTCTGTCAGTTGAATGCACACATTGACAACCATTCAGTTAGACAGCACCCTTTTGGTTTTAGGATCAGATATTTCTCTGTACAGCCGATGGTCCCATTCATTCGGGAATATCCCAACGCAGCTCCTAGAAGAAACGTGTTTCTGACTCACTGAATCTCAACATAGATTCAACTCTCTTAGGTGAACGAACGCACAGCAGAGCAGTTTCAAGGAAACGTTTCTCCTGAGTTTTAGACGAAGTTTCCTGCTGTTTAGTACGGATGCCGGCATTGGCCTGGAAATACCGGTTTTGGGATTCTTCACAGAAAGGGTTTGCAAACCGCTGAATCCACACGTGAGTTTAACTCTGTCAGGTGAATGCACACATTGACAACCATTCAGTTAGATAGCTCCGTTTTGGTTTTAGAAGCAGATGTTTCTCTGTACAGCCAATGGTCCCATTCACTCGGGAATATCCCAACGCAGCTCCTAGAAGAAACGTGTTTCTGACTCGCTGAATCTCAACATAGATTCAACTCTCTTAGGTGAACGAAGGCACAGCAGAGCAGTTTCAAGGAAACGTTTCTCCTGAGTTTTAGACGAAGTTTCCTGCAGTTTAGTACGTATGCCGGCATTGAGCTGGAATTACCGGTTTTGGGATACTGCACAGAAAGGGTTTGTAAACCGCTGAATCCAAACGTGAGTTTAAATCTGTCAGTTGAATGCACACATTGACAACCATTCACTTTGATAGCACCCTTTTGGTTTTAGAAGCAGATATTTCTCTGTACAGCCTATGGTCCCATTCACTCGGGAATATCCCAACGCAGCTCCTAGAAGAAACGTGTTTCTGACTCGCTGAATCTCAACATAGATTCAACTCTCTTAGGTGAACGAACGCACAGCAGAGCAGTTTCAAGGAAACGTTTCTCCTGAGTTTTAGACGAAGTTTACTGCTGTTTAGTACGTATGCCGGCATTGGGCTGGAAATACCGGTTTTGGGATTCTGCACAGAAAGGGTTTGCAAACCGCTGAATCTACACGTCAGTTTAACTCTGTCAGTTGAATGCACACATTGACAACCATTCAGTTAGATAGCTCCGTTTTGGTTTTAGAAGCAGATATTTCTCTGTACAGCCTATGGTCCGATTCACTCGGGAATATCCCAACGCACCTCCTAGAAGAAACGTGTTTCTGACTCGCTGAATCTCAACATAGATTCAACTCTCTTAGGTGAACGAAGGCACAGCAGAGCAGTTTCAAGGAAACGTTTCTCCTGAGTTTTAGACGAAGTTTCCTGCAGTTTAGTACGTATGCCGGCATTGAGCTGGAATTACCGGTTTTGGGATTCTGCACAGAAAGGGTTTGTAAACCGCTGAATCCAAACGTGAGTTTAACTCTGTCAGTTGAATGCACACATTGACAACCATTTACTTTGATAGCACCCTTTTGGTTTTAGAAGCAGATATTTCTCTGTACAGCCTATGGTCCCATTCACTCGGGAATATCCCAACGCAGCTCCTAGAAGAAACGTGTTTCTGACTCGCTGAATCTCAACATAGATTCAACTCTCTTAGGTGAACGAAGGCACAGCAGAGGAGTTTCAAGGAAACGTTTCTCCTGAGTTTTAGACGAAGTTTCCTGCAGTTTAGTACGTATGCCGGCATTGAGCTGGAATTACCGGTTTTGGGATACTGCACAGAAAGGGTTTGTAAACCGCTGAATCCACACGTGAGTTTAACTCTGTCAGTTGAATGCACACATTGACAACCATTCAGTTAGATAGCTCCGTTTTGGTTTTAGAAGCAGATATTTCTCTGTACAGCCTATGGTCCCATTCACTCGGGAATATCCCAACGCACCTCCTAGAAGAAACGTGTTTCTGACTCGCTGAATCTCAACATAGATTCAACTCTCTTAGGTGAACGAATGCACAGCAGAGCAGTTTCAAGGAAACTTTTCTCCTGAGTTTTAGACGAAGTTTCCTGCTGTTTAGTACCTATGCCGGCATTGGGCTGGAAATACCGGTTTTGGGATTCTGCACAGAAAGGGTTTGCAAACCGCTGAATCCACACGTGAGTTTAACTCTGTCAGTTGAATGCACACATTGACAACCATCCAGTTAGATAGCTCCGTTTTGCTTTTAGAAGCAGATATTTCTCTGTACAGCCTATGGTCCCATTCACTCGGGAATATCCCAACACAGCTCCTTGAAGAAACGTGTTTCTGACTCGCTGAATCTCAACATAGATTCAACTCTCTTAGGTGAACGAACGCACAGCAGAGTAGTTTCAAGGAAACGTTTCTCCTGAGTTTTAGACGAAGTTTCCTGCTGTTTAGTACGTATGACGGCATTGGGCTGGAAATACCGGTTTTGGGATTCTGCACAGAAAGGCTTTGCAAACCGCTGAATCCACACGTGAGTTTATCTCTGTCAGTTGAATGCACACATTGACAACCATTCAGTTTGATAGCACCCTTTTGGTTTTAGAAGCAGATATTTCTCTGTACAGCCTATGGTCCCATTCACTCGGGAATATCCCAACGCAGCTCCTAGAAGAAACGTGTTTCTGACTCGCTGAATCTCAACATAGAATCAACTCTCTTAGGTGAACGAACGCACAGCAGAGCAGTTTCAAGGAAACGTTTCTCCTGAGTTTTAGACGAAGTTTCCTGCTGTTTAGTATGTATGCCGGCATTGGGCTGGAAATACCGGTTTTGGGATTCTGCACAGAAAGGGTTTCCAAACCGCTGAATCCACACGTGAGTTTAACTCTGTCAGTTGAATGCACACATTGACAACCATTCAGTTAGACAGCACCCTTTTGGTTTTAGGATCAGATATTTCTCTGTACAGCCTATGGTCCCATTCACTCGGGAATATCCCAACGCAGCTCCTAGAAGAAACGTGTTTCTGACTCGCTGAATCTCAACATAGTTTCAACTCTCTTAGGTGAACGAACGCACAGCAGAGCAGTTTCAAGGAAACGTTTCTCCTGAGTTTTAGACGAAATTTCCTGCTGTTTAGTACGGATACCGGCATTGGGCTGGAAGTACCGGTTTTGGGATTCTGCACAGAAAGGGTTGGCAAACCGCTGAATCCACACGTGAGTTTAACTCTGTCAGTTGAATGCACACATTGACAATCATCCAGTTAGATAGCTCCGTTTTGGTTTTAGAAGCAGATATTTCTCTGTACAGCCTATGGTCCCATTCACTCGGGAATATCCCAACGCAGCTCCTAGAAGAAACGTGTTTCTGACTCGCTGAATCTCAACATAGATTCAACTCTCTTAGGTGAACGAACGCACAGCAGAGCAGTTTCACGGAAACGTTTCTCCTGAGTTTTAGACGAAGCTTCCTGCTGTTTAGTACGTATGCCGGCATTGGGCTGGAAATACCGGTTTTGGGATTCTGCACAGAAAGGGTTTGTAAACTGCTGAATCCACACTTGAGTTTAACTCTGTCAGTTGAATGCACACATTGGCAACCATCCAGTTAGATAGCTCCGTTTTGGTTATAGAAGCAGATATTTCTCTGTACAGCCTATGGTCCCATTCACTCGGTAATATCCTAACGCAGCTCCTAGAAGAAACGTGTTTCTGACTCGCTGAATCTCAACATAGATTCAACTCTCTTAGGTGAACGAACGCACAGCAGAGTAGTTTCAAGGAAACGTTTCTCCTGAGTTTTAGACGAAGTTTCCTGCTGTTTAGTACGTATGCCGGCATTGGGCTGGAAATACCGGTTTTGGGATTCTGCACAGAAAGGGTTTGCAAACCGCTGAATCCACACGTCAGTTTATCTCTGTCAGTTGAATGCACACATTGACAACCATTCAGTTTGATAGCACCCTTTTGGTTTTAGAAGCAGATATTTCTCTGTACAGCCTATGGTCCCATTCACTCGGGAATATCCCAACGCAGCTCCTAGAAGAAACGTGTTTCTGACTCGCTGAATCTCAACATAGATTCAACTCTCTTAGGTGAACGAACGCACAGCAGAGCAGTTTCAAGGAAACGTTTCTCCTGAGTTTTAGACGAAGTTTCCTGCTGTTTAGTATGTATGCGGGCATTGGGCTGGAAATACCGGTTTTGGGATTCTGCACAGAAAGGGTTTGCAAACCGCTGAATCCACACGTGAGTTTAACTCTGTCAGTTGAATGCACACATTGACAACCATTCAGTTAGACAGCACCCTTTTGGTTTTAGGATCAGATATTTCTCTGTACAGCCGATGGTCCCATTCATTCGGGAATATCCCAACGCAGCTCCTAGAAGAAACGTGTTTCTGACTCACTGAATCTCAACATAGATTCAACTCTCTTAGGTGAACGAACGCACAGCAGAGCAGTTTCAAGGAAACGTTTCTCCTGAGTTTTAGACGAAGTTTACTGCTGTTTAGTACGGATGCCGGCATTGGGCTGGAAATACCGGTTTTGGGATTCTTCACAGAAAGGGTTTGCAAACCGCTGAATCCACACGTGAGTTTAACTCTGTCAGGTGAATGCACACATTGACAACCATTCAGTTAGATAGCTCCGTTTTGGTTTTAGAAGCAGATATTTCTCTGTACAGCCAATGGTCCCATTCACTCGGGAATATCCCAACGCAGCTCCTGGAAGAAACGTGTTTCTGACTCGCTGAATCTCAACATAGATTCAACTCTCTTAGGTGAACGAACGCACAGCAGAGCAGTTTCAAGGAAATGTTTCTCCTGAGTTTTAGACGAAGTTTCCTGCTGTTTAGTACGTATGCCGTCATTGGGCTGGAAATACCGGTTTTGGGATTCTGCACAGAAAGGGTTTCCAAACCGCTGAATCCACACTTGAGTTTAACTCTCTCAGTTGAATGCACACATTGACAACCATTCTGTTTGATAGAACCCTTTTGGTTTTAGGAGCAGAAATTTCTCTTTACAGACTATGGTCGCATTCACTCGGGAATATCCCAACGCAGCTCCTAGAAGAAACGTGTTTCTGACTCGCTGAATCTCAACATAGATTCAGCTCTCTTAGGTGATCGAACGCACAGCAGACCAGTTTCAAGGAAACGTTTCTCCTGAGTTTTAGACGAAGTTTCCTGCTGTTTAGTACGGATGCCGGCATTGGGCTGGAAGTACCGGTTTTGGGATTCTGCACAGAAAGGGTTTGCAAACCGCTGAATCCACACGTGAGTTTAACTCTGTCAGTTGAATGCACACATTGACAATCATCCAGTTAGATAGCTCCGTTTTGGTTTTAGAAGCAGATATTTCTCTGTACAGCCTATGGTCCCATTCACTCGGGAATATCCCAACGCAGCTCCTAGAAGAAACGTGTTTCTGACTCGCTGAATCTCAACATAGATAAAACTCTCTTAGGTGAACGAACGCACAGCAGAGCAGTTTCACGGAAACGTTTCTCCTGAGTTTTAGACGAAGCTTCCGGCTGTTTAGTACGTATGCCGGCATTGGGCTGGAAATACCGGTTTTGGGATTCTGCACAGAAACGGTTTGCAAACCGCTGAATCCACACGTGAGTTTAACTCTCTCAGTTGAATGCACACATTGACAACCATTCAGTTAGATAGCTCCGTTTTGGTTTTAGAAGCAGATATTTCTCTGTACAGCCTATGGTCCCATTCACTCGGGAATATCCCAACGCAGCTCCTAGAAGAAACGTGTTTCTGACTCGCTGAATCTCAACATAGATTCAACTCTCTTAGGTGAACGAACGCACAGCAGAGCAGTTTCAAGGAAACGTTTCTCCTGAGTTTTAGACGAAGTTTACTGCTGTTTAGTACGTATGCCGGCATTGGGCTGGAAATACCGGTTTTGGGATTCTGCACAGAAAGGGTTTGCAAACCGCTGAATCCAAACGTGAGTTTAAATCTGTCAGTTGAATGCACACATTGACAACCATTCACTTTGATAGCACCCTTTTGGTTTTAGAAGCAGATATTTCTCTGTACAGCCTATGGTCCCATTCACTCGGGAATATCCCAACGCACCTCCTAGAAGAAACGTGTTTCTGACTCGCTGAATCTCAACATAGATTCAACTCTCTTAGGTGAGCGAACGCACAGCAGAGCAGTTTCAAGGAAACGTTTCTCCTGAGTTTTAGACGAAGTTTCCTGCAGTTTAGTACGTATGCCGGCATTGAGCTGGAATTACCGGTTTTGGGATACTGCACAGAAAGGGTTTGTAAACCGCTGAATCCAAACGTGAGTTTAAATCTGTCAGTTGAATGCACACATTGACAACCATTCACTTTGATAGCACCCTTTTGGTTTTAGAAGCAGATATTTCTCTGTACAGCCTATGGTCGCATTCACTCGGGAATATCCCAACGCAGCTCCTAGAAGAAACGTGTTTCTGACTCGCTGAATCTCAACATAGATTCAACTCTCTTAGGTGAACGAACGCACAGCAGAGCAGTTTCAAGGAAACGTTTCTCCTGAGTTTTAGACGAAGTTTACTGCTGTTTAGTACGTATGCCGGCATTGGGCTGGAAATACCGGTTTTGGGATTCTGCACAGAAAGGGTTTGCAAACCGCTGAATCTACACGTCAGTTTAACTCTGTCAGTTGAATGCACACATTGACAACCATTCAGTTAGATAGCTCCGTTTTGGTTTTAGAAGCAGATATTTCTCTGTACAGCCTATGGTCCCTTTCACTCGGGAATATCCCAGCGCACCTCCTAGAAGAAACGTGTTTCTGACTCGCTGAATCTCAACATAGATTCAACTCTCTTAGGTGAACGAAGGCACAGCAGAGCAGTTTCAAGGAAACGTTTCTCCTGAGTTTTAGACGAAGTTTCCTGCAGTTTAGTACGTATGCCGGCATTGAGCTGGAATTACCGGTTTTGGGATTCTGCACAGAAAGGGTTTGTAAACCGCTGAATCCAAACGTGAGTTTAACTCTGTCAGTTGAATGCACACATTGACAACCATTTACTTTGATAGCACCCTTTTGGTTTTAGAAGCAGATATTTCTCTGTACAGCCTATGGTCCCATTCACTCGGGAATATCCCAACGCAGCTCCTAGAAGAAACGTGTTTCTGACTCGCTGAATCTCAACATAGATTCAACTCTCTTAGCTGAACCAAGGCACAGCATAGCAGTTTCAAGGAAACGTTTCTCCTGAGTTTTAGACGAAGTTTCCTGCAGTTTAGTACATATGCCGGCATTGGGCTGGAAATACCGGTTTTGGGATTCTGCACAGAAAGGGTTTGCAAACCGCTGAATCCACACGTCAGTTTAACTCTGTCAGTTGAATGCACACATTGACAACCATTCAGTTAGATAGCTCCGTTTTGGTTTTAGAAGCAGATATTTCTCTGTACAGCCTATGGTCCCATTCACTCGGGAATATCCCAACGCAGCTCCTAGAAGAAACGTGTTTCTGACTCGCTGAATCTCAACATAGATTCAACTCTCTTAGGTGAACGAATGGACAGCAGATCAGTTTCAAGGAAACGTTTCTCCTGAGTTTTAGACGAAGTTTCCTGCAGTTTAGTACGTATGCCGGCATTGAGCTGGAATTACCGGTTTTGGGATTCTGCACAGAAAGAGTTTGTAAACCGCTGAATCCAAACGTGAGTTTAAATCTGTCAGTTGAATGCACACATTGACAACCATTCACTTTGATAGCACCCTTTTGGTTTTAGAAGCAGATATTTCTCTGTACAGCCTATGGTCCCATTCACTTGGGAATATCCCAACGCAGCTCCTAGAAGAAACGTGTTTCTGACTCGCTGAATCTCAACATAGATTCAACTCTCTTCGGTGAACGAAGGCACAGCAGAGCAGTTTCAAGGAAACGTTTCTCCTGAGTTTTAGACGAAGTTTCCTGCAGTTTAGTACGTATGCCGGCATTGAGCTGGAATTACCGGTTTTGGGATTCTGCACAGAAAGGGTTTGTAAACCGCTGAATCCAAACGTGAGTTTAAATCTGTCAGTTGAATGCACACATTGACAACCATTCACTTTGATAGCACCCTTTTGGTTTTAGAAGCAGATATCTCTCTGTACAGCCTATGGTCCCATTCACTCGGGAATATCCCAACGCAGCTCCTAGAAGAAACGTGTTTCTGACTCGCTGAATCTCAACATAGATTCAACTCTCTTAGGTGAACGAATGCACAGCAGAGCAGTTTCAAGGAAACTTTTCTCCTGAGTTTTAGACGAAGTTTCCTGCTGTTTAGTACCTATGCCGGCATTGGGCTGGAAATACCGGTTTTGGGATTCTGCACAGAAAGGGTTTGCAAACCGCTGAATCCACACGTGAGTTTAACTCTGTCAGTTGAATGCACACATTGACAACCATTCAGTTAGATAGCTCCGTTTTGCTTTTAGAAGCAGATATTTCTCTGTACAGCCTATGGTCCCATTCACTCGGGAATATCCCTACACAGCTCCTAGAAGAAACGTGTTTCTGACTCGCTGAATCTCAACATAGATTCAACTCTCTTAGGTGAACGAACGCACAGCAGAGCAGTTTCAAGGAAACGTTTCTCCTGAGTTTTAGACGAAGTTTCCTGCTGTTTAGTATGGATGCCGGCATTGGGCTGGAAATACCGGTTTTGGGATTCTGCACAGAAAGGGTTTGCAAACCGCTGAATCCACACGTGAGTTTTACTCTGTCAGTTGAATGCACACATTGACAACCATTCAGTTAGACAGCACCCTTTTGGTTTTAGGATCAGATATTTCTCTGTACAGCCGATGGTCCCATTCACTCGGGAATATCCCAACGCAGCTCCTAGAAGAAACGTGTTTCTGACTCACTGAATCTCAACATAGATTCAACTCTCTTAGGTGTACGAACGCACAGCAGAGCAGTTTCAAGGAAACGTTTCTCCTGAGTTTTAGACGAAGTTTACTGCTGTTTAGTACGGATGCCGGCATTGGGCTGGAAATACCGGTTTTGGGATTCTTCACAGAAAGGGTTTGCAAACCGCTGAATCCACACGTGAGTTTAACTCTGTCAGGTGAATGCACACATTGACAACCATTCAGTTAGATAGCTCCGTTTTGGTTTTAGAAGCAGATATTTCTCTGTACAGCCAATGGTCCCATTCACTCGGGAATATCCCAACGCAGCTCCTGGAAGAAACGTGTTTCTGACTCGCTGAATCTCAACATAGATTCAACTCTCTTAGGTGAACGAACGCACAGCAGAGCAGTTTCAAGGAAATGTTTCTCCTGAGTTTTAGACGAAGTTTCCTGCTGTTTAGTACGTATGCCGTCATTGGGCTGGAAATACCGGTTTTGGGATTCTGCACAGAAAGGGTTTCCAAACCGCTGAATCCACACTTGAGTTTAACTCTGTCAGTTGAATGCACACATTGACAACCATTCTGTTTGATAGAACCCTTTTGGTTTTAGGAGCAGAAATTTCTCTTTACAGCCTATGGTCGCATTCACTCGGGAATATCCCAACGCAGCTCCTAGAAGAAACGTGTTTCTGACTCGCTGAATCTCAACATAGATTCAGCTCTCTTAGGTGATCGAACGCACAGCAGACCAGTTTCAAGGAAACGTTTCTCCTGAGTTTTAGACGAAGTTTCCTGCTGTTTAGTACGGATGCCGGCATTGGGCTGGAAGTACCGGTTTTGGGATTCTGCACAGAAAGGGTTTGCAAACCGCTGAATCCACACGTGAGTTTAACTCTGTCAGTTGAATGCACACATTGACAACCATTCAGTTAGATAGCTCGGTTTTGGTTTAAGAAGCAGATATTTCTCTGTACAGCCTATGGTCCCATTCACTCGGGAATATCCCAACGCAGCTCCTAGAAGAAATGTGTTTCTTACGCGCTGAATCTCAAAATAGATTCAACTCTCTTAGGTGAACGAACGCACAGCAGAGCAGTTTCAAGGAAACGTTTTCCTGAGTTTTAGACGACGTCTCCTGCTGTTTAGTACGTATGCCGGCCATGGGCTGGAAATACCGGTTTTGGGATTCTGCACAGAAAGGGTTTGCAAACCGCTGAATCCACACGTGAGTTTAACTCTGTCAGTTGAATGCACACATTGACAACCATTCAGTTAGATAGCTCCGTTTTGGTTTTAGAAGCAGATATTTCTCTGTACAGCCTTTGGTCCCAATCACTCGGGAATATCCCAACGCAGCTCCTAGAAGAAACGTGTTTCTGACTCGCTGAATCTCAACATAGATTCAACTCTCTTAGGTGAACGAACGCACAGCAGAGCAGTTTCAAGGAAACGTTTCTCCTGAGTTTTAGACGAAGTTTCCTGCTGTTTAGTAGGGATGCCGGCATTGGGCTGGAAGTACCGGTTTTGGGATTCTGCACAGAAAGGGTTGGCAAACCGCTGAATCCACACGTGAGTTTAACTCTGTCAGTTGAATGCACACATTGACAATCATCCAGTTAGATAGCTCCGTTTTGGTTTTAGAAGCAGATATTTCTCTGTACAGCCTATGGTCCCATTCACTCGGGAATATCCCAACGCAGCTCCTAGAAGAAACGTGTTTCTGACTCGCTGAATCTCAACATAGATAAAACTCTCTTAGGTGAACGAACGCACAGCAGAGCAGTTTCACGGAAACGTTTCTCCTGAGTTTTAGACGAAGCTTCCTGCAGTTTAGTACGTATGCCGGCATTGGGCTGAAAATACCGGTTTTGGGATTCTGCACAGAAACGGTTTGCAAACCGCTGAATCCACACGTGAGTTTAACTCTCTCAGTTGAATGCACACATTGACAACCATTCAGTTAGATAGCTCCGTTTTGGTTTTAGAAGCAGATATTTCTCTGTACAGCCTATGGTCCCATTCACTCGGGAATATCCCAACGCAGCTCCTAGAAGAAACGTGTTTCTGACTCGCTGAATCTCAACATAGATTCAACTCTCTTAGGTGAACGAACGCACAGCAGAGCAGTTTCAAGGAAACGTTTCTCCTGAGTTTTAGACGAAGTTTACTGCTGTTTAGTACGTATGCCGGCATTGGGCTGGAAATACCGGTTTTGGGATTCTGCACAGAAAGGGTTTGCAAACCGCTGAATCCAAACGTGAGTTTAAATCTGTCAGTTGAATGCACACATTGACAACCATTCACTTTGATAGCACCCTTTTGGTTTTAGAAGCAGATATTTCTCTGTACAGCCTATGGTCCCATTCACTCGGGAATATCCCAACGCAGCTCCTAGAAGAAAGGTGTTTCTGACTCGCTGAATCTCAACATAGATTCAACTCTCTTAGGTGAACGAAGGCACAGCAGAGCAGTTTCAAGGAAACGTTTCTCCTGAGTTTTAGACGAAGTTTCCTGCAGTTTAGTACGTATGCCGGCATTGAGCTGGAATTACCGGTTTTGGGATACTGCACAGAAAGGGTTTGTAAACCGCTGAATCCAAACGTGAGTTTAAATCTGTCAGTTGAATGCACACATTGACAACCATTCACTTTGATAGCACCCTTTTGGTTTTAGAAGCAGATATTTCTCTGTACAGCCTATGGTCCCATTCACTCGGGAATATCCCAACGCAGCTCCTAGAAGAAACGTGTTTCTGACTCGCTGAATCTCAACATAGATTCAACTCTCTTAGGTGAACGAACGCACAGCAGAGCAGTTTCAAGTAAACGTTTCTCCTGAGTTTTAGACGAAGTTTACTGCTGTTTAGTACGTATGCCGGCATTGGGCTGGAAATACCGGTTTTGGGATTCTGCACAGAAAGGGTTTGCAAACCGCTGAATCTACACGTCAGTTTAACTCTGTCAGTTGAATGCACACATTGACAACCATTCAGTTAGATAGCTCCGTTTTGGTTTTAGAAGCAGATATTTCTCTGTACAGCCTATGGTCCCATTCACTCGGGAATATCCCAACGCACCTCCTAGAAGAAACGTGTTTCTGACTCGCTGAATCTCAACATAGATTCAACTCTCTTAGGTGAACGAAGGCACAGCAGAGCAGTTTCAAGGAAACGTTTCTCCTGAGTTTTAGACGAAGTTTCCTGCAGTTTAGTACGTATGCCGGCATTGAGCTGGAATTACCGGTTTTGGGATTCTGCACAGAAAGGGTTTGTAAACCGCTGAATCCAAACGTGAGTTTAACTCTGTCAGTTGAATGCACACATTGACAACCATTTACTTTGATAGCACCCTTTTGGTTTTAGAAGCAGATATTTCTCTGTACAGCCTATGGTCCCATTCACTCGGGAATATCCCAACGCAGCTCCTAGAAGAAACGTGTTTCTGACTCGCTGAATCTCAACATAGATTCAACTCTCTTAGGTGAACGAAGGCACAGCAGAGGAGTTTCAAGGAAACGTTTCTCCTGAGTTTTAGACGAAGTTTCCTGCAGTTTAGTACGTATGCCGGCATTGAGCTGGAATTACCGGTTTTGGGATACTGCACAGAAAGGGTTTGTAAACCGCTGAATCCACACGTGAGTTTAACTCTGTCAGTTGAATGCACACATTGACAACCATTCAGTTAGATAGCTCCGTTTTGGTTTTAGAAGCAGATATTTCTCTGTACAGCCTATGGTCCCATTCACTCGGGAATATCCCAACGCACCTCCTAGAAGAAACGTGTTTCTGACTCGCTGAATCTCAACATAGATTCAACTCTCTTAGGTGAACGAATGCACAGCAGAGCAGTTTCAAGGAAACTTTTCTCCTGAGTTTTAGACGAAGTTTCCTGCTGTTTAGTACCTATGCCGGCATTGGGCTGGAAATACCGGTTTTGGGATTCTGCACAGAAAGGGTTTGCAAACCGCTGAATCCACACGTGAGTTTATCTCTGTCAGTTGAATGCACACATTGACAACCATTCAGTTTGATAGCACCCTTTTGGTTTTAGAAGCAGATATTTCTCTGTACAGCCTATGGTCCCATTCACTCGGGAATATCCCAACGCAGCTCCTAGAAGAAACGTGTTTCTGACTCGCTGAATCTCAACATAGAATCAACTCTCTTAGGTGAACGAACGCACAGCAGAGCAGTTTCAAGGAAACGTTTCTCCTGAGTTTTAGACGAAGTTTCCTGCTGTTTAGTATGTATGCCGGCATTGGGCTGGAAATACCGGTTTTGGGATTCTGCACAGAAAGGGTTTGCAAACCGCTGAATCCACACGTGAGTTTAACTCTGTCAGTTGAATGCACACATTGACAACCATTCAGTTAGACAGCACCCTTTTGGTTTTAGGATCAGATATTTCTCTGTACAGCCTATGGTCCCATTCACTCGGGAATATCCCAACGCAGCTCCTAGAAGAAACGTGTTTCTGACTCGCTGAATCTCAACATAGTTTCAACTCTCTTAGGTGAACGAACGCACAGCAGAGCAGTTTCAAGGAAACGTTTCTCCTGAGTTTTAGACGAAATTTCCTGCTGTTTAGTACGGATACCGGCATTGGGCTGGAAGTACCGGTTTTGGGATTCTGCACAGAAAGGGTTGGCAAACCGCTGAATCCACACGTGAGTTTAACTCTGTCAGTTGAATGCACACATTGACAATCATCCAGTTAGATAGCTCCGTTTTGGTTTTAGAAGCAGATATTTCTCTGTACAGCCTATGGTCCCATTCACTCGGGAATATCCCAACGCAGCTCCTAGAAGAAACGTGTTTCTGACTCGCTGAATCTCAACATAGATTCAACTCTCTTAGGTGAACGAACGCACAGCAGAGCAGTTTCACGGAAACGTTTCTCCTGAGTTTTAGACGAAGCTTCCTGCTGTTTAGTACGTATGCCGGCATTGGGCTGGAAATACCGGTTTTGGGATTCTGCACAGAAAGGGTTTGTAAACTGCTGAATCCACACTTGAGTTTAACTCTGTCAGTTGAATGCACACATTGGCAACCATCCAGTTAGATAGCTCCGTTTTGGTTATAGAAGCAGATATTTCTCTGTACAGCCTATGGTCCCATTCACTCGGTAATATCCTAACGCAGCTCCTAGAAGAAACGTGTTTCTGACTCGCTGAATCTCAACATAGATTCAACTCTCTTAGGTGAACGAACGCACAGCAGAGTAGTTTCAAGGAAACGTTTCTCCTGAGTTTTAGACGAAGTTTCCTGCTGTTTAGTACGTATGCCGGCATTGGGCTGGAAATACCGGTTTTGGGATTCTGCACAGAAAGGGTTTGCAAACCGCTGAATCCACACGTCAGTTTATCTCTGTCAGTTGAATGCACACATTGACAACCATTCAGTTTGATAGCACCCTTTTGGTTTTAGAAGCAGATATTTCTCTGTACAGCCTATGGTCCCATTCACTCGGGAATATCCCAACGCAGCTCCTAGAAGAAACGTGTTTCTGACTCGCTGAATCTCAACATAGATTCAACTCTCTTAGGTGAACGAACGCACAGCAGAGCAGTTTCAAGGAAACGTTTCTCCTGAGTTTTAGACGAAGTTTCCTGCTGTTTAGTATGTATGCGGGCATTGGGCTGGAAATACCGG
Organism: Aotus nancymaae; assembly: GCF_030222135.1. NCBI lineage: Eukaryota > Metazoa > Chordata > Mammalia > Primates > Aotidae > Aotus > Aotus nancymaae. The sequence goes on along the minus strand of NW_026988568.1, from coordinate 3,744,293 downwards.
TTTTGGGATTCTGCACAGAAAGGGTTTGCAAACCGCTGAATCCACACGTGAGTTTAACTCTGTCAGTTGAATGCACACATTGACAACCATTCAGTTAGACAGCACCCTTTTGGTTTTAGGATCAGATATTTCTCTGTACAGCCGATGGTCCCATTCACTCGGGAATATCCCAACGCAGCTCCTAGAAGAAACGTGTTTCTGACTCGCTGAATCTCAACATAGATTCAACTCTCTTAGGTGAACGAACGCACAGCAGAGCAGTTTCAAGGAAACGTTTCTCCTGAGTTTTAGACGAAGTTTCCTGCTGTTTAGTACGGATGCCGGCATTGGCCTGGAAATACCGGTTTTGGGATTCTTCACAGAAAGGGTTTGCAAACCGCTGAATCCACACGTGAGTTTAACTCTGTCAGGTGAATGCACACATTGACAACCATTCAGTTAGATAGCTCCGTTTTGGTTTTAGAAGCAGATATTTCTCTGTACAGCCAATGGTCCCATTCACTCGGGAATATCCCAACGCAGCTCCTGGAAGAAACGTGTTTCTGACTCGCTGAATCTCAACATAGATTCAACTCTCTTAGGTGAACGAACGCACAGCAGAGCAGTTTCAAGGAAATGCTTCTCCTGAGTTTTAGACGAAGTTTCCTGCTGTTTAGTACGTATGCCGTCATTGGGCTGGAAATACCGGTTTTGGGATTCTGCACAGAAAGGGTTTCCAAACCGCTGAATCCACACTTGAGTTTAACTCTGTCAGTTGAATGCACACATTGACAACCATTCTGTTTGATAGAACCCTTTTGGTTTTAGGAGCAGAAATTTCTCTTTACAGCCTATGGTCGCATTCACTCGGGAATATCCCAACGCAGCTCCTAGAAGAAACGTGTTTCTGACTCGCTGAATCTCAACATAGATTCAGCTCTCTTAGGTGATCGAACGCACAGCAGACCAGTTTCAAGGAAACGTTTCTCCTGAGTTTTAGACGAAGTTTCCTGCTGTTTAGTACGGATGCCGGCATTGGGCTGGAAGTACCGGTTTTGGGATTCTGCACAGAAAGGGTTTGCAAACCGCTGAATCCACACGTGAGTTTAACTCTGTCAGTTGAATGCACACATTGACAACCATTCAGTTAGATAGCTCGGTTTTGGTTTAAGAAGCAGATATTTCTCTGTACAGCCTATGGTCCCATTCACTCGGGAATATCCCAACGCAGCTCCTAGAAGAAACGTGTTTCTTACGCGCTGAATCTCAAAATAGATTCAACTCTCTTAGTTGAACGAACGCACAGCAGAGCAGTTTCAAGGAAACGTTTTCCTGAGTTTTAGACGACGTCTCCTGCTGTTTAGTACGTATGCCGGCCATGGGCTGGAAATACCGGTTTTGGGATTCTTCACAGAAAGGGTTTGCAAACCGCTGAATCCACACGTGAGTTTAACTCTGTCAGGTGAATGCACACATTGACAACCATTCAGTTAGATAGCTCCGTTTTGGTTTTAGAAGCAGATATTTCTCTGTACAGCCAATGGTCCCATTCACTCGGGAATATCCCAACGCAGCTCCTGGAAGAAACGTGTTTCTGACTCGCTGAATCTCAACATAGATTCAACTCTCTTAGGTGAACGAACGCACAGCAGAGCAGTTTCAAGGAAATGTTTCTCCTGAGTTTTAGACGAAGTTTCCTGCTGTTTAGTACGTATGCCGTCATTGGGCTGGAAATACCGGTTTTGGGATTCTGCACAGAAAGGGTTTCCAAACCGCTGAATCCACACTTGAGTTTAACTCTCTCAGTTGAATGCACACATTGACAACCATTCTGTTTGATAGAACCCTTTTGGTTTTAGGAGCAGAAATTTCTCTTTACAGCCTATGGTCGCATTCACTCGGGAATATCCCAACGCAGCCCCTAGAAGAAACGTGTTTCTGACTCGCTGAATCTCAACATAGATTCAGCTCTCTTAGGTGATCGAACGCACAGCAGACCAGTTTCAAGGAAACGTTTCTCCTGAGTTTTAGACGAAGTTTCCTGCTGTTTAGTACGGATGCCGGCATTGGGCTGGAAGTACCGGTTTTGGGATTCTGCACAGAAAGGGTTTGCAAACCGCTGAATCCACACGTGAGTTTAACTCTGTCAGTTGAATGCACACATTGACAACCATTCAGTTAGATAGCTCGGTTTTGGTTTAAGAAGCAGATATTTCTCTGTACAGCCTATGGTCCCATTCACTCGGGAATATCCCAACGCAGCTCCTAGAAGAAACGTGTTTCTTACGCGCTGAATCTCAAAATAGATTCAACTCTCTTAGTTGAACGAACGCACAGCAGAGCAGTTTCAAGGAAACGTTTTCCTGAGTTTTAGACGACGTCTCCTGCTGTTTAGTACGTATGCCGGCCATGGGCTGGAAATACCGGTTTTGGGATTCTGCACAGAAAGGGTTTGCAAACCGCTGAATCCACACGTGAGTTTAACTCTGTCAGTTGAATGCACACATTGACAACCATTCAGTTAGATAGCTCCGTTTTGGTTTTAGAAGCAGATATTTCTCTGTACAGCCTTTGGTCCCAATCACTCGGGAATATCCCAACGCAGCTCCTAGAAGAAACGTGTTTCTGACTCGCTGAATCTCAACATAGATTCAACTCTCTTAGGTGAACGAACGCACAGCAGAGCAGTTTCAAGGAAACGTTTCTCCTGAGTTTTAGACGAAGTTTACTGCTGTTTAGTAGGGATGCCGGCATTGGGCTGGAAGTACCGGTTTTGGGATTCTGCACAGAAAGGGTTGGCAAACCGCTGAATCCACACGTGAGTTTAACTCTGTCAGTTGAATGCACACATTGACAATCATCCAGTTAGATAGCTCCGTTTTGGTTTTAGAAGCAGATATTTCTCTGTACAGCCTATGGTCCCATTCACTCGGGAATATCCCAACGCAGCTCCTAGAAGAAACGTGTTTCTGACTCGCTGAATCTCAACATAGATAAAACTCTCTTAGGTGAACGAACGCACAGCAGAGCAGTTTCACGGAAACGTTTCTCCTGAGTTTTAGACGAAGCTTCCTGCTGTTTAGTACGTATGCCGGCATTGGGCTGGAAATACCGGTTTTGGGATTCTGCACAGAAACGGTTTGCAAACCGCTGAATCCACACGTGAGTTTAACTCTGTCAGTTGAATGCACACATTGACAACCATTCAGTTAGATAGCTCCGTTTTGGTTTTAGAAGCAGATATTTCTCTGTACAGCCTATGGTCCCATTCACTCGGGAATATCCCAACGCAGCTCCTAGAAGAAACGTGTTTCTGACTCGCTGAATCTCAACATAGATTCAACTCTCTTAGGTGAACGAACGCACAGCAGAGCAGTTTCAAGGAAACGTTTCTCCTGAGTTTTAGACGAAGTTTACTGCTGTTTAGTACGTATGCCGGCATTGGGCTGGAAATACCGGTTTTGGGATTCTGCACAGAAAGGGTTTGCAAACCGCTGAATCCAAACGTGAGTTTAAATCTGTCAGTTGAATGCACACATTGACAACCATTCACTTTGATAGCACCCTTTTGGTTTTAGAAGCAGATATTTCTCTGTACAGCCTATGGTCCCATTCACTCGGGAATATCCCAACGCAGCTCCTAGAAGAAACGTGTTTCTGACTCGCTGAATCTCAACATAGATTCAACTCTCTTAGGTGAACGAAGGCACAGCAGAGCAGTTTCAAGGAAACGTTTCTCCTGAGTTTTAGACGAAGTTTCCTGCAGTTTAGTACGTATGCCGGCATTGAGCTGGAATTACCGGTTTTGGGATACTGCACAGAAAGGGTTTGTAAACCGCTGAATCCAAACGTGAGTTTAAATCTGTCAGTTGAATGCACACATTGACAACCATTCACTTTGATAGCACCCTTTTGGTTTTAGAAGCAGATATTTCTCTGTACAGCCTATGGTCCCATTCACTCGGGAATATCCCAACGCAGCTCCTAGAAGAAACGTGTTTCTGACTCGCTGAATCTCAACATAGATTCAACTCTCTTAGGTGAACGAACGCACAGCAGAGCAGTTTCAAGGAAACGTTTCTCCTGAGTTTTAGACGAAGTTTACTGCTGTTTAGTACGTATGCCGGCATTGGGCTGGAAATACCGGTTTTGGGATTCTGCACAGAAAGGGTTTGCAAACCGCTGAATCTACACGTCAGTTTAACTCTGTCAGTTGAATGCACACATTGACAACCATTCAGTTAGATAGCTCCGTTTTGGTTTTAGAAGCAGATATTTCTCTGTACAGCCTATGGTCCCATTCACTCGGGAATATCCCAACGCACCTCCTAGAAGAAACGTGTTTCTGACTCGCTGAATCTCAACATAGATTCAACTCTCTTAGGTGAACGAAGGCACAGCAGAGCAGTTTCAAGGAAACGTTTCTCCTGAGTTTTAGACGAAGTTTCCTGCAGTTTAGTACGTATGCCGGCATTGAGCTGGAATTACCGGTTTTGGGATTCTGCACAGAAAGGGTTTGTAAACCGCTGAATCCAAACGTGAGTTTAACTCTGTCAGTTGAATGCACACATTGACAACCATTTACTTTGATAGCACCCTTTTGGTTTTAGAAGCAGATATTTCTCTGTACAGCCTATGGTCCCATTCACTCGGGAATATCCCAACGCAGCTCCTAGAAGAAACGTGTTTCTGACTCGCTGAATCTCAACATAGATTCAACTCTCTTAGGTGAACGAAGGCACAGCAGAGGAGTTTCAAGGAAACGTTTCTCCTGAGTTTTAGACGAAGTTTCCTGCAGTTTAGTACGTATGCCGGCATTGAGCTGGAATTACCGGTTTTGGGATACTGCACAGAAAGGGTTTGTAAACCGCTGAATCCACACGTGAGTTTAACTCTGTCAGTTGAATGCACACATTGACAACCATTCAGTTAGATAGCTCCGTTTTGGTTTTAGAAGCAGATATTTCTCTGTACAGCCTATGGTCCCATTCACTCGGGAATATCCCAACGCACCTCCTAGAAGAAACGTGTTTCTGACTCGCTGAATCTCAACATAGATTCAACTCTCTTAGGTGAACGAATGCACAGCAGAGCAGTTTCAAGGAAACTTTTCTCCTGAGTTTTAGACGAAGTTTCCTGCTGTTTAGTACCTATGCCGGCATTGGGCTGGAAATACCGGTTTTGGGATTCTGCACAGAAAGGGTTTGCAAACCGCTGAATCCACACGTGAGTTTAACTCTGTCAGTTGAATGCACACATTGACAACCATCCAGTTAGATAGCTCCGTTTTGCTTTTAGAAGCAGATATTTCTCTGTACAGCCTATGGTCCCATTCACTCGGGAATATCCCAACACAGTTCCTTGAAGAAACGTGTTTCTGACTCGCTGAATCTCAACATAGATTCAACTCTCTTAGGTGAACGAACGCACAGCAGAGTAGTTTCAAGGAAACGTTTCTCCTGAGTTTTAGACGAAGTTTCCTGCTGTTTAGTACGTATGACGGCATTGGGCTGGAAATACCGGTTTTGGGATTCTGCACAGAAAGGATTTGCAAACCGCTGAATCCACACGTGAGTTTATCTCTGTCAGTTGAATGCACACATTGACAACCATTCAGTTTGATAGCACCCTTTTGGTTTTAGAAGCAGATATTTCTCTGTACAGCCTATGGTCCCATTCACTCGGGAATATCCCAACGCAGCTCCTAGAAGAAACGTGTTTCTGACTCGCTGAATCTCAACATAGAATCAACTCTCTTAGGTGAACGAACGCACAGCAGAGCAGTTTCAAGGAAACGTTTCTCCTGAGTTTTAGACGAAGTTTCCTGCTGTTTAGTATGTATGCCGGCATTGGGCTGGAAATACCGGTTTTGGGATTCTGCACAGAAAGGGTTTGCAAACCGCTGAATCCACACGTGAGTTTAACTCTGTCAGTTGAATGCACACATTGACAACCATTCAGTTAGACAGCACCCTTTTGGTTTTAGGATCAGATATTTCTCTGTACAGCCTATGGTCCCATTCACTCGGGAATATCCCAACGCAGCTCCTAGAAGAAACGTGTTTCTGACTCGCTGAATCTCAACATAGTTTCAACTCTCTTAGGTGAACGAACGCACAGCAGAGCAGTTTCAAGGAAACGTTTCTCCTGAGTTTTAGACGAAATTTCCTGCTGTTTAGTACGGATACCGGCATTGGGCTGGAAGTACCGGTTTTGGGATTCTGCACAGAAAGGGTTGGCAAACCGCTGAATCCACACGTGAGTTTAACTCTGTCAGTTGAATGCACACATTGACAATCATCCAGTTAGATAGCTCCGTTTTGGTTTTAGAAGCAGATATTTCTCTGTACAGCCTATGGTCCCATTCACTCGGGAATATCCCAACGCAGCTCCTAGAAGAAACGTGTTTCTGACTCACTGAATCTCAACATAGATTCAACTCTCTTAGGTGAACGAACGCACAGCAGAGCAGTTTCAAGGAAACGTTTCTCCTGAGTTTTAGACGAAGTTTCCTGCTGTTTAGTACGGATGCCGGCATTGGCCTGGAAATACCGGTTTTGGGATTCTTCACAGAAAGGGTTTGCAAACCGCTGAATCCACACGTGAGTTTAACTCTGTCAGGTGAATGCACACATTGACAACCATTCAGTTAGATAGCTCCGTTTTGGTTTTAGAAGCAGATATTTCTCTGTACAGCCAATGGTCCCATTCACTCGGGAATATCCCAACGCAGCTCCTGGAAGAAACGTGTTTCTGACTCGCTGAATCTCAACATAGATTCAACTCTCTTAGGTGAACGAACGCACAGCAGAGCAGTTTCAAGGAAATGTTTCTCCTGAGTTTTAGACGAAGTTTCCTGCTGTTTAGTACGTATGCCGTCATTGGGCTGGAAATACCGGTTTTGGGATTCTGCACAGAAAGGGTTTCCAAACCGCTGAATCCACACTTGAGTTTAACTCTCTCAGTTGAATGCACACATTGACAACCATTCTGTTTGATAGAACCCTTTTGGTTTTAGGAGCAGAAATTTCTCTTTACAGCCTATGGTCGCATTCACTCGGGAATATCCCAACGCAGCTCCTAGAAGAAACGTGTTTCTGACTCGCTGAATCTCAACATAGATTCAGCTCTCTTAGGTGATCGAACGCACAGCAGACCAGTTTCAAGGAAACGTTTCTCCTGAGTTTTAGACGAAGTTTCCTGCTGTTTAGTACGGATGCCGGCATTGGGCTGGAAGTACCGGTTTTGGGATTCTGCACAGAAAGGGTTTGCAAACCGCTGAATCCACACGTGAGTTTAACTCTGTCAGTTGAATGCACACATTGACAACCATTCAGTTAGATAGCTCGGTTTTGGTTTAAGAAGCAGATATTTCTCTGTACAGCCTATGGTCCCATTCACTCGGGAATATCCCAACGCAGCTCCTAGAAGAAACGTGTTTCTTACGCGCTGAATCTCAAAATAGATTCAACTCTCTTAGTTGAACGAACGCACAGCAGAGCAGTTTCAAGGAAACGTTTTCCTGAGTTTTAGACGACGTCTCCTGCTGTTTAGTACGTATGCCGGCCATGGGCTGGAAATACCGGTTTTGGGATTCTTCACAGAAAGGGTTTGCAAACCGCTGAATCCACACGTGAGTTTAACTCTGTCAGGTGAATGCACACATTGACAACCATTCAGTTAGATAGCTCCGTTTTGGTTTTAGAAGCAGATATTTCTCTGTACAGCCAATGGTCCCATTCACTCGGGAATATCCCAACGCAGCTCCTGGAAGAAACGTGTTTCTGACTCGCTGAATCTCAACATAGATTCAACTCTCTTAGGTGAACGAACGCACAGCAGAGCAGTTTCAAGGAAATGTTTCTCCTGAGTTTTAGACGAAGTTTCCTGCTGTTTAGTACGTATGCCGTCATTGGGCTGGAAATACCGGTTTTGGGATTCTGCACAGAAAGGGTTTCCAAACCGCTGAATCCACACTTGAGTTTAACTCTCTCAGTTGAATGCACACATTGACAACCATTCTGTTTGATAGAACCCTTTTGGTTTTAGGAGCAGAAATTTCTCTTTACAGCCTATGGTCGCATTCACTCGGGAATATCCCAACGCAGCTCCTAGAAGAAACGTGTTTCTGACTCGCTGAATCTCAACATAGATTCAGCTCTCTTAGGTGATCGAACGCACAGCAGACCAGTTTCAAGGAAACGTTTCTCCTGAGTTTTAGACGAAGTTTCCTGCTGTTTAGTACGGATGCCGGCATTGGGCTGGAAGTACCGGTTTTGGGATTCTGCACAGAAAGGGTTTGCAAACCGCTGAATCCACACGTGAGTTTAACTCTGTCAGTTGAATGCACACATTGACAACCATTCAGTTAGATAGCTCGGTTTTGGTTTAAGAAGCAGATATTTCTCTGTACAGCCTATGGTCCCATTCACTCGGGAATATCCCAACGCAGCTCCTAGAAGAAACGTGTTTCTTACGCGCTGAATCTCAAAATAGATTCAACTCTCTTAGTTGAACGAACGCACAGCAGAGCAGTTTCAAGGAAACGTTTTCCTGAGTTTTAGACGACGTCTCCTGCTGTTTAGTACGTATGCCGGCCATGGGCTGGAAATACCGGTTTTGGGATTCTGCACAGAAAGGGTTTGCAAACCGCTGAATCCACACGTGAGTTTAACTCTGTCAGTTGAATGCACACATTGACAACCATTCAGTTAGATAGCTCCGTTTTGGTTTTAGAAGCAGATATTTCTCTGTACAGCCTTTGGTCCCAATCACTCGGGAATATCCCAACGCAGCTCCTAGAAGAAACGTGTTTCTGACTCGCTGAATCTCAACATAGATTCAACTCTCTTAGGTGAACGAACGCACAGCAGAGCAGTTTCAAGGAAACGTTTCTCCTGAGTTTTAGACGAAGTTTACTGCTGTTTAGTAGGGATGCCGGCATTGGGCTGGAAGTACCGGTTTTGGGATTCTGCACAGAAAGGGTTGGCAAACCGCTGAATCCACACGTGAGTTTAACTCTGTCAGTTGAATGCACACATTGACAATCATCCAGTTAGATAGCTCCGTTTTGGTTTTAGAAGCAGATATTTCTCTGTACAGCCTATGGTCCCATTCACTCGGGAATATCCCAACGCAGCTCCTAGAAGAAACGTGTTTCTGACTCGCTGAATCTCAACATAGATAAAACTCTCTTAGGTGAACGAACGCACAGCAGAGCAGTTTCACGGAAACGTTTCTCCTGAGTTTTAGACGAAGCTTCCTGCTGTTTAGTACGTATGCCGGCATTGGGCTGGAAATACCGGTTTTGGGATTCTGCACAGAAACGGTTTGCAAACCGCTGAATCCACACGTGAGTTTAACTCTGTCAGTTGAATGCACACATTGACAACCATTCAGTTAGATAGCTCCGTTTTGGTTTTAGAAGCAGATATTTCTCTGTACAGCCTATGGTCCCATTCACTCGGGAATATCCCAACGCAGCTCCTAGAAGAAACGTGTTTCTGACTCGCTGAATCTCAACATAGATTCAACTCTCTTAGGTGAACGAACGCACAGCAGAGCAGTTTCAAGGAAACGTTTCTCCTGAGTTTTAGACGAAGTTTACTGCTGTTTAGTACGTATGCCGGCATTGGGCTGGAAATACCGGTTTTGGGATTCTGCACAGAAAGGGTTTGCAAACCGCTGAATCCAAACGTGAGTTTAAATCTGTCAGTTGAATGCACACATTGACAACCATTCACTTTGATAGCACCCTTTTGGTTTTAGAAGCAGATATTTCTCTGTACAGCCTATGGTCCCATTCACTCGGGAATATCCCAACGCAGCTCCTAGAAGAAACGTGTTTCTGACTCGCTGAATCTCAACATAGATTCAACTCTCTTAGGTGAACGAAGGCACAGCAGAGCAGTTTCAAGGAAACGTTTCTCCTGAGTTTTAGACGAAGTTTCCTGCAGTTTAGTACGTATGCCGGCATTGAGCTGGAATTACCGGTTTTGGGATACTGCACAGAAAGGGTTTGTAAACCGCTGAATCCAAACGTGAGTTTAAATCTGTCAGTTGAATGCACACATTGACAACCATTCACTTTGATAGCACCCTTTTGGTTTTAGAAGCAGATATTTCTCTGTACAGCCTATGGTCCCATTCACTCGGGAATATCCCAACGCAGCTCCTAGAAGAAACGTGTTTCTGACTCGCTGAATCTCAACATAGATTCAACTCTCTTAGGTGAACGAACGCACAGCAGAGCAGTTTCAAGGAAACGTTTCTCCTGAGTTTTAGACGAAGTTTACTGCTGTTTAGTACGTATGCCGGCATTGGGCTGGAAATACCGGTTTTGGGATTCTGCACAGAAAGGGTTTGCAAACCGCTGAATCTACACGTCAGTTTAACTCTGTCAGTTGAATGCACACATTGACAACCATTCAGTTAGATAGCTCCGTTTTGGTTTTAGAAGCAGATATTTCTCTGTACAGCCTATGGTCCCATTCACTCGGGAATATCCCAACGCACCTCCTAGAAGAAACGTGTTTCTGACTCGCTGAATCTCAACATAGATTCAACTCTCTTAGGTGAACGAAGGCACAGCAGAGCAGTTTCATCGAAACGTTTCTCCTGAGTTTTAGACGAAGTTTCCTGCAGTTTAGTACGTATGCCGGCATTGAGCTGGAATTACCGGTTTTGGGATTCTGCACAGAAAGGGTTTGTAAACCGCTGAATCCAAACGTGAGTTTAACTCTGTCAGTTGAATGCACACATTGACAACCATTTACTTTGATAGCACCCTTTTGGTTTTAGAAGCAGATATTTCTCTGTACAGCCTATGGTCCCATTCACTCGGGAATATCCCAACGCAGCTCCTAGAAGAAACGTGTTTCTGACTCGCTGAATCTCAACATAGATTCAACTCTCTTAGGTGAACGAAGGCACAGCAGAGGAGTTTCAAGGAAACGTTTCTCCTGAGTTTTAGACGAAGTTTCCTGCAGTTTAGTACGTATGCCGGCATTGAGCTGGAATTACCGGTTTTGGGATACTGCACAGAAAGGGTTTGTAAACCGCTGAATCCACACGTGAGTTTAACTCTGTCAGTTGAATGCACACATTGACAACCATTCAGTTAGATAGCTCCGTTTTGGTTTTAGAAGCAGATATTTCTCTGTACAGCCTATGGTCCCATTCACTCGGGAATATCCCAACGCACCTCCTAGAAGAAACGTGTTTCTGACTCGCTGAATCTCAACATAGATTCAACTCTCTTAGGTGAACGAATGCACAGCAGAGCAGTTTCAAGGAAACTTTTCTCCTGAGTTTTAGACGAAGTTTCCTGCTGTTTAGTACCTATGCCGGCATTGGGCTGGAAATACCGGTTTTGGGATTCTGCACAGAAAGGGTTTGCAAACCGCTGAATCCACACGTGAGTTTAACTCTGTCAGTTGAATGCACACATTGACAACCATCCAGTTAGATAGCTCCGTTTTGCTTTTAGAAGCAGATATTTCTCTGTACAGCCTATGGTCCCATTCACTCGGGAATATCCCAACACAGTTCCTTGAAGAAACGTGTTTCTGACTCGCTGAATCTCAACATAGATTCAACTCTCTTAGGTGAACGAACGCACAGCAGAGTAGTTTCAAGGAAACGTTTCTCCTGAGTTTTAGACGAAGTTTCCTGCTGTTTAGTACGTATGACGGCATTGGGCTGGAAATACCGGTTTTGGGATTCTGCACAGAAAGGATTTGCAAACCGCTGAATCCACACGTGAGTTTATCTCTGTCAGTTGAATGCACACATTGACAACCATTCAGTTTGATAGCACCCTTTTGGTTTTAGAAGCAGATATTTCTCTGTACAGCCTATGGTCCCATTCACTCGGGAATATCCCAACGCAGCTCCTAGAAGAAACGTGTTTCTGACTCGCTGAATCTCAACATAGAATCAACTCTCTTAGGTGAACGAACGCACAGCAGAGCAGTTTCAAGGAAACGTTTCTCCTGAGTTTTAGACGAAGTTTCCTGCTGTTTAGTATGTATGCCGGCATTGGGCTGGAAATACCGGTTTTGGGATTCTGCACAGAAAGGGTTTGCAAACCGCTGAATCCACACGTGAGTTTAACTCTGTCAGTTGAATGCACACATTGACAACCATTCAGTTAGACAGCACCCTTTTGGTTTTAGGATCAGATATTTCTCTGTACAGCCTATGGTCCCATTCACTCGGGAATATCCCAACGCAGCTCCTAGAAGAAACGTGTTTCTGACTCGCTGAATCTCAACATAGTTTCAACTCTCTTAGGTGAACGAACGCACAGCAGAGCAGTTTCAAGGAAACGTTTCTCCTGAGTTTTAGACGAAATTTCCTGCTGTTTAGTACGGATACCGGCATTGGGCTGGAAGTACCGGTTTTGGGATTCTGCACAGAAAGGGTTGGCAAACCGCTGAATCCACACGTGAGTTTAACTCTGTCAGTTGAATGCACACATTGACAATCATCCAGTTAGATAGCTCCGTTTTGGTTTTAGAAGCAGATATTTCTCTGTACAGCCTATGGTCCCATTCACTCGGGAATATCCCAACGCAGCTCCTAGAAGAAACGTGTTTCTGACTCGCTGAATCTCAACATAGATTCAACTCTCTTAGGTGAACGAACGCACAGCAGAGCAGTTTCACGGAAACGTTTCTCCTGAGTTTTAGACGAAGCTTCCTGCTGTTTAGTACGTATGCCGGCATTGGGCTGGAAATACCGGTTTTGGGATTCTGCACAGAAAGGGTTTGTAAACTGCTGAATCCACACTTGAGTTTAACTCTGTCAGTTGAATGCACACATTGGCAACCATCCAGTTAGATAGCTCCGTTTTGGTTATAGAAGCAGATATTTCTCTGTACAGCCTATGGTCCATTCACTCGGTAATATCCTAACGCAGCTCCTAGAAGAAACGTGTTTCTGACTCGCTGAATCTCAACATAGATTCAACTCTCTTAGGTGAACGAACGCACAGCAGAGTAGTTTCAAGGAAACGTTTCTCCTGAGTTTTAGACGAAGTTTCCTGCTGTTTAGTACGTATGCCGGCATTGGGCTGGAAATACCGGTTTTGGGATTCTGCACAGAAAGGGTTTGCAAACCGCTGAATCCACACGTCAGTTTATCTCTGTCAGTTGAATGCACACATTGACAACCATTCAGTTTGATAGCACCCTTTTGGTTTTAGAAGCAGATATTTCTCTGTACAGCCTGTGGTCCCATTCACTCGGGAATATCCCAACGCAGCTCCTAGAAGAAACGTGTTTCTGACTCGCTGAATCTCAACATAGATTCAACTCTCTTAGGTGAACGAACGCACAGCAGAGCAGTTTCAAGGAAACGTTTCTCCTGAGTTTTAGACGAAGTTTCCTGCTGTTTAGTATGTATGCGGGCATTGGGCTGGAAATACCGGTTTTGGGATTCTGCACAGAAAGGGTTTGCAAACCGCTGAATCCACACGTGAGTTTAACTCTGTCAGTTGAATGCACACATTGACAACCATTCAGTTAGACAGCACCCTTTTGGTTTTAGGATCAGATATTTCTCTGTACAGCCGATGGTCCCATTCACTCGGGAATATCCCAACGCAGCTCCTAGAAGAAACGTGTTTCTGACTCACTGAATCTCAACATAGATTCAACTCTCTTAGGTGAACGAACGCACAGCAGAGCAGTTTCAAGGAAACGTTTCTCCTGAGTTTTAGACGAAGTTTCCTGCTGTTTAGTACGGATGCCGGCATTGGCCTGGAAATACCGGTTTTGGGATTCTTCACAGAAAGGGTTTGCAAACCGCTGAATCCACACGTGAGTTTAACTCTGTCAGGTGAATGCACACATTGACAACCATTCAGTTAGATAGCTCCGTTTTGGTTTTAGAAGCAGATATTTCTCTGTACAGCCAATGGTCCCATTCACTCGGGAATATCCCAACGCAGCTCCTGTAAGAAACGTGTTTCTGACTCGCTGAATCTCAACATAGATTCAACTCTCTTAGGTGAACGAACGCACAGCAGAGCAGTTTCAAGGAAATGTTTCTCCTGAGTTTTAGACGAAGTTTCCTGCTGTTTAGTACGTATGCCATCATTGGGCTGGAAATACCGGTTTTGGGATTCTGCACAGAAAGGGTTTCCAAACCGCTGAATCCACACTTGAGTTTAACTCTCTCAGTTGAATGCACACATTGACAACCATTCTGTTTGATAGAACCCTTTTGGTTTTAGGAGCAGAAATTTCTCTTTACAGCCTATGGTCGCATTCACTCGGGAATATCCCAACGCAGCTCCCAGAAGAAACGTGTTTCTGACTCGCTGAATCTCAACATAGATTCAGCTCTCTTAGGTGATCGAACGCACAGCAGACCAGTTTCAAGGAAACGTTTCTCCTGAGTTTTAGACGAAGTTTCCTGCTGTTTAGTACGGATGCCGGCATTGGGCTGGAAGTACCGGTTTTGGGATTCTGCACAGAAAGGGTTTGCAAACCGCTGAATCCACACGTGAGTTTAACTCTGTCAGTTGAATGCACACATTGACAACCATTCAGTTAGATAGCTCGGTTTTGGTTTAAGAAGCAGATATTTCTCTGTACAGCCTATGGTCCCATTCACTCGGGAATATCCCAACGCAGCTCCTAGAAGAAACGTGTTTCTGACTCGCTGAATCTCAAAATAGATTCAACTCTCTTAGTTGAACGAACGCACAGCAGAGCAGTTTCAAGGAAACGTTTTCCTGAGTTTTAGACGACGTCTCCTGCTGTTTAGTACGTATGCCGGCCATGGGCTGGAAATACCGGTTTTGGGATTCTGCACAGAAAGGGTTTGCAAACCGCTGAATCCACACGTGAGTTTAACTCTGTCAGTTGAATGCACACATTGACAACCATTCAGTTAGATAGCTCCGTTTTGGTTTTAGAAGCAGATATTTCTCTGTACAGCCTTTGGTCCCAATCACTCGGGAATATCCCAACGCAGCTCCTAGAAGAAACGTGTTTCTGACTCGCTGAATCTCAACATAGATTCAACTCTCTTAGGTGAACGAACGCACAGCAGAGCAGTTTCAAGGAAACGTTTCTCCTGAGTTTTAGACGAAGTTTACTGCTGTTTAGTAGGGATGCCGGCATTGGGCTGGAAGTACCGGTTTTGGGATTCTGCACAGAAAGGGTTGGCAAACCGCTGAATCCACACGTGAGTTTAACTCTGTCAGTTGAATGCACACATTGACAATCATCCAGTTAGATAGCTCCGTTTTGGTTTTAGAAGCAGATATTTCTCTGTACAGCCTATGGTCCCATTCACTCGGGAATATCCCAACGCAGCTCCTAGAAGAAACGTGTTTCTGACTCGCTGAATCTCAACATAGATAAAACTCTCTTAGGTGAACGAACGCACAGCAGAGCAGTTTCACGGAAACGTTTCTCCTGAGTTTTAGACGAAGCTTCCTGCTGTTTAGTACGTATGCCGGCATTGGGCTGGAAATACCGGTTTTGGGATTCTGCACAGAAACGGTTTGCAAACCGCTGAATCCACACGTGAGTTTAACTCTGTCAGTTGAATGCACACATTGACAACCATTCAGTTAGATAGCTCCGTTTTGGTTTTAGAAGCAGATATTTCTCTGTACAGCCTATGGTCCCATTCACTCGGGAATATCCCAACGCAGCTCCTAGAAGAAACGTGTTTCTGACTCGCTGAATCTCAACATAGATTCAACTCTCTTAGGTGAACGAACGCACAGCAGAGCAGTTTCAAGGAAACGTTTCTCCTGAGTTTTAGACGAAGTTTACTGCTGTTTAGTACGTATGCCGGCATTGGGCTGGAAATACCGGTTTTGGGATTCTGCACAGAAAGGGTTTGCAAACCGCTGAATCCAAACGTGAGTTTAAATCTGTCAGTTGAATGCACACATTGACAACCATTCACTTTGATAGCACCCTTTTGGTTTTAGAAGCAGATATTTCTCTGTACAGCCTATGGTCCCATTCACTCGGGAATATCCCAACGCACCTCCTAGAAGAAACGTGTTTCTGACTCGCTGAATCTCAACATAGATTCAACTCTCTTAGGTGAACGAAGGCACAGCAGACCAGTTTCAAGGAAACGTTTCTCCTGAGTTTTAGACGAAGTTTCCTGCAGTTTAGTACGTATGCCGGCATTGAGCTGGAATTACCGGTTTTGGGATACTGCACAGAAAGGGTTTGTAAACCGCTGAATCCAAACGTGAGTTTAAATCTGTCAGTTGAATGCACACATTGACAACCATTCACTTTGATAGCACCCTTTTGGTTTTAGAAGCAGATATTTCTCTGTACAGCCTATGGTCGCATTCACTCGGGAATATCCCAACGCAGCTCCTAGAAGAAACGTGTTTCTGACTCGCTGAATCTCAACATAGATTCAACTCTCTTAGGTGAACGAACGCACAGCAGAGCAGTTTCAAGGAAACGTTTCTCCTGAGTTTTAGAGGAAGTTTACTGCTGTTTAGTACGTATGCCGGCATTGGGCTGGAAATACCGGTTTTGGGATTCTGCACAGAAAGGGTTTGCAAACCGCTGAATCTACACGTCAGTTTAACTCTGTCAGTTGAATGCACACATTGACAACCATTCAGTTAGATAGCTCCGTTTTGGTTTTAGAAGCAGATATTTCTCTGTACAGCCTATGGTCCCTTTCACTCGGGAATATCCCAGCGCACCTCCTAGAAGAAACGTGTTTCTGACTCGCTGAATCTCAACATAGATTCAACTCTCTTAGGTGAACGAAGGCACAGCAGAGCAGTTTCAAGGAAACGTTTCTCCTGAGTTTTAGACGAAGTTTCCTGCAGTTTAGTACGTATGCCGGCATTGAGCTGGAATTACCGGTTTTGGGATTCTGCACAGAAAGGGTTTGTAAACCGCTGAATCCAAACGTGAGTTTAACTCTGTCAGTTGAATGCACACATTGACAACCATTTACTTTGATAGCACCCTTTTGGTTTTAGAAGCAGATATTTCTCTGTACAGCCTATGGTCCCATTCACTCGGGAATATCCCAACGCAGCTCCTAGAAGAAACGTGTTTCTGACTCGCTGAATCTCAACATAGATTCAACTCTCTTAGCTGAACCAAGGCACAGCAGAGCAGTTTCAAGGAAACGTTTCTCCTGAGTTTTAGACGAAGTTTCCTGCAGTTTAGTACGTATGCCGGCATTGAGCTGGAATTACCGGTTTTGGGATACTGCACAGAAAGGGTTTGTAAACCGCTGAATCCACACGTGAGTTTAACTCTGTCAGTTGAATGCACACATTGACAACCATTCAGTTAGATAGCTCCGTTTTGGTTTTAGAAGCAGATATTTCTCTGTACAGCCTATGGTCCCATTCACTCGGGAATATCCCAACGCAGCTCCTAGAAGAAACGTGTTTCTGACTCGCTGAATCTCAACATAGATTCAACTCTCTTAGGTGAACGAACGCACAGCAGAGCAGTTTCAAGGAAACGTTTCTCCTGAGTTTTAGACGAAGTTTACTGCTGTTTAGTACGTATGCCGGCATTGGGCTGGAAATACCGGTTTTGGGATTCTGCACAGAAAGGGTTTGCAAACCGCTGAATCCACACGTCAGTTTAACTCTGTCAGTTGAATGCACACATTGACAACCATTCAGTTAGATAGCTCCGTTTTGGTTTTAGAAGCAGATATTTCTCTGTACAGCCTATGGTCCCATTCACTCGGGAATATCCCAACGCAGCTCCTAGAAGAAACGTGTTTCTGACTCGCTGAATCTCAACATAGATTCAACTCTCTTAGGTGAACGAATGGACAGCAGATCAGTTTCAAGGAAACGTTTCTCCTGAGTTTTAGACGAAGTTTCCTGCAGTTTAGTACGTATGCCGGCATTGAGCTGGAATTACCGGTTTTGGGATTCTGCACAGAAAGGGTTTGTAAACCGCTGAATCCAAACGTGAGTTTAAATCTGTCAGTTGAATGCACACATTGACAACCATTCACTTTGATAGCACCCTTTTGGTTTTAGAAGCAGATATTTCTCTGTACAGCCTATGGTCCCATTCACTTGGGAATATCCCAACGCAGCTCCTAGAAGAAACGTGTTTCTGACTCGGTGAATCTCAACATAGATTCAACTCTCTTAGGTGAACGAAGGCACAGCAGAGCAGTTTCAAGGAAACGTTTCTCCTGAGTTTTAGACGAAGTTTCCTGCAGTTTAGTACGTATGCCGGCATTGAGCTGGAATTACCGGTTTTGGGATTCTGCACAGAAAGGGTTTGTAAACCGCTGAATCCAAACGTGAGTTTAAATCTGTCAGTTGAATGCACACATTGACAACCATTCACTTTGATAGCACCCTTTTGGTTTTAGAAGCAGATATCTCTCTGTACAGCCTATGGTCCCATTCACTCGGGAATATCCCAACGCAGCTCCTAGAAGAAACGTGTTTCTGACTCGCTGAATCTCAACATAGATTCAACTCTCTTAGGTGAACGAATGCACAGCAGAGCAGTTTCAAGGAAACTTTTCTCCTGAGTTTTAGACGAAGTTTCCTGCTGTTTAGTACCTATGCCGGCATTGGGCTGGAAATACCGGTTTTGGGATTCTGCACAGAAAGGGTTTGCAAACCGCTGAATCCACACGTGAGTTTAACTCTGTCAGTTGAATGCACACATTGACAACCATTCAGTTAGATAGCTCCGTTTTGCTTTTAGAAGCAGATATTTCTCTGTACAGCCTATGGTCCCATTCACTCGGGAATATCCCTACACAGCTCCTAGAAGAAACGTGTTTCTGACTCGCTGAATCTCAACATAGATTCAACTCTCTTAGGTGAACGAACGCACAGCAGAGCAGTTTCAAGGAAACGTTTCTCCTGAGTTTTAGACGAAGTTTCCTGCTGTTTAGTACGGATGCCGGCATTGGGCTGGAAATACCGGTTTTGGGATTCTGCACAGAAAGGGTTTGCAAACCGCTGAATCCACACGTGAGTTTAACTTTGTCAGTTGAATGCACACATTGGCAACCATCCAGTTAGATAGCTCCGTTTTGGTTTTAGAAGCAGATATTTCTCTGTACAGCCTATGGTCCCATTCACTCGGGAATATAACAACGCAGCTCCTAGAAGAAACGTGTTTCTGACTCGCTGAATCTCAACATAGATTCAACTCTCTTAGGTGAACGAACGCACAGCTGAGCAGTTTCAAGGAAACGTTTCTCCTGAGTTTTAGACGAAGTTTCCTGCTGTTTAGTATGTATGCCGGCATTGGGCTGGAAATACCGGTTTTGGGATTCTGCACAGAAAGGGTTTGCAAACCGCTGAATCCACACGTGAGTTTAACTCTGTCAGTTCAATGCACACATTGACAACCATTCAGTTAGACAGCACCCTTTTGGTTTTAGGATCAGATATTTCTCTGTACAGCCGATGGTCCCATTCACTCGGGAATATCCCAACGCAGCTCCTAGAAGAAACGTGTTTCTGACTCACTGAATCTCAACATAGATTCAACTCTCTTAGGTGAACGAACGCACAGCAGAGCAGTTTCAAGGAAACGTTTCTCCTGAGTTTTAGACGAAGTTTACTGCTGTTTAGTACGGATGCCGGCATTGGGCTGGAAATACCGGTTTTGGGATTCTTCACAGAAAGGGTTTGCAAACCGCTGAATCCACACGTGAGTTTAACTCTGTCAGGTGAATGCACACATTGACAACCATTCAGTTAGATAGCTCCGTTTTGGTTTTAGAAGCAGATATTTCTCTGTACAGCCAATGGTCCCATTCACTCGGGAATATCCCAACGCAGCTCCTGGAAGAAACGTGTTTCTGACTCGCTGAATCTCAACATAGATTCAACTCTCTTAGGTGAACGAACGCACAGCAGAGCAGTTTCAAGGAAATGTTTCTCCTGAGTTTTAGACGAAGTTTCCTGCTGTTTAGTACGTATGCCGTCATTGGGCTGGAAATACCGGTTTTGGGATTCTGCACAGAAAGGGTTTCCAAACCGCTGAATCCACACTTGAGTTTAACTCTGTCAGTTGAATGCACACATTGACAACCATTCTGTTTGATAGAACCCTTTTGGTTTTAGGAGCAGAAATTTCTCTTTACAGCCTATGGTCGCATTCACTCGGGAATATCCCAACGCAGCTCCTAGAAGAAACGTGTTTCTGACTCGCTGAATCTCAACATAGATTCAGCTCTCTTAGGTGATCGAACGCACAGCAGACCAGTTTCAAGGAAACGTTTCTCCTGAGTTTTAGACGAAGTTTCCTGCTGTTTAGTACGGATGCCGGCATTGGGCTGGAAGTACCGGTTTTGGGATTCTGCACAGAAAGGGTTTGCAAACCGCTGAATCCACACGTGAGTTTAACTCTGTCAGTTGAATGCACACATTGACAACCATTCAGTTAGATAGCTCGGTTTTGGTTTAAGAAGCAGATATTTCTCTGTACAGCCTATGGTCCCATTCACTCGGGAATATCCCAACGCAGCTCCTAGAAGAAATGTGTTTCTTACGCGCTGAATCTCAAAATAGATTCAACTCTCTTAGGTGAACGAACGCACAGCAGAGCAGTTTCAAGGAAACGTTTTCCTGAGTTTTAGACGACGTCTCCTGCTGTTTAGTACGTATGCCGGCCATGGGCTGGAAATACCGGTTTTGGGATTCTGCACAGAAAGGGTTTGCAAACCGCTGAATCCACACGTGAGTTTAACTCTGTCAGTTGAATGCACACATTGACAACCATTCAGTTAGATAGCTCCGTTTTGGTTTTAGAAGCAGATATTTCTCTGTACAGCCTTTGGTCCCAATCACTCGGGAATATCCCAACGCAGCTCCTAGAAAAAACGTGTTTCTGACTCGCTGAATCTCAACATAGATTCAACTCTCTTAGGTGAACGAACGCACAGCAGAGCAGTTTCAAGGAAACGTTTCTCCTGAGTTTTAGACGAAGTTTCCTGCTGTTTAGTAGGGATGCCGGCATTGGGCTGGAAGTACCGGTTTTGGGATTCTGCACAGAAAGGGTTGGCAAACCGCTGAATCCACACGTGAGTTTAACTCTGTCAGTTGAATGCACACATTGACAATCATCCAGTTAGATAGCTCCGTTTTGGTTTTAGAAGCAGATATTTCTCTGTACAGCCTATGGTCCCATTCACTCGGGAATATCCCAACGCAGCTCCTAGAAGAAACGTGTTTCTGACTCGCTGAATCTCAACATAGATAAAACTCTCTTAGGTGAACGAACGCACAGCAGAGCAGTTTCACGGAAACGTTTCTCCTGAGTTTTAGACGAAGCTTCCTGCAGTTTAGTACGTATGCCGGCATTGGGCTGGAAATACCGGTTTTGGGATTCTGCACAGAAACGGTTTGCAAACCGCTGAATCCACACGTGAGTTTAACTCTCTCAGTTGAATGCACACATTGACAACCATTCAGTTAGATAGCTCCGTTTTGGTTTTAGAAGCAGATATTTCTCTGTACAGCCTATGGTCCCATTCACTCGGGAATATCCCAACGCAGCTCCTAGAAGAAACGTGTTTCTGACTCGCTGAATCTCAACATAGATTCAACTCTCTTAGGTGAACGAACGCACAGCAGAGCAGTTTCAAGGAAACGTTTCTCCTGAGTTTTAGACGAAGTTTACTGCTGTTTAGTACGTATGCCGGCATTGGGCTGGAAATACCGGTTTTGGGATTCTGCACAGAAAGGGTTTGCAAACCGCTGAATCCAAACGTGAGTTTAAATCTGTCAGTTGAATGCACACATTGACAACCATTCACTTTGATAGCACCCTTTTGGTTTTAGAAGCAGATATTTCTCTGTACAGCCTATGGTCCCATTCACTCGGGAATATCCCAACGCAGCTCCTAGAAGAAACGTGTTTCTGACTCGCTGAATCTCAACATAGATTCAACTCTCTTAGGTGAACGAAGGCACAGCAGAGCAGTTTCAAGGAAACGTTTCTCCTGAGTTTTAGACGAAGTTTCCTGCAGTTTAGTACGTATGCCGGCATTGAGCTGGAATTACCGGTTTTGGGATACTGCACAGAAAGGGTTTGTAAACCGCTGAATCCAAACGTGAGTTTAAATCTGTCAGTTGAATGCACACATTGACAACCATTCACTTTGATAGCACCCTTTTGGTTTTAGAAGCAGATATTTCTCTGTACAGCCTATGGTCCCATTCACTCGGGAATATCCCAACGCAGCTCCTAGAAGAAACGTGTTTCTGACTTGCTGAATCTCAACATAGATTCAACTCTCTTAGGTGAACGAACGCACAGCAGAGCAGTTTCAAGGAAACGTTTCTCCTGAGTTTTAGACGAAGTTTACTGCTGTTTAGTACGTATGCCGGCAATGGGCTGGAAATACCGGTTTTGGGATTCTGCACAGAAAGGGTTTGCAAACCGCTGAATCTACACGTCAGTTTAACTCTGTCAGTTGAATGCACACATTGACAACCATTCAGTTAGATAGCTCCGTTTTGGTTTTAGAAGCAGATATTTCTCTGTACAGCCTATGGTCCCATTCACTCGGGAATATCCCAACGCACCTCCTAGAAGAAACGTGTTTCTGACTCGCTGAATCTCAACATAGATTCAACTCTCTTAGGTGAACGAACGCACAGCAGAGCAGTTTCAAGGAAACGTTTCTCCTGAGTTTTAGAGGAAGTTTCCTGCTGTTTAGTACGGATGCCGGCATTGGGCTGGAAATACCGGTTTTTGGATTCTGCACAGAAAGGGTTTGCAAACCCCTGAATCCACACGTGAGTTTAACTCTGTCAGTTGAATGCACACATTGACAACCATTCAGTTAGATAGCTCCGTTTTGCTTTTAGAAGCAGATATTTCTCTGTACAGCCTATGGTCCCATTCACTCGGGAATATCCCAACACAGCTCCTAGAAGAAACGTGTTTCTGACTCGCTGAATCTCAACATAGATTCAACTCTCTTAGGTGAACGAACGCACAGCAGAGCAGTTTCAAGGAAACGTTTCTCCTGAGTTTTAGACGAAGTTTCCTGCTGTTTAGTATGTATGCCGGCATTGGGCTGGAAATACCGGTTTTGGGATTCTGCACAGAAAGGGTTTGCAAACCGCTGAATCCACACGTGAGTTTAACTCTGTCAGTTGAATGCACACATTGACAACCATTCAGTTAGACAGCACCCTTTTGGTTTTAGGATCAGATATTTCTCTGTACAGCCTATGGTCCCATTCACTCGGGAATATCCCAACGCAGCTCCTAGAAGAAACGTGTTTCTGACTCACTGAATCTCAACATAGATTCAACTCTCTTAGGTGAACGAACGCACAGCAGAGCAGTTTCAAGGAAATGTTTCTCCTGAGTTTTAGACGAAGTATGCTGCTGTTTAGTACGGATGCCGGCATTGGGCTGGAAATACCGGTTTTGGGATTCTGCACAGATAGGGTTTGCAAACCGCTGAATCCACACTTGAGTTTAACTCTGTCAGTTGAATGCACACATTGACAACCATTCAGTTTGATAGCACCCTTTTGGTTTTAGAAGCAGATATTTCTCTGTACAGCCTATGGTCCCATTCACTCGGGAATATCCCAAAGCAGCTCCTAGAAGAAACGTGTTTCTGACTCGCTGAATCTCAACATAGATTCAACTCTCTTCGGTGAACGAGCGCACAGCAGAGCAGTTTCAAGGAAACGTTTCTCCTGAGTTTTAGACGAAGTTTCCTCCTGTTTAGTACGGATGCCGGCATTGGGGTGGAAATACCGGTTTTGGGATTCTGCACAGAAAGGGTTTGCAAACCGCTGAATCCACACGTGAGTTTAACTCTGTCAGTTGAATGCACACATTGACAACCATTCAGTTAGATAGCTCGGTTTTGGTTTAAGAAGCAGATATTTCTCTGTACAGCCTATGGTCCCATTCACTCGGGAATATCCCAACGCAGCTCCTAGAAGAAACGTGTTTCTGACTCGCTGAATCTCAACATAGATAAAACTCTCTTAGGTGAACGAACGCACAGCAGAGCAGTTTCAAGGAAACGTTTCTCCTGAGTTTTAGACGAAGTTTCCTGCTGTTTAGTACGGATGCCGGCATTGGGCTGGAAATACCGGTTTTGGGATTCTGCACAGAAAGGGTTTGCAAACCGCTGAATCCAAACGTGAGTTTAACTCTGTCAGTTGAATGCACACATTGACAACCATTCAGTTAGATAGCTCCGTTTTGCTTTTAGAAGCAGATATTTCTCTGTACAGCCTATGGTCCCATTCACTCGGGAATCTCCCAACACAGCTCCTAGAAGAAACGTGTTTCTGACTCGCTGAATCTCAACATAGATTCAACTCTCTTAGGTGAACGAACGCACAGCAGAGCAGTTTCAAGGAAACGTTTCTCCTGAGTTTTAGACGAAGTTTCCTGCTGTTTAGTATGTATGCCGGCATTGGGCTGGAAATACCGGTTTTGGGATTCTGCACAGAAAGGGTTTGCAAACCGCTGAATCCACACGTGAGTTTAACTCTGTCAGTTGAATGCACACATTGACAACCATTCAGTTAGACAGCACCCTTTTGGTTTTAGGATCAGATATTTCTCTGTACAGCCTATGGTCCCATTCACTCGGGAATATCCCAACGCAGCTCCTAGAAGAAACGTGTTTCTGACTCACTGAATCTCAACATAGATTCAACTCTCTTAGGTGAACGAACGCACAGCAGAGCAGTTTCAAGGAAATGTTTCTCCTGAGTTTTAGACGAAGTATCCTGCTGTTTAGTACGGATGCCGGCATTGGGCTGGAAATACCGGTTTTGGGATTCTGCACAGATAGGGTTTGCAAACCGCTGAATCCACACGTGAGTTTAACTCTCTCAGTTGAATGCACACATTGACAACCATTCAGTTTGATAGCACCCTTTTGGTTTTAGAAGCAGATATTTCTCTGTACAGCCTATGGTCCCATTCACTCGGGAATATCCCAAAGCAGCTCCTAGAAGAAACGTGTTTCTGACTCGCTGAATCTCAACATAGATTCAACTCTCTTCGGTGAACGAGCGCACAGCAGAGCAGTTTCAAGGAAACGTTTCTCCTGAGTTTTAGACGAAGTTTCCTCCTGTTTAGTACGGATGCCGGCATTGGGGTGGAAATACCGGTTTTGGGATTCTGCACAGAAAGGGTTTGCAAACCGCTGAATCCACACGTGAGTTTATCTCTGTCAGTTGAATGCACACATTGACAACCATTCAGTTAGATAGCTCGGTTTTGGTTTAAGAAGCAGATATTTCTCTGTACAGCCTATGGTCCCATTCACTCGGGAATATCCCAACGCAGCTCCTAGAAGAAACGTGTTTCTGACTCGCTGAATCTCAACATAGATAAAACTCTCTTAGGTGAACGAACGCACAGCAGAGCAGTTTCACGGAAACGTTTCTCCTGAGTTTTAGACGAAGCTTCCTGCACTTTAGTACGTATGCCGGCATTGGGCTGGAAATACCGGTTTTGGGATTCTGCACAGAAAGGGTTTGCAAACTGCTGAATCCACACTTGAGTTTAACTCTGTCAGTTGAATGCACACATTGACAACGATTCAGTTTGATAGCACCCTTTTGGTTTTAGAAACAGATATTTCTCTGTACAGCCTATGGTCCCATTCACTCGGGAATATCCCAACGCAGCTCCTAGAAGAAACGTGTTTCTGACTCGCTGAATCTCAACATAGATTCAACTCTCTTAGGTGAACGAACGCACAGCAGAGCAGTTTCAAGGAAACGTTTCTCCTGAGTTTTAGACGAAGTTTCCTGCAGTTTAGTACGTATGCCGGCATTGAGCTGGAATTACCGGTTTTGGGATTCTGCACAGAAAGGGTTTGTAAACCGCTGAATCCAAACGTGAGTTTAAATCCTTCAGTTGAATGCACACATTGACAACCATTCACTTTGATAGCACCCTTTTGGTTTTAGAAGCAGATATTTCTCTGTACAGCCTATGGTCCCATTCACTTGGGAATATCCCAACGCAGCTCCTAGAAGAAACGTGTTTCTGACTCGCTGAATCTCAACATAGATTCAACTCTCTTAGGTGAACGAAGGCACAGCAGAGCAGTTTCAAGGAAACGTTTCTCCTGAGTTTTAGACGAAGTTTCCTGCAGTTTAGTACGTATGCCGGCATTGAGCTGAAATTACCGGTTTTGGGATTCTGCACAGAAAGGGTTTGTAAACCGCTGAATCCAAACGTGAGTTTAAATCTGTCAGTTGAATGCACACATTGACAACCATTCACTTTGATAGCACCCTTTTGGTTTTAGAAGCAGATATTTCTCTGTACAGCCTATGGTCCCATTCACTCGGGAATATCCCAACGCAGCTCCTAGAAGAAACGTGTTTCTGACTCGCTGAATCTCAACATAGATTCAACTCTCTTAGGTGAACGAAGGCACAGCAGAGCAGTTTCAAGGAAACGTTTCTCCTGAGTTTTAGACGAAGTTTCCTGCTGTTTAGTATGGATGCCGGCATTGGGCTGGAAATACCGGTTTTGGGATTCTGCACAGAAAGGGTTTGCAAACCGCTGAATCCACACGTGAGTTTAACTTTGTCAGTTGAATGCACACATTGGCAACCATCCAGTTAGATAGCTCCGTTTTGGTTTTAGAAGCAGATATTTCTCTGTACAGCCTATGGTCCCATTCACTCGGGAATATAACAACGCAGCTCCTAGAAGAAACGTGTTTCTGACTCGCTGAATCTCAACATAGATTCAACTCTCTTAGGTGAACGAACGCACAGCTGAGCAGTTTCAAGGAAACGTTTCTCCTGAGTTTTAGACGAAGTTTCCTGCTGTTTAGTATGTATGCCGGCATTGGGCTGGAAATACCGGTTTTGGGATTCTGCACAGAAAGGGTTTGCAAACCGCTGAATCCACACGTGAGTTTAACTCTGTCAGTTGAATGCACACATTGACAACCATTCAGTTAGACAGCACCCTTTTGGTTTTAGGATCAGATATTTCTCTGTACAGCCTATGGTCCCATTCACTCGGGAATATCCCAACGCAGCTCCTAGAAGAAACGTGTTTCTGACTCGCTGAATCTCAACATAGATTCAACTCTCTTAGGTGAACGAACGCACAGCAGAGCAGTTTCAAGGAAACGTTTCTCCTGAGTTTTAGACGAAGTTTCCTGCTGTTTAGTACGGATGCCGGCATTGGGCTGGAAATACCGGTTTTGGGATTCTGCACAGAAAGGGTTTGCAAACCGCTGAATCCAAACGTGAGTTTAACTCTGTCAGTTGAATGCACACATTGACAACCATTCAGTTAGATAGCTCCGTTTTGCTTTTAGAAGCAGATATTTCTCTGTACAGCCTATGGTCCCATTCACTCGGGAATATCCCAACACAGCTCCTAGAAGAAACGTGTTTCTGACTCGCTGAATCTCAACATAGATTCAACTCTCTTAGGTGAACGAACGCACAGCAGAGCAGTTTCAAGGAAACGTTTCTCCTGAGTTTTAGACGAAGTTTCCTGCTGTTTAGTATGGATGCCGGCATTGGGCTGGAAATACCGGTTTTGGGATTCTGCACAGAAAGGGTTTGCAAACCGCTGAATCCACACGTGAGTTTAACTTTGTCAGTTGAATGCACACATTGGCAACCATCCAGTTAGATAGCTCCGTTTTGGTTTTAGAAGCAGATATTTCTCTGTACAGCCTATGGTCCCATTCACTCGGGAATATAACAACGCAGCTCCTAGAAGAAACGTGTTTCTGACTCGCTGAATCTCAACATAGATTCAACTCTCTTAGGTGAACGAACGCACAGCTGAGCAGTTTCAAGGAAACGTTTCTCCTGAGTTTTAGACGAAGTTTCCTGCTGTTTAGTATGTATGCCGGCATTGGGCTGGAAATACCGGTTTTGGGATTCTGCACAGAAAGGGTTTGCAAACCGCTGAATCCACACGTGAGTTTAACTCTGTCAGTTGAATGCACACATTGACAACCATTCAGTTAGACAGCACCCTTTTGGTTTTAGGATCAGATATTTCTCTGTACAGCCTATGGTCCCATTCACTCGGGAATATCCCAACGCAGCTCCTAGAAGAAACGTGTTTCTGACTCACTGAATCTCAACATAGATTCAACTCTCTTAGGTGAACGAACGCACAGCAGAGCAGTTTCAAGGAAACGTTTCTCCTGAGTTTTAGACGAAGTTTCCTGCTTTTTAGTACGGATGCCGGCATTGGTCTGGAAATACCGGTTTTGGGATTCTGCACAGAAAGGGTTTGCAAACCGCTGAATCCACACGTGAGTTTAACTCTGTCAGTTGAATGCACACATTGACAACCATTCAGTTAGATAGCTCCGTTTTGGTTTTAGAAGCAGATATTTCTCTGTACAGCCTATGGTCCCATTCACTTGGGAATATCCCAACGCAGATCCTAGAAGAAACGTGTTTCTGACTCGCTGAATCTCAACATAGATTCAACTCTCTTAGGTGAACGAAGGCACAGCAGAGCAGTTTCAAGGAAATGTTTCTCCTGAGTTTTAGACGAAGTATCCTGCTGTTTAGTACGGATGCCGGCATTGGGGTGGAAATACCGGTTTTGGGATTCTGCACAGATAGGGTTTGCAAACCGCTGAATCCACACTTGAGTTTAACTCCGTCAGTTGAATGCACACATTGACAACCATTCAGTTTGATAGCACCCTTTTGGTTTTAGAAGCAGATATTTCTCTGTACAGCCTATGGTCCCATTCACTCGGGAATATCCCAACGCAGCTCCTAGAAGAAACGTGTTTCTGACTCGCTGAATCTCAACATAGATTCAACTCTCTTCGGTGAACGAGCGCACAGCAGAGCAGTTTCAAGGAAACGTTTCTCCTGAGTTTTAGACGAAGTTTCCTCCTGTTTAGTACGGATGCCGGCATTGGGGTGGAAATACCGGTTTTGGGATTCTGCAGAGAAAGGGTTTGCAAACCGCTGAATCCACACGTGAGTTTAACTCTGTCAGTTGAATGCACACATTGACAACCATTCAGTTAGATAGCTCGGTTTTGGTTTAAGAAGCAGATAATTCTCTGTACAGCCTATGGTCCCATTCACTCGGGAGTATACCAACGCAGCTCCTAGAAGAAACGTGTTTCTGACTCGCTGAATCTCAACATAGATAAAACTCTCTTAGGTGAACGAACGCACAGCAGAGCAGTTTCACGGAAACGTTTCTCCTGAGTTTTAGACGAAGCTTCCTGCACTTTAGTACGTATGCCGGCATTGGGCTGGAAATACCGGTTTTGGGATTCTGCACAGAAAGGGTTTGCAAACTGCTGAATCCACACTTGAGTTTAACTCTGTCAGTAGAATGCACACATTGACAACCATTCAGTTAGATAGCTCCGTTTTGGTTTTAGAAACAGATATTTCCCTGTACAGCCTATGGTCCCATTCACTCGGGAATATCCCAACGCAGCTCCTAGAAGAAACGTGTTTCTGACTCGCTGAATCTCAACATAGATTCAACTCTCTTAGGTGAACGAACGCACAGCAGAGCAGTTTCAAGGAAACGTTTCTCCTGAGTTTTAGACGAAGTTTCCTGCTGTTTAGTACGGATGCCGGCATTGGGCTGGAAATACCGGTTTTGGGATTCTGCACAGAAAGGGTTTGCAAACCGCTGAATCCACACGTGAGTTTAACTCTGTCAGTTGAATGCACACATTGACAACGATTCAGTTTGATAGCACCCTTTTGGTTTTCGAAGCAGATATTTCTCTGTACAGCCTATGGTCCCATTCACTCGGGAATATCCCAACGCAGCTCCTAGAAGAAACGTGTTTCTGACTCGCTGAATCTCAACATAGATTCAACTATCTTAGGTGAACGAACGCACAGCAGAGCAGTTTCAAGGAAACTTTTCTCCTGAGTTTTAGACGAAGTTTCCTGCTGTTTAGTACGTATGTCGGCATTGGGCTGGAAATACCTGTTTTGGGATTCTGCACAGAAAGGGTTTGTAAACCGCTGAATCCAAACGTGAGTTTAAATCTGTCAGTTGAATGCACACATTGACAACCATTCACTTTGATAGCACCCTTTTGGTTTTAGAAGCAGATATTTCTCTGTACAGCCTATGGTCCCATTCACTCGGGAATATCCCAACGCAGCTCCTAGAAGAAACGTGTTTCTGACTCGCTGAATCTCAACATAGATTCAACTCTCTTAGGTGAACGAAGGCACAGCAGAGCAGTTTCAAGGAAACGTTTCTCCTGAGTTTTAGACGAAGTTTCCTGCAGTTTAGTACGTATGCCGGCATTGAGCTGGAATTACCGGTTTTGGGATACTGCACAGAAAGGGTTTGTAAACCGCTGAATCCAAACGTGAGTTTAAATCTGTCAGTTGAATGCACACATTGACAACCATTCACTTTGATAGCACCCTTTTGGTTTTAGAAGCAGATATTTCTCTGTACAGCCTATGGTCCCATTCACTCGGGAATATCCCAATGCAGCTCCTAGAAGAAACGTGTTTCTGACTCGCTGAATCTCAACATAGATTCAACTCTCTTAGGTGAACGAAGGCACAGCAGAGCAGTTTCAAGGAAACTTTTCTCCTGAGTTTTAGACGAAGTTTCCTGCTGTTTAGTACGTATGCCGGCATTGGGCTGGAAATACCGGTTTTGGGATTCTGCACAGAAAGGGTTTGCAAACCGCTGAATCCAAACGTGAGTTTAACTCTGTCAATTGAATGCACACATTGACAACCATTCAGTTAGATAGCACCCTTTTGGTTTTAGGAGCAGATATTTCTCTTTACAGCCTATGGTCGCATTCACTCGGGAATATCCCAACGCAGCTCCTAGAAGAAACGTGTTTCTGACTCGCTGAATCTCAACATAGATTCAGCTCTCTTAGGTGATCGAAAGCACAGCAGACCAGTTTCAAGGAAACGTTTCTCCTGAGTTTTATACGAAGTTTCCTGCTGTTTAGTACGGATGCCGGCATTGGGCTGGAAGTACCGGTTTTGGGATTCTGCACAGAAAGGGTTTGCAAACCGCTGAATCCACACGTGAGTTTAACTCTGTCAGTTGAATGCACACATTGACAACCATTCAGTTAGATAGCTCGGTTTTGGTTTAAGAAGCAGATATTTCTCTGTACAGCCTATGGTCCCATTCACTCGGGAATATCCCAACGCAGCTCCTAGAAGAAACGTGTTTCTGACTCGCTGAATCTCAACATAGATAAAACTCTCATAGGTGAACGAACGCACAGCAGAGCAGTTTCACGGAAACGTTTCTCCTGAGTTTTAGACGAAGCTTCCTGCACTTTAGTACGTATGCCGGCATTGGGCTGGAAATACCGGTTTTGGGATTCTGCACAGAAAGGGTTTGCAAACCGGTGAATCCACACGTGAGTTTTACTCTGTCAGGTGAATGCACACATTGACAACCATTCAGTTAGATAGCTCCGTTTTGGTTTTAGAAGCAGATATTTCTCTGTACAGCCTATGGTCCCATTCACTCGGGAATATCCCAACGCAGCTCCTAGAAGAAACGTATTTCTGACTCGCTGAATCTCAACATAGATTCAACTCTCTTCGGTGAACGAACGCACAGCAGAGCAGTTTCAAGGAAACGTTTCTCCTGAGTTTTAGACGAAGTTTCCTGCTGTTTAGTACGTATGCCGGCATTGGGCTGGAAATACCGGTTTTGGGATTCTGCACAGAAAGGGTTTGCAAACCGCTGAATCCACACGTCAGTTTAACTCTGTCAGTTGAATGCACACATTGACAACCATTCAGTTAGATAGCTCCGTTTTGGTTTTAGAAGCAGATATTTCTCTGTACAGCCTATGGTCCCATTCACTCGGGAATATCCCAACGCAGCTCCTAGAAGAAACGTGTTTCTGACTCGCTGAATCTCAACATAGATTCAACTCTCTTAGGTGAACGAACGCACAGCAGAGCAGTTTCAAGGAAACGTTTCTCCTGAGTTTTAGGCGAAGTTTCCTGCTGTTTAGTACGGATGCCGGCATTGGGCTGGAAGTACCGGTTTTGGGATTCTGCACAGAAAGGGTTTGCAAACCGCTGAATCCACACGTGAGTTTAACTCTGTCAGTTGAATGCACACATTGACAACCATTCAGTTAGATAGCTCGGTTTTGGTTTAAGAAGCAGATATTTCTCTGTACAGCCTATGGTCCCATTCACTCGGGAATATCCCAACGCAGCTCCTAGAAGAAACGTGTTTCTGACTCGCTGAATCTCAACATAGATAAAACTCTCTTAGGTGAACGAACGCACAGCAGAGCAGTTTCACGGAAACGTTTCTCCTGAGTTTCAGACGAAGCTTCCTGCACTTTAGTACGTATGCCGGCATTGGGCTGGAAATACCGGTTTTGGGATTCTGCACAGAAAGGGTTTGCAAACCGCTAAATCCACACGTGAGTTTAACTCTGTCAGTTGAATGCACACATTGACAACCATTCAGTTTGATAGCACCCTTTTGGTTTTAGAAGCAGATATTTCTCTGTACAGCCTATGGTCCCATTCACTCGGGAATATCCCAACGCAGCTCCTAGAAGAAACGTGTTTCTGACTCGCTGAATCTCAACATAGATTCAACTCTCTTAGGTGAACGAACGCACAGCAGAGCAGTTTGAAGGAAATGTTTCTCCTGAGTTTTAGAGGTAGTTTCCTGCTGTTTAGTACCTATGCCGGCATTGGGCTGGAAATACCGGTTTTGGGATTCTGCACAGAAAGGGTTTGCAAACCGCTGAATCCACACGTGAGTTTAACTTTGTCAGGTGAATGCACACATTGACAACCATCCAGTTAGATAGCTCCGTTTTGGTTTTAGAAGCAGATATTTCTCTGTACAGCCTATGGTCCCATTCACTCGGTAATATCCCAACGCAGCTCCTAGAAGAAACGTGTTTCTGACTCGCTGAATCTCAACATAGATTCAACTCTCTTAGGTGAACGAACGCACAGCAGAGCAGTTTCAAGAAAATGTTTCTCCTGAGTTTTAGACGAAGTTTCCTGCTGTTTAGTACGGATGCCGGCATTGGGCTGGAAATACCGGTTTTGGAATTCTGCACAGAAAGGGTTTGCAAACCGCTGAATCCACACGTGAGTTTAACTTTGTCAGTTGAATGCACACATTGACAACCATTCAGTTAGATAGCTCCGTTTTGGTTTTAGAAGCAGATATTTCTCTGTACAGCCTATGGTCCCATTCACTCGGGAATATCCCAACGCAGCTCCTAGAAGAAACGTGTTTCTGACTCGCTGAATCTCAACATAGATTCAACTCTCTTAGGTGAACGAACGCACAGCAGAGCAGTTTCAAGGAAACGTTTCTCCTGAGTTTTAGACGAAGTTTCCTGCGGTTTAGTACGGATGCCGGCATTGGGCTGGAAATACCGGTTTTGGGATTCTGCACAGAAAGGGTTTGCAAACCGCTGAATCCACACGTCAGTTTAACTCTGTCAGTTGAATGCACACATTGACAACCATTCAGTTTGATAGCACCCTTTTGGTTTTAGAAGCAGATATTTCTCTGTACAGCCTATGGTCCCATTCACTCGGGAATATCCCAACGCACCTCCTAGAAGAAACGTGTTTCTGACTCGCTGAATCTCAACACAGATTCAACTCTCTTAGGTGAACGAATGCACAGCAGAGCAGTTTCAAGGAAACTTTTCTCCTGAGTTTTAGACGAAGTTTCCTGCTGTTTAGTACGGATGCCGGAATTGGGCTGGAAATACCGGTTTTGGATTCTGGACAGAAAGGGTTTGCAAACCGCTGAATCCACACGTGAGTTTAACTCTGTCAGTTGAATGCACACATTGACAACCATTCAGTTAGACAGCACCCTTTTGGTTTTAGGAGCAGATATTTCTCTGTACAGCCTATGGTCCCATTCACTCGGGAATATCCCAACGCAGCTCCTAGAAGAAACCTGTTTCTGACTCACTGAGTCTCAACATAGATTCAACTCACTTTTGTGAACGAACGCACAGCAGAGCAGTTTCAAGGAAACGTTTCTCCTGAGTTTTAGACGAAGTTTCCTGCTGTTTAGTACGGATGCCGACATTGGGCTGGAAATACCGGTTTTGGGATTCTGCACAGAAAGGGTTTGCAAACCGCTGAATCCACACGTCAGTTTAACTCTGTCAGTTGAATGCACACATTGACAACCATTCAGTTAGATAGCTCCGTTTTGGTTTTAGAAGCACATATTTCTCTGTACAGCCTATGGTCCCATTCACTCGGGAATATCCCAACGCAGCTCCTAGAAGAAACGTGTTTCTGACTCGCTGAATCTCAACATAGATTCAACTCTCTTAGGTGAACGAACGCACAGCAGAGCAGTTTCAAGGAAACGTTTCTCCTGAGTTTTAGACGAAGTTTCCTGCTGTTTAGTACGTATGCCGGCAATGGGCTGGAAATACCGGTTTTGGGATTCTGCACAGAAAGGGTTTGCAAACCGCTGAATCCACACGTGAGTTTAACTCTGTCAGTTGAATGCACACATTGACAACCATTCAGTTAGATAACTCCGTTTTGGTTTTAGAAGCAGATATTTCTCTGTACAGTCTATGGTCCCATTCACTCGGGAATATCCCAGCGCAGCTCCTAGAAGAAACGTGTTTCTGACTCGCTGAATCTCAACATAGATTCAACTCTCTTAGGTGAACGAAGGCACAGCAGAGCAGTTTCAAGGAAACGTTTCTCCTGAGTTTTAGACGAAGTTTCCTGCAGTTTAGTACGTATGCCGGCATTGAGCTGGAATTACCGGTTTTGGGATTCTGCACAGAAAGGGTTTGTAAACCGCTGAATCCAAACGTGAGTTTAAATCTGTCAGTTGAATGCACACATTGACAACCATTCACTTTGATAGCACCCTTTTGGTTTTAGAAGCAGATATCTCTCTGTACAGCCTATGGTCCCATTCACTCGGGAATATCCCAACGCAGCTCCTAGAAGAAACGTGTTTCTGACTCGCTGAATCTCAACATAGATTCAACTCTCTTAGGTGAACGAATGCACAGCAGAGCAGTTTCAAGGAAACTTTTCTCCTGAGTTTTAGACGAAGTTTCCTGCTGTTTAGTACCTATGCCGGCATTGGGCTGGAAATACCGGTTTTGGGATTCTGCACAGAAAGGGTTTGCAAACCGCTGAATCCACACGTGAGTTTAACTCTGTCAGTTGAATGCACACATTGACAACCATTCAGTTAGATAGCTCCGTTTTGCTTTTAGAAGCAGATATTTCTCTGTACAGCCTATGGTCCCATTCACTCGGGAATATCCCTACACAGCTCCTAGAAGAAACGTGTTTCTGACTCGCTGAATCTCAACATAGATTCAACTCTCTTAGGTGAACGAACGCACAGCTGAGCAGTTTCAAGGAAACGTTTCTCCTGAGTTTTAGACGAAGTTTCCTGCTGTTTAGTACGGATGCCGGCATTGGGCTGGAAATACCGGTTTTGGGATTCTGCACAGAAAGGGTTTGCAAACCGCTGAATCCACACGTGAGTTTAACTTTGTCAGTTGAATGCACACATTGGCAACCATCCAGTTAGATAGCTCCGTTTTGGTTTTAGAAGCAGATATTTCTCTGTACAGTCTATGGTCCCATTCACTCGGGAATATAACAACGCAGCTCCTAGAAGAAACGTGTTTCTGACTCGCTGAATCTCAACATAGATTCAACTCTCTTAGGTGAACGAACGCACAGCTGAGCAGTTTCAAGGAAACGTTTCTCCTGAGTTTTAGACGAAGTTTCCTGCTGTTTAGTATGTATGCCGGCATTGGGCTGGAAATACCGGTTTTGGGATTCTGCACAGAAAGGGTTTGCAAACCGCTGAATCAACACGTGAGTTTAACTCTGTCAGTTCAATGCACACATTGACAACCATTCAGTTAGACAGCACCCTTTTGGTTTTAGGATCAGATATTTCTCTGTACAGCCGATGGTCCCATTCACTCGGGAATATCCCAACGCAGCTCCTAGAAGAAACGTGTTTCTGACTCACTGAATCTCAACATAGATTCAACTCTCTTAGGTGAACGAACGCACAGCAGAGCAGTTTCAAGGAAACGTTTCTCCTGAGTTTTAGACGAAGTTTCCTGCTGTTTAGTACGGATGCCGGCATTGGGCTGGAAATACCGGTTTTGGGATTCTTCACAGAAAGGGTTTGCAAACCGCTGAATCCACACGTGAGTTTAACTCTGTCAGGTGAATGCACACATTGACAACCATTCAGTTAGATAGCTCCGTTTTGGTTTTAGAAGCAGATATTTCTCTGTACAGCCAATGGTCCCATTCACTCGGGAATATCCCAACGCAGCTCCTGGAAGAAACGTGTTTCTGACTCGCTGAATCTCAACATAGATTCAACTCTCTTAGGTGAACGAACGCACAGCAGAGCAGTTTCAAGGAAATGTTTCTCCTGAGTTTTAGACGAAGTTTCCTGCTGTTTAGTACGTATGCCGTCATTGGGCTGGAAATACCGGTTTTGGGATTCTGCACAGAAAGGGTTTCCAAACCGCTGAATCCACACTTGAGTTTAACTCTGTCAGTTGAATGCACACATTGACAACCATTCTGTTTGATAGAACCCTTTTGGTTTTAGGAGCAGAAATTTCTCTTTACAGCCTATGGTCGCATTCACTCGGGAATATCCCAACGCAGCTCCTAGAAGAAACGTGTTTCTGACTCGCTGAATCTCAACATAGATTCAGCTCTCTTAGGTGATCGAACGCACAGCAGACCAGTTTCAAGGAAACGTTTCTCCTGAGTTTTAGACGAAGTTTCCTGCTGTTTAGTACGGATGCCGGCATTGGGCTGGAAGTACCGGTTTTGGGATTCTGCACAGAAAGGGTTTGCAAACCGCTGAATCCACACGTGAGTTTAACTCTGTCAGTTGAATGCACACATTGACAATCATCCAGTTAGATAGCTCCGTTTTGGTTTTAGAAGCAGATATTTCTCTGTACAGCCTAAGGTCCCATTCACTCGGGAATATCCCAACGCAGCTCCTAGAAGAAACGTGTTTCTGACTCGCTGAATCTCAACATAGATAAAACTCTCTTAGGTGAACGAACGCACAGCAGAGCAGTTTCACGGAAACGTTTCTCCTGAGTTTTAGACGAAGCTTCCTGCAGTTTAGTACGTATGCCGGCATTGGGCTGGAAATACCGGTTTTGGGATTCTGCACAGAAACGGTTTGCAAACCGCTGAATCCACACGTGAGTTTAACTCTCTCAGTTGAATGCACACATTGACAACCATTCAGTTAGATAGCTCCGTTTTGGTTTTAGAAGCAGATATTTCTCTGTACAGCCTATGGTCCCATTCACTCGGGAATATCCCAACGCAGCTCCTAGAAGAAACGTGTTTCTGACTCGCTGAATCTCAACATAGATTCAACTCTCTTAGGTGAACGAACGCACAGCAGAGCAGTTTCAAGGAAACGTTTCTCCTGAGTTTTAGACGAAGTTTACTGCTGTTTAGTACGTATGCCGGCATTGGGCTGGAAATACCGGTTTTGGGATTCTGCACAGAAAGGGTTTGCAAACCGCTGAATCCAAACGTGAGTTTAAATCTGTCAGTTGAATGCACACATTGACAACCATTCACTTTGATAGCACCCTTTTGGTTTTAGAAGCAGATATTTCTCTGTACAGCCTATGGTCCCATTCACTCGGGAATATCCCAACGCAGCTCCTAGAAGAAACGTGTTTCTGACTCGCTGAATCTCAACATAGATTCAACTCTCTTAGGTGAACGAAGGCACAGCAGAGCAGTTTCAAGGAAACGTTTCTCCTGAGTTTTAGACGAAGTTTCCTGCAGTTTAGTACGTATGCCGGCATTGAGCTGGAATTACCGGTTTTGGGATACTGCACAGAAAGGGTTTGTAAACCGCTGAATCCAAACGTGAGTTTAAATCTGTCAGTTGAATGCACACATTGACAACCATTCACTTTGATAGCACCCTTTTGGTTTTAGAAGCAGATATTTCTCTGTACAGCCTATGGTCCCATTCACTCGGGAATATCCCAACGCAGCTCCTAGAAGAAACGTGTTTCTGACTCGCTGAATCTCAACATAGATTCAACTCTCTTAGGTGAACGAACGCACAGCAGAGCAGTTTCAAGGAAACGTTTCTCCTGAGTTTTAGACGAAGTTTACTGCTGTTTAGTACGTATGCCGGCATTGGGCTGGAAATACCGGTTTTGGGATTCTGCACAGAAAGGGTTTGCAAACCGCTGAATCTACACGTCAGTTTAATTCTGTCAGTTGAATGCACACATTGACAACCATTCAGTTAGATAGCTCCGTTTTGGTTTTAGAAGCAGATATTTCTCTGTACAGCCTATGGTCCCATTCACTCGGGAATATCCCAACGCACCTCCTAGAAGAAACGTGTTTCTGACTCGCTGAATCTCAACATAGATTCAACTCTCTTAGGTGAACGAAGGCACAGCAGAGCAGTTTCAAGGAAACGTTTCTCCTGAGTTTTAGACGAAGTTTCCTGCAGTTTAGTACGTATGCCGGCATTGAGCTGGAATTACCGGTTTTGGGATTCTGCACAGAAAGGGTTTGTAAACCGCTGAATCCAAACGTGAGTTTAACTCTGTCAGTTGAATGCACACATTGACAACCATTTACTTTGATAGCACCCTTTTGGTTTTAGAAGCAGATATTTCTCTGTACAGCCTATGGTCCCATTCACTCGGGAATATCCCAACGCAGCTCCTAGAAGAAACGTGTTTCTGACTCGCTGAATCTCAACATAGATTCAACTCTCTTAGGTGAACGAAGGCACAGCAGAGGAGTTTCAAGGAAACGTTTCTCCTGAGTTTTAGACGAAGTTTCCTGCAGTTTAGTACGTATGCCGGCATTGAGCTGGAATTACCGGTTTTGGGATACTGCACAGAAAGGGTTTGTAAACCGCTGAATCCACACGTGAGTTTAACTCTGTCAGTTGAATGCACACATTGACAACCATTCAGTTAGATAGCTCCGTTTTGGTTTTAGAAGCAGATATTTCTCTGTACAGCCTATGGTCCCATTCACTCGGGAATATCCCAACGCACCTCCTAGAAGAAACGTGTTTCTGACTCGCTGAATCTCAACATAGATTCAACTCTCTTAGGTGAACGAATGCACAGCAGAGCAGTTTCAAGGAAACTTTTCTCCTGAGTTTTAGACGAAGTTTCCTGCTGTTTAGTACCTATGCCGGCATTGGGCTGGAAATACCGGTTTTGGGATTCTGCACAGAAAGGGTTTGCAAACCGCTGAATCCACACGTGAGTTTAACTCTGTCAGTTGAATGCACACATTGACAACCATTCAGTTAGATAGCTCCGTTTTGCTTTTAGAAGCAGATATTTCTCTGTACAGCCTATGGTCCCATTCACTCGGGAATATCCCAACACAGCTCCTTGAAGAAACGTGTTT
Source organism: Aotus nancymaae (assembly GCF_030222135.1). Taxonomy (NCBI): domain Eukaryota; kingdom Metazoa; phylum Chordata; class Mammalia; order Primates; family Aotidae; genus Aotus; species Aotus nancymaae. The sequence continues at coordinate 3,704,887 of NW_026988568.1, read as the reverse complement.
CTGACTCGCTGAATCTCAACATAGATTCAACTCTCTTAGGTGAACGAACGCACAGCAGAGCAGTTTCAAGGAAACGTGTCTCCTGAGTTTTAGACGAAGTTTCCTGCTGTTTAGTACGTATGCCGGCATTGGGCTGGAAATACCGGTTTTGGGATTCTGCACAGAAAGGGTTTGCAAACCGCTGAATCCACACGTGAGTTTAACTTTGTCAGTTGAATGCACACATTGGCAACCATCCAGTTAGATAGCTCCGTTTTGGTTTTAGAAGCAGATATTTCTCTGTACAGCCTATGGTCCCATTCACTCGGGAATATAACAACGCAGCTCCTAGAAGAAACGAGTTTCTGACTCGTTGAATCTCAACATAGATTCAACTCTCTTAGGTGAACGAACGCACAGCTGAGCAGTTTCAAGGAAACGTTTCTCCTGAGTTTTAGACGAAGTTTCCTGCTGTTTAGTATGTATGCCGGCATTGGGCTGGAAATACCGGTTTTGGGATTCTGCACAGAAAGGGTTTGCAAACCGCTGAATCCACACGTGAGTTTAACTCTGTCAGTTGAATGCACACATTGTCAACCATTCAGTTAGACAGCACCCTTTTGGTTTTAGGATCAGATATTTCTCTGTACAGCCTATGGTCCCATTCACTCGGGAATATCCCAACGCAGCTCCTAGAAGCAACGTGTTTCTGACTCGCTGAATCTCAACATAGATTCAACTCTCTTAGGTGAACGAACGCACAGCAGAGCAGTTTCAAGGAAACGTTTCTCCTGAGTTTTAGACGAAGTTTCCTGCTGTTTAGTACGGATGCCGGCATTGGGCTGGAAATACCGGTTTTTGGATTCTGCACAGAAAGGGTTTGCAAACCGCTGAATCCACACGTGAGTTTAACTCTGTCAGTTGAATGCACACATTGACAACCATTCAGTTAGATAGCTCCGTTTTGCTTTTAGAAGCAGATATTTCTCTGTACAGCCTATGGTCCCATTCACTCGGGAATATCCCAACACAGCTCCTAGAAGAAACGTGTTTCTGACTCGCTGAATCTCAACATAGATTCAACTCTCTTAGGTGAACGAACGCACAGCAGAGCAGTTTCAAGGAAACGTTTCTCCTGAGTTTTAGACGAAGTTTCCTGCTGTTTAGTATGTATGCCGGCATTGGGCTGGAAATACCGGTTTTGGGATTCTGCACAGAAAGGGTTTGCAAACCGCTGAATCCACACGTGGGTTTAACTCTGTCAGTTGAATGCACACATTGACAACCATTCAGTTAGACAGCACCCTTTTGGTTTTAGGATCAGATATTTCTCTGTACAGCCTATGGTCCCATTCACTCGGGAATATCCCAACGCAGCTCCTAGAAGAAACGTGTTTCTGACTCACTGAATCTCAACATAGATTCAACTCTCTTAGGTGAACGAACGCACAGCAGAGCAGTTTCAAGGAAATGTTTCTCCTGAGTTTTAGACGAAGTATCCTGCTGTTTAGTACGGATGCCGGCATTGGGCTGGAAATACCGGTTTTGGGATTCTGCACAGATAGGGTTTGCAAACCGCTGAATCCACACTTGAGTTTAACTCTGTCAGTTGAATGCACACATTGACAACCATTCAGTTTGATAGCACCCTTTTGGTTTTAGAAGCAGATATTTCTCTGTACAGCCTATGGTCCCATTCACTCGGGAATATCCCAAAGCAGCTCCTAGAAGAAACGTGTTTCTGACTCGCTGAATCTCAACATAGATTCAACTCTCTTCGGTGAACGAGCGCACAGCAGAGCAGTTTCAAGGAAACGTTTCTCCTGAGTTTTAGACGAAGTTTCCTCCTGTTTAGTACGGATGCCGGCATTGGGGTGGAAATACCGGTTTTGGGATTCTGCACAGAAAGGGTTTGCAAACCGCTGAATCCACACGTGAGTTTAACTCTGTCAGTTGAATGCACACATTGACAACCATTCAGTTAGATAGCTCGGTTTTGGTTTAAGAAGCAGATATTTCTCTGTACAGCCTATGGTCCCATTCACTCGGGAATATCCCAACGCAGCTCCTAGAAGAAACGTGTTTCTGACTCGCTGAATCTCAACATAGATTCAACTCTCTTAGGTGAACGAACGCACAGCAGAGCAGTTTCACGGAAACGTTTCTCCTGAGTTTTAGACGAAGCTTCCTGCACTTTAGTACGTATGCCGGCATTGGGCTGGAAATACCGGTTTTGGGATTCTGCACAGAAAGGGTTTGCAAACTGCTGAATCCACACTTGAGTTTAACTCTGTCAGTTGAATGCACACATTGACAACGATTCAGTTTGATAGCACCCTTTTGGTTTTAGAAACAGATATTTCTCTGTACAGCCTATGGTCCCATTCACTCGGGAATATCCCAACGCAGCTCCTAGAAGAAACGTGTTTCTGACTCGCTGAATCTCAACATAGATTCAACTCTCTTAGGTGAACGAACGCACAGCAGAGCAGTTTCAAGGAAACGTTTCTCCTGAGTTTTAGACGAAGTTTCCTGCAGTTTAGTACGTATGCCGGCATTGAGCTGGAATTACCGGTTTTGGGATTCTGCACAGAAAGGGTTTGTAAACCGCTGAATCCAAACGTGAGTTTAAATCCTTCAGTTGAATGCACACATTGACAACCATTCACTTTGATAGCACCCTTTTGGTTTTAGAAGCAGATATTTCTCTGTACAGCCTATGGTCCCATTCACTTGGGAATATCCCAACGCAGCTCCTAGAAGAAACGTGTTTCTGACTCGCTGAATCTCAACATAGATTCAACTCTCTTAGGTGAACGAAGGCACAGCAGAGCAGTTTCAAGGAAACGTTTCTCCTGAGTTTTAGACGAAGTTTCCTGCAGTTTAGTACGTATGCCGGCATTGAGCTGAAATTACCGGTTTTGGGATTCTGCACAGAAAGGGTTTGTAAACCGCTGAATCCAAACGTGAGTTTAAATCTGTCAGTTGAATGCACACATTGACAACCATTCACTTTGATAGCACCCTTTTGGTTTTAGAAGCAGATATTTCTCTGTACAGCCTATGGTCCCATTCACTCGGGAATATCCCAACGCAGCTCCTAGAAGAAACGTGTTTCTGACTCGCTGAATCTCAACATAGATTCAACTCTCTTAGGTGAACGAAGGCACAGCAGAGCAGTTTCAAGGAAACGTTTCTCCTGAGTTTTAGACGAAGTTTCCTGCTGTTTAGTATGGATGCCGGCATTGGGCTGGAAATACCGGTTTTGGGATTCTGCACAGAAAGGGTTTGCAAACCGCTGAATCCACACGTGAGTTTAACTCTGTCAGTTGAATGCACACATTGGCAACCATCCAGTTAGATAGCTCCGTTTTGGTTTTAGAAGCAGATATTTCTCTGTACAGCCTATGGTCCCATTCACTCGGGAATATAACAACGCAGCTCCTAGAAGAAACGTGTTTCTGACTCGCTGAATCTCAACATAGATTCAACTCTCTTAGGTGAACGAACGCACAGCTGAGCAGTTTCAAGGAAACGTTTCTCCTGAGTTTTAGACGAAGTTTCCTGCTGTTTAGTATGTATGCCGGCATTGGGCTGGAAATACCGGTTTTGGGATTCTGCACAGAAAGGGTTTGCAAACCGCTGAATCCACACGTGAGTTTAACTCTGTCAGTTGAATGCACACATTGACAACCATTCAGTTAGACAGCACCCTTTTGGTTTTAGGATCAGATATTTCTCTGTACAGCCTATGGTCCCATTCACTCGGGAATATCCCAACGCAGCTCCTAGAAGAAACGTGTTTCTGACTCGCTGAATCTCAACATAGATTCAACTCTCTTAGGTGAACGAACGCACAGCAGAGCAGTTTCAAGGAAACGTTTCTCCTGAGTTTTAGACGAAGTTTCCTGCTGTTTAGTACGGATGCCGGCATTGGGCTGGAAATACCGGTTTTGGGATTCTGCACAGAAAGGGTTTGCAAACCGCTGAATCCACACGTGAGTTTAACTCTGTCAGTTGAATGCACACATTGACAACCATTCAGTTAGATAGCTCCGTTTTGCTTTTAGAAGCAGATATTTCTCTGTACAGCCTATGGTCCCATTCACTCGGGAATCTCCCAACACAGCTCCTAGAAGAAACGTGTTTCTGACTCGCTGAATCTCAACATAGATTCAACTCTCTTAGGTGAACGAACGCACAGCAGAGCAGTTTCAAGGAAACGTTTCTCCTGAGTTTTAGACGAAGTTTCCTGCTGTTTAGTATGTATGCCGGCATTGGGCTGGAAATACCGGTTTTGGGATTCTGCACAGAAAGGGTTTGCAAACCGCTGAATCCACACGTGAGTTTAACTCTGTCAGTTGAATGCACACATTGACAACCATTCAGTTAGACAGCACCCTTTTGGTTTTAGGATCAGATATTTCTCTGTACAGCCTATGGTCCCATTCACTCGGGAATATCCCAACGCAGCTCCTAGAAGAAACGTGTTTCTGACTCACTGAATCTCAACATAGATTCAACTCTCTTAGGTGAACGAACGCACAGCAGAGCAGTTTCAAGGAAATGTTTCTCCTGAGTTTTAGACGAAGTATCCTGCTGTTTAGTACGGATGCCGGCATTGGGCTGGAAATACCGGTTTTGGGATTCTGCACAGATAGGGTTTGCAAACCGCTGAATCCACACTTGAGTTTAACTCTGTCAGTTGAATGCACACATTGACAACCATTCAGTTTGATAGCACCCTTTTGGTTTTAGAAGCAGATATTTCTCTGTACAGCCTATGGTCCCATTCACTCGGGAATATCCCAAAGCAGCTCCTAGAAGAAACGTGTTTCTGACTCGCTGAATCTCAACATAGATTCAACTCTCTTCGGTGAACGAGCGCACAGCAGAGCAGTTTCAAGGAAACGTTTCTCCTGAGTTTTAGACGAAGTTTCCTCCTGTTTAGTACGGATGCCGGCATTGGGGTGGAAATACCGGTTTTGGGATTCTGCACAGAAAGGGTTTGCAAACCGCTGAATCCACACGTGAGTTTAACTCTGTCAGTTGAATGCACACATTGACAACCATTCAGTTAGATAGCTCGGTTTTGGTTTAAGAAGCAGATATTTCTCTGTACAGCCTATGGTCCCATTCACTCGGGAATATCCCAACGCAGCTCCTAGAAGAAACGTGTTTCTGACTCGCTGAATCTCAACATAGATAAAACCTTCTTAGGTGAACGAACGCACAGCAGAGCAGTTTCACGGAAACGTTTCTCCTGAGTTTTAGACGAAGCTTCCTGCACTTTAGTACGTATGCCGGCATTGGGCTGGAAATACCGGTTTTGGGATTCTGCACAGAAAGGGTTTGCAAACTGCTGAATCCACACTTGAGTTTAACTCTGTCAGTTGAATGCACACATTGACAACGATTCAGTTTGATAGCACCCTTTTGGTTTTAGAAACAGATATTTCTCTGTACAGCCTATGGTCCCATTCACTCGGGAATATCCCAACGCAGCTCCTAGAAGAAACGTGTTTCTGACTCGCTGAATCTCAACATAGATTCAACTCTCTTAGGTGAACGAACGCACAGCAGAGCAGTTTCAAGGAAACGTTTCTCCTGAGTTTTAGACGAAGTTTCCTGCAGTTTAGTACGTATGCCGGCATTGAGCTGGAATTACCGGTTTTGGGATTCTGCACAGAAAGGGTTTGTAAACCGCTGAATCCAAACGTGAGTTTAAATCCTTCAGTTGAATGCACACATTGACAACCATTCACTTTGATAGCACCCTTTTGGTTTTAGAAGCAGATATTTCTCTGTACAGCCTATGGTCCCATTCACTTGGGAATATCCCAACGCAGCTCCTAGAAGAAACGTGTTTCTGACTCGCTGAATCTCAACATAGATTCAACTCTCTTAGGTGAACGAAGGCACAGCAGAGCAGTTTCAAGGAAACGTTTCTCCTGAGTTTTAGACGAAGTTTCCTGCAGTTTAGTACGTATGCCGGCATTGAGCTGAAATTACCGGTTTTGGGATTCTGCACAGAAAGGGTTTGTAAACCGCTGAATCCAAACGTGAGTTTAAATCTGTCAGTTGAATGCACACATTGACAACCATTCACTTTGATAGCACCCTTTTGGTTTTAGAAGCAGATATTTCTCTGTACAGCCTATGGTCCCATTCACTCGGGAATATCCCAACGCAGCTCCTAGAAGAAACGTGTTTCTGACTCGCTGAATCTCAACATAGATTCAACTCTCTTAGGTGAACGAAGGCACAGCAGAGCAGTTTCAAGGAAACGTTTCTCCTGAGTTTTAGACGAAGTTTCCTGCTGTTTAGTATGGATGCCGGCATTGGGCTGGAAATACCGGTTTTGGGATTCTGCACAGAAAGGGTTTGCAAACCGCTGAATCCACACGTGAGTTTAACTTTGTCAGTTGAATGCACACATTGGCAACCATCCAGTTAGATAGCTCCGTTTTGGTTTTAGAAGCAGATATTTCTCTGTACAGCCTATGGTCCCATTCACTCGGGAATATAACAACGCAGCTCCTAGAAGAAACGTGTTTCTGACTCGCTGAATCTCAACATAGATTCAACTCTCTTAGGTGAACGAACGCACAGCTGAGCAGTTTCAAGGAAACGTTTCTCCTGAGTTTTAGACGAAGTTTCCTGCTGTTTAGTATGTATGCCGGCATTGGGCTGGAAATACCGGTTTTGGGATTCTGCACAGAAAGGGTTTGCAAACCGCTGAATCCACACGTGAGTTTAACTCTGTCAGTTGAATGCACACATTGACAACCATTCAGTTAGACAGCACCCTTTTGGTTTTAGGATCAGATATTTCTCTGTACAGCCTATGGTCCCATTCACTCGGGAATATCCCAACGCAGCTCCTAGAAGAAACGTGTTTCTGACTCGCTGAATCTCAACATAGATTCAACTCTCTTAGGTGAACGAACGCACAGCAGAGCAGTTTCAAGGAAACGTTTCTCCTGAGTTTTAGACGAAGTTTCCTGCTGTTTAGTACGGATGCCGGCATTGGGCTGGAAATACCGGTTTTGGGATTCTGCACAGAAAGGGTTTGCAAACCGCTGAATCCAAACGTGAGTTTAACTCTGTCAGTTGAATGCACACATTGACAACCATTCAGTTAGATAGCTCCGTTTTGCTTTTAGAAGCAGATATTTCTCTGTACAGCCTATGGTCCCATTCACTCGGGAATATCCCAACACAGCTCCTAGAAGAAACGTGTTTCTGACTCGCTGAATCTCAACATAGATTCAACTCTCTTAGGTGAACGAACGCACAGCAGAGCAGTTTCAAGGAAACGTTTCTCCTGAGTTTTAGACGAAGTTTCCTGCTGTTTAGTATGGATGCCGGCATTGGGCTGGAAATACCGGTTTTGGGATTCTGCACAGAAAGGGTTTGCAAACCGCTGAATCCACACGTGAGTTTAACTTTGTCAGTTGAATGCACACATTGGCAACCATCCAGTTAGATAGCTCCGTTTTGGTTTTAGAAGCAGATATTTCTCTGTACAGCCTATGGTCCCATTCACTCGGGAATATAACAACGCAGCTCCTAGAAGAAACGTGTTTCTGACTCGCTGAATCTCAACATAGATTCAACTCTCTTAGGTGAACGAACGCACAGCTGAGCAGTTTCAAGGAAACGTTTCTCCTGAGTTTTAGACGAAGTTTCCTGCTGTTTAGTATGTATGCCGGCATTGGGCTGGAAATACCGGTTTTGGGATTCTGCACAGAAAGGGTTTGCAAACCGCTGAATCCACACGTGAGTTTAACTCTGTCAGTTGAATGCACACATTGACAACCATTCAGTTAGACAGCACCCTTTTGGTTTTAGGATCAGATATTTCTCTGTACAGCCTATGGTCCCATTCACTCGGGAATATCCCAACGCAGCTCCTAGAAGAAACGTGTTTCTGACTCACTGAATCTCAACATAGATTCAACTCTCTTAGGTGAACGAACGCACAGCAGAGCAGTTTCAAGGAAACGTTTCTCCTGAGTTTTAGACGAAGTTTCCTGCTTTTTAGTACGGATGCCGGCATTGGTCTGGAAATACCGGTTTTGGGATTCTGCACAGAAAGGGTTTGCAAACCGCTGAATCCACACGTGAGTTTAACTCTGTCAGTTGAATGCACACATTGACAACCATTCAGTTAGATAGCTCCGTTTTGGTTTTAGAAGCAGATATTTCTCTGTACAGCCTATGGTCCCATTCACTTGGGAATATCCCAACGCAGCTCCTAGAAGAAACGTGTTTCTGACTCGCTGAATCTCAACATAGATTCAACTCTCTTAGGTGAACGAACGCACAGCAGAGCAGTTTCAAGGAAATGTTTCTCCTGAGTTTTAGACGAAGTATCCTGCTGTTTAGTACGGATGCCGGCATTGGGGTGGAAATACCGGTTTTGGGATTCTGCACAGATAGGGTTTGCAAACCGCTGAATCCACACTTGAGTTTAACTCCGTCAGTTGAATGCACACATTGACAACCATTCAGTTTGATAGCACCCTTTTGGTTTTAGAAGCAGATATTTCTCTGTACAGCCTATGGTCCCATTCACTCGGGAATATCCCAACGCAGCTCCTAGAAGAAACGTGTTTCTGACTCGCTGAATCTCAACATAGATTCAACTCTCTTCGGTGAACGAGCGCACAGCAGAGCAGTTTCAAGGAAACGTTTCTCCTGAGTTTTAGACGAAGTTTCCTCCTGTTTAGTACGGATGCCGGCATTGGGGTGGAAATACTGGTTTTGGGATTCTGCAGAGAAAGGGTTTGCAAACCGCTGAATCCACACGTGAGTTTAACTCTGTCAGTTGAATGCACACATTGGCAACCATCCAGTTAGATAGCTCCGTTTTGGTTTTAGAAGCAGATATTTCTCTGTACAGCCTATGGTCCCATTCACTCGGGAATATAACAACGCAGCTCCTAGAAGAAACGTGTTTCTGACTCGCTGAATCTCAACATAGATTCAACTCTCTTAGGTGAACGAACGCACAGCTGAGCAGTTTCAAGGAAACGTTTCTCCTGAGTTTTAGACGAAGTTTCCTGCTGTTTAGTATGTATGCCGGCATTGGGCTGGAAATACCGGTTTTGGGATTCTGCACAGAAAGGGTTTGCAAACCGCTGAATCCACACGTGAGTTTAACTCTGTCAGTTGAATGCACACATTGTCAACCATTCAGTTAGACAGCACCCTTTTGGTTTTAGTATCAGATATTTCTCTGTACAGCCTATGGTCCCATTCACTCGGGAATATCCCAACGCAGCTCCTAGAAGAAACGTGTTTCTGACTCGCTGAATCTCAACATAGATTCAACTCTCTTAGGTGAACGAACGCACAGCAGAGCAGTTTCAAGGAAACGTTTCTCCTGAGTTTTAGACGAAGTTTCCTGCTGTTTAGTACGGATGCCGGCATTGGGCTGGAAATACCGGTTTTTGGATTCTGCACAGAAAGGGTTTGCAAACCGCTGAATCCACACGTGAGTTTAACTCTGTCAGTTGAATGCACACATTGACAACCATTCAGTTAGATAGCTCCGTTTTGCTTTTAGAAGCAGATATTTCTCTGTACAGCCTATGGTCCCATTCACTCGGGAATCTCCCAACACAGCTCCTAGAAGAAACGTGTTTCTGACTCGCTGAATCTCAACATAGATTCAACTCTCTTAGGTGAACGAACGCACAGCAGAGCAGTTTCAAGGAAACGTTTCTCCTGAGTTTTAGACGAAGTTTCCTGCTGTTTAGTATGTATGCCGGCATTGGGCTGGAAATACCGGTTTTGGGATTCTGCACAGAAAGGGTTTGCAAACCGCTGAATCCACACGTGAGTTTAACTCTGTCAGTTGAATGCACACATTGACAACCATTCAGTTAGACAGCACCCTTTTGGTTTTAGGATCAGATATTTCTCTGTACAGCCTATGGTCCCATTCACTCGGGAATATCCCAACGCAGCTCCTAGAAGAAACGTGTTTCTGACTCACTGAATCTCAACATAGATTCAACTCTCTTAGGTGAACGAACGCACAGCATAGCAGTTTCAAGGAAATGTTTCTCCTGAGTTTTAGACGAAGTATCCTGCTGTTTAGTACGGATGCCGGCATTGGGCTGGAAATACCGGTTTTGGGATTCTGCACAGATAGGGTTTGCAAACCGCTGAATCCACACTTGAGTTTAACTCTGTCAGTTGAATGCACACATTGACAACCATTCAGTTTGATAGCACCCTTTTGGTTTTAGAAGCAGATATTTCTCTGTACAGCCTATGGTCCCATTCACTCGGGAATATCCCAAAGCAGCTCCTAGAAGAAACGTGTTTCTGACTCGCTGAATCTCAACATAGATTCAACTCTCTTCGGTGAACGAGCGCACAGCAGAGCAGTTTCAAGGAAACGTTTCTCCTGAGTTTTAGACGAAGTTTCCTCCTGTTTAGTACGGATGCCGGCATTGGGGTGGAAATACCGGTTTTGGGATTCTGCACAGAAAGGGTTTGCAAACCGCTGAATCCACACGTGAGTTTAACTCTGTCAGTTGAATGCACACATTGACAACCATTCAGTTAGATAGCTCGGTTTTGGTTTAAGAAGCAGATATTTCTCTGTACAGCCTATTTTCCAATTCACTCGGGAATATCCCAACGCAGCTCCTAGAAGAAACGTGTTTCTGACTCGCTGAATCTCAACATAGATAAAACTCTCTTAGGTGAACGAACGCACAGCGGAGCAGTTTCACGGAAACGTTTCTCCTGAGTTTTAGACGAAGCTTCCTGCACTTTAGTACGTATGCCGGCATTGGGCTGGAAATACCGGTTTTGGGATTCTGCACAGAAAGGGTTTGCAAACTGCTGAATCCACACTTGAGTTTAACTCTGTCAGTTGAATGCACACATTGACAACGATTCAGTTTGATAGCACCCTTTTGGTTTTAGAAACAGATATTTCTCTGTACAGCCTATGGTCCCATTCACTCGGGAATATCCCAACGCAGCTCCTAGAAGAAACGTGTTTCTGACTCGCTGAATCTCAACATAGATTCTACTCTCTTAGGTGAACGAACGCACAGCAGAGCAGTTTCAAGGAAACGTTTCTCCTGAGTTTTAGACGAAGTTTCCTGCAGTTTAGTACGTATGCCGGCATTGAGCTGGAATTACCGGTTTTGGGATTCTGCACAGAAAGGGTTTGTAAACCGCTGAATCCAAACGTGAGTTTAAATCCTTCAGTTGAATGCACACATTGACAACCATTCACTTTGATAGCACCCTTTTGGTTTTAGAAGCAGATATTTCTCTGTACAGCCTATGGTCCCATTCACTTGGGAATATCCCAACGCAGCTCCTAGAAGAAACGTGTTTCTGACTCGCTGAATCTCAACATAGATTCAACTCTCTTAGGTGAACGAAGGCACAGCAGAGCAGTTTCAAGGAAACGTTTCTCCTGAGTTTTAGACGAAGTTTCCTGCAGTTTAGTACGTATGCCGGCATTGAGCTGAAATTACCGGTTTTGGGATTCTGCACAGAAAGGGTTTGCAAACCGCTGAATCCACACGTGAGTTTAACTCTGTCAGTTGAATGCACACATTGGCAACCATCCAGTTAGATAGCTCCGTTTTGGTTTTAGAAGCAGATATTTCTCTGTACAGCCTATGGTCCCATTCACTCGGGAATATAACAACGCAGCTCCTAGAAGAAACGTGTTTCTGACTCGCTGAATCTCAACATAGATTCAACTCTCTTAGGTGAACGAACGCACAGCTGAGCAGTTTCAAGGAAACGTTTCTCCTGAGTTTTAGACGAAGTTTCCTGCTGTTTAGTATGTATGCCGGCATTGGGCTGGAAATACCGGTTTTGGGATTCTGCACAGAAAGGGTTTGCAAACCGCTGAATCCACACGTGAGTTTAACTCTGTCAGTTGAATGCACACATTGACAACCATTCAGTTAGACAGCACCCTTTTGGTTTTAGGATCAGATATTTCTCTGTACAGCCTATGGTCCCATTCACTCGGGAATATCCCAACGCAGCTCCTAGAAGAAACGTGTTTCTGACTCGCTGAATCTCAACATAGATTCAACTCTCTTAGGTGAACGAACGCACAGCAGAGCAGTTTCAAGGAAACGTTTCTCCTGAGTTTTAGACGAAGTTTCCTGCTGTTTAGTACGGATGCCGGCATTGGGCTGGAAATACCGGTTTTGGGATTCTGCACAGAAAGGGTTTGCAAACCGCTGAATCCAAACGTGAGTTTAACTCTGTCAGTTGAATGCACACATTGACAACCATTCAGTTAGATAGCTCCGTTTTGCTTTTAGAAGCAGATATTTCTCTGTACAGCCTATGGTCCCATTCACTCGGGAATATCCCAACACAGCTCCTAGAAGAAACGTGTTTCTGACTCGCTGAATCTCAACATAGATTCAACTCTCTTAGGTGAACGAACGCACAGCAGAGCAGTTTCAAGGAAACGTTTCTCCTGAGTTTTAGACGAAGTTTCCTGCTGTTTAGTATGGATGCCGGCATTGGGCTGGAAATACCGGTTTTGGGATTCTGCACAGAAAGGGTTTGCAAACCGCTGAATCCACACGTGAGTTTAACTTTGTCAGTTGAATGCACACATTGGCAACCATCCAGTTAGATAGCTCCGTTTTGGTTTTAGAAGCAGATATTTCTCTGTACAGCCTATGGTCCCATTCACTCGGGAATATAACAACGCAGCTCCTAGAAGAAACGTGTTTCTGACTCGCTGAATCTCAACATAGATTCAACTCTCTTAGGTGAACGAACGCACAGCTGAGCAGTTTCAAGGAAACGTTTCTCCTGAGTTTTAGACGAAGTTTCCTGCTGTTTAGTATGTATGCCGGCATTGGGCTGGAAATACCGGTTTTGGGATTCTGCACAGAAAGGGTTTGCAAACCGCTTAATCCACACGTGAGTTTAACTCTGTCAGTTGAATGCACACATTGACAACCATTCAGTTAGACAGCACCCTTTTGGTTTTAGGATCAGATATTTCTCTGTACAGCCTATGGTCCCATTCACTCGGGAATATCCCAACGCAGCTCCTAGAAGAAACGTGTTTCTGACTCACTGAATCTCAACATAGATTCAACTCTCTTAGGTGAACGAACGCACAGCAGAGCAGTTTCAAGGAAACGTTTCTCCTGAGTTTTAGACGAAGTTTCCTGCTTTTTAGTACGGATGCCGGCATTGGTCTGGAAATACCGGTTTTGGGATTCTGCACAGAAAGGGTTTGCAAACCGCTGAATCCACACGTGAGTTTAAATCTGTCAGTTGAATGCACACATTGACAACCATTCAGTTAGATAGCTCCGTTTTGGTTTTAGAAGCAGATATTTCTCTGTACAGCCTATGGTCCCATTCACTTGGGAATATCCCAACGCAGCTCCTAGAAGAAACGTGTTTCTGACTCGCTGAATCTCAACATAGATTCAACTCTCTTAGGTGAACGAACGCACAGCAGAGCAGTTTCAAGGAAATGTTTCTCCTGAGTTTTAGACGAAGTATCCTGCTGTTTAGTACGGATGCCGGCATTGGGGTGGAAATACCGGTTTTGGGATTCTGCACAGATAGGGTTTGCAAACCGCTGAATCCACACTTGAGTTTAACTCCGTCAGTTGAATGCACACATTGACAACCATTCAGTTTGATAGTACCCTTTTGGTTTTAGAAGCAGATATTTCTCTGTACAGCCTATGGTCCCATTCACTCGGGAATATCCCAACGCAGCTCCTAGAAGAAACGTGTTTCTGACTCGCTGAATCTCAACATAGATTCAACTCTCTTCGGTGAACGAGCGCACAGCAGAGCAGTTTCAAGGAAACGTTTCTCCTGAGTTTTAGACGAAGTTTCCTCCTGTTTAGTACGGATGCCGGCATTGGGGTGGAAATACCGGTTTTGGGATTCTGCAGAGAAAGGGTTTGCAAACCGCTGAATCCACACGTGAGCTTAACTCTGTCAGTTGAATGCACACATTGACAACCATTCAGTTAGATAGCTCGGTTTTGGTTTAAGAAGCAGATATTTCTCTGTACAGCCTATGGTCCCATTCACTCGGGAATATACCAACGCAGCTCCTAGAAGAAACGTGTTTCTGACTCGCTGAATCTCAACATAGATAAAACTCTCTTAGGTGAACGAACGCACAGCAGAGCAGTTTCACGGAAACGTTTCTCCTGAGTTTTAGACGAAGCTTCCTGCACTTTAGTACGTATGCCGGCATTGGGCTGGAAATACCGGTTTTGGGATTCTGCACAGAAAGGGTTTGCAAACTGCTGAATCCACACTTGAGTTTAACTCTGTCAGTTGAATGCACACATTGACAACCATTCAGTTAGATAGCTCCGTTTTGGTTTTAGAAACAGATATTTCCCTGTACAGCCTATGGTCCCATTCACTCGGGAATATCCCAACGCAGCTCCTAGAAGAAACGTGTTTCTGACTCGCTGAATCTCAACATAGATTCAACTCTCTTAGGTGAACGAACGCACAGCAGAGCAGTTTCAAGGAAACGTTTCTCCTGAGTTTTAGACGAAGTTTCCTGCTGTTTAGTACGGATGCCGGCATTGGGCTGGAAATACCGGTTTTGGGATTCTGCACAGAAAGGGTTTGCAAACCGCTGAATCCACACGTGAGTTTAACTCTGTCAGTTGAATGCACACATTGACAACGATTCAGTTTGATAGCACCCTTTTGGTTTTCGAAGCAGATATTTCTCTGTACAGCCTATGGTCCCATTCACTCGGGAATATCCCAACGCAGCTCCTAGAAGAAACGTGTTTCTGACTCGCTGAATCTCAACATAGATTCAACTCTCTTAGGTGAACGAACGCACAGCAGAGCAGTTTCAAGGAAACTTTTCTCCTGAGTTTTAGACGAAGTTTCCTGCTGTTTAGTACGTATGTCGGCATTGGGCTGGAAATACCGGTTTTGGGATTCTGCACAGAAAGGGTTTGTAAACCGCTGAATCCAAACGTGAGTTTAAATCTGTCAGTTGAATGCACACATTGACAACCATTCACTTTGATAGCACCCTTTTGGTTTTAGAAGCAGATATTTCTCTGTACAGCCTATGGTCCCATTCACTCGGGAATATCCCAACGCAGCTCCTAGAAGAAACGTGTTTCTGACTCGCTGAATCTCAACATAGATTCAACTCTCTTAGGTGAACGAAGGCACAGCAGAGCAGTTTCAAGGAAACGTTTCTCCTGAGTTTTAGACGAAGTTTCCTGCAGTTTAGTACGTATGCCGGCATTGAGCTGGAATTACCGGTTTTGGGATACTGCACAGAAAGGGTTTGTAAACCGCTGAATCCAAACGTGAGTTTAAATCTGTCAGTTGAATGCACACATTGACAACCATTCACTTTGATAGCACCCTTTTGGTTTTAGAAGCAGATATTTCTCTGTACAGCCTATGGTCCCATTCACTCGGGAATATCCCAATGCAGCTCCGAGAAGAAACGTGTTTCTGACTCGCTGAATCTCAACATAGATTCAACTCTCTTAGGTGAACGAATGCACAGCAGAGCAGTTTCAAGGAAACTTTTCTCCTGAGTTTTAGACGAAGTTTCCTGCTGTTTAGTACGTATGCCGGCATTGGGCTGGAAATACCGGTTTTGGGATTCTGCACAGAAAGGGTTTGCAAACCGCTTAATCCACACGTGAGTTTAACTCTGTCAGGTGAATGCACACATTGACAACCATTCAGTTAGATAGCTCCGCTTTGCTTTTAGAAGCAGATATTTCTCTGTACAGCCTATGGTCCCATTCACTCGGGAATATCCCAACGCAGCTCCTAGAAGAAACGTGTTTCTGACTCGCTGAATCTCAACATAGATTCAACTCTCTTAGGTGAACGAACGCACAGCTGAGCAGTTTCAAGGAAACGTTTCTCCTGAGTTTTAGACGAAGTTTCCTGCTGTTTAGTATGTATGCCGGCATTGGGCTGGAAATACCGGTTTTGGGATTCTGCACAGAAAGGGTTTGCAAACCGCTGAATCCACACGTGAGTTTAACTTTGTCAGTTGAATGCACACATTGACAACCATCCAGTTAGATAGCTCCGTTTTGGTTTTAGAAGCAGATATTTCTCTGTACAGCCTATGGTCCCATTCACTCGGGAATATCCCAACGCAGCTCCTAGAAGAAACGTGTTTCTCACTCGCTGAATCTCAACACAGATTCAACTCTCTTAGGTGAACGAACACACAGCAGAGCAGTTTCAAGGAAGCTTTTCTCCTGAGTTTTAGACGAAGTTTCCTGCTGTTTAGTACGTATGCCGGCATTGGGCTGGAAATACCGGTTTTGGGATTCTGCACAGAAAGGGTTTGCAAACCGCTGAATCCAAACGTGAGTTTAACTCTGTCAATTGAATGCACACATTGACAACCATTCAGTTAGATAGCACCCTTTTGGTTTTAGGAGCAGATATTTCTCTTTACAGCCTATGGTCGCATTCACTCGGGAATATCCCAACGCAGCTCCTAGAAGAAACGTGTTTCTGACTCGCTGAATCTCAACATAGATTCAGCTCTCTTAGGTGATCGAAAGCACAGCAGACCAGTTTCAAGGAAACGTTTCTCCTGAGTTTTATACGAAGTTTCCTGCTGTTTAGTACGGATGCCGGCATTGGGCTGGAAGTACCGGTTTTGGGATTCTGCACAGAAAGGGTTTGCAAACCGCTGAATCCACACGTGAGTTTAACTCTGTCAGTTGAATGCACACATTGACAACCATTCAGTTAGATAGCTCGGTTTTGGTTTAAGAAGCAGATATTTCTCTGTACAGCCTATGGTCCCATTCACTCGGGAATATCCCAACGCAGCTCCTAGAAGAAACGTGTTTCTGACTCGCTGAATCTCAACATAGATAAAACTCTCATAGGTGAACGAACGCACAGCAGAGCAGTTTCACGGAAACGTTTCTCCTGAGTTTTAGACGAAGCTTCCTGCACTTTAGTACGTATGCCGGCATTGGGCTGGAAATACCGGTTTTGGGATTCTGCACAGAAAGGGTTTGCAAACCGGTGAATCCACACGTGAGTTTTACTCTGTCAGGTGAATGCACACATTGACAACCATTCAGTTAGATAGCTCCGTTTTGGTTTTAGAAGCAGATATTTCTCTGTACAGCCTATGGTCCCATTCACTCGGGAATATCCCAACGCAGCTCCTAGAAGAAACGTATTTCTGACTCGCTGAATCTCAACATAGATTCAACTCTCTTCGGTGAACGAACGCACAGCAGAGCAGTTTCAAGGAAACGTTTCTCCTGAGTTTTAGACGAAGTTTCCTGCTGTTTAGTACGTATGCCGGCATTGGGCTGGAAATACCGGTTTTGGGATTCTGCACAGAAAGGGTTTGCAAACCGCTGAATCCACACGTCAGTTTAACTCTGTCAGTTGAATGCACACATTGACAACCATTCAGTTAGATAGCTCCGTTTTGGTTTTAGAAGCAGATATTTCTCTGTACAGCCTATGGTCCCATTCACTCGGGAATATCCCAACGCAGCTCCTAGAAGAAACGTGTTTCTGACTCGCTGAATCTCAACATAGATTCAACTCTCTTAGGTGAACGAACGCACAGCAGAGCAGTTTCAAGGAAACGTTTCTCCTGAGTTTTAGGCGAAGTTTCCTGCTGTTTAGTACGGATGCCGGCATTGGGCTGGAAGTACCGGTTTTGGGATTCTGCACAGAAAGGGATTGCAAACCGCTGAATCCACACGTGAGTTTAACTCTGTCAGTTGAATGCACACATTGACAACCATTCAGTTAGATAGCTCGGTTTTGGTTTAAGAAGCAGATATTTCTCTGTACAGCCTATGGTCCCATTCACTCGGGAATATCCCAACGCAGCTCCTAGAAGAAACGTGTTTCTGACTCGCTGAATCTCAACATAGATAAAACTCTCTTAGGTGAACGAACGCACAGCAGAGCAGTTTCACGGAAACGTTTCTCCTGAGTTTCAGACGAAGCTTCCTGCACTTTAGTACGTATGCCGGCATTGGGCTGGAAATACCGGTTTTGGGATTCTGCACAGAAAGGGTTTGCAAACCGCTAAATCCACACGTGAGTTTAACTCTGTCAGTTGAATGCACACATTGACAACCATTCAGTTTGATAGCACCCTTTTGGTTTTAGAAGCAGATATTTCTCTGTACAGCCTATGGTCCCATTCACTCGGGAATATCCCAACGCAGCTCCTAGAAGAAACGTGTTTCTGACTCGCTGAATCTCAACATAGATTCAACTCTCTTAGGTGAACGAACGCACAGCAGAGCAGTTTGAAGGAAATGTTTCTCCTGAGTTTTAGACGTAGTTTCCTGCTGTTTAGTACCTATGCCGGCATTGGGCTGGAAATACCGGTTTTGGGATTCTGCACAGAAAGGGTTTGCAAACCGCTGAATCCACACGTGAGTTTAACTTTGTCAGTTGAATGCACACATTGACAACCATCCAGTTAGATAGCTCCGTTTTGGTTTTAGAAGCAGATATTTCTCTGTACAGCCTATGGTCCCATTCACTCGGTAATATCCCAACGCAGCTCCTAGAAGAAACGTGTTTCTGACTCGCTGAATCTCAACATAGATTCAACTCTCTTAGGTGAACGAACGCACAGCAGAGCAGTTTCAAGAAAATGTTTCTCCTGAGTTTTAGACGAAGTTTCCTGCTGTTTAGTACGGATGCCGGCATTGGGCTGGAAATACCGGTTTTGGAATTCTGCACAGAAAGGGTTTGCAAACCGCTGAATCCACACGTGAGTTTAACTTTGTCAGTTGAATGCACACATTGACAACCATTCAGTTAGATAGCTCCGTTTTGGTTTTAGAAGCAGATATTTCTCTGTACAGCCTATGGTCCCATTCACTCGGGAATATCCCAACGCAGCTCCTAGAAGAAACGTGTTTCTGACTCGGTGAATCTCAACATAGATTCAACTCTCTTAGGTGAACGAACGCACAGCAGAGCAGTTTCAAGGAAACGTTTCTCCTGAGTTTTAGACGAAGTTTCCTGCGGTTTAGTACGGATGCCGGCATTGGGCTGGAAATACCGGTTTTGGGATTCTGCACAGAAAGGGTTTGCAAACCGCTGAATCCACACGTCAGTTTAACTCTGTCAGTTGAATGCACACATTGACAACCATTCAGTTTGATAGCACCCTTTTGGTTTTAGAAGCAGATATTTCTCTGTACAGCCTATGGTCCCATTCACTCGGGAATATCCCAACGCACCTCCTAGAAGAAACGTGTTTCTGACTCGCTGAATCTCAACACAGATTCAACTCTCTTAGGTGAACGAATGCACAGCAGAGCAGTTTCAAGGAAACTTTTCTCCTGAGTTTTAGACGAAGTTTCCTGCTGTTTAGTACGGATGCCGGAATTGGGCTGGAAATACCGGTTTTGGATTCTGGACAGAAAGGGTTTGCAAACCGCTGAATCCACACGTGAGTTTAACTCTGTCAGTTGAATGCACACATTGACAACCATTCAGTTAGACAGCACCCTTTTGGTTTTAGGAGCAGATATTTCTCTGTACAGCCTATGGTCCCATTCACTCGGGAATATCCCAACGCAGCTCCTAGAAGAAACCTGTTTCTGACTCACTGAGTCTCAACATAGATTCAACTCACTTTTGTGAACGAACGCACAGCAGAGCAGTTTCAAGGAAACGTTTCTCCTGAGTTTTAGACGAAGTTTCCTGCTGTTTAGTACGGATGCCGACATTGGGCTGGAAATACCGGTTTTGGGATTCTGCACAGAAAGGGTTTGCAAACCGCTGAATCCACACGTCAGTTTAACTCTGTCAGTTGAATGCACACATTGACAACCATTCAGTTAGATAGCTCCGTTTTGGTTTTAGAAGCACATATTTCTCTGTACATCCTATGGTCCCATTCACTCGGGAATATCCCAACGCAGCTCCTAGAAGAAACGTGTTTCTGACTCGCTGAATCTCAACATAGATTCAACTCTCTTAGGTGAACGAACGCACAGCAGAGCAGTTTCAAGGAAACGTTTCTCCTGAGTTTTAGACGAAGTTTCCTGCTGTTTAGTACGTATGCCGGCAATGGGCTGGAAATACCGGTTTTGGGATTCTGCACAGAAAGGGTTTGCAAACCGCTGAATCCACACGTGAGTTTAACTCTGTCAGTTGAATGCACACATTGACAACCATTCAGTTAGATAACTCCGTTTTGGTTTTAGAAGCAGATATTTCTCTGTACAGTCTATGGTCCCATTCACTCGGGAATATCCCAGCGCAGCTCCTAGAAGAAACGTGTTTCTGACTCGCTGAATCTCAACATAGATTCAACTCTCTTAGGTGAACGAACGCACAGCAGAGCAGTTTCAAGGAAATTTTTCTCCTGAGTTTTAGACGAAGTTCCCTGCTGTTTAGTACGTATGCCGGCATTGGGCTGGAAATACCGGTTTTGGGATTCTGCACAGAAAGTGTTTGCAAACCGCTGAATCCAAACGTGAGTTTAACTCTGTCAGTTGAATGCACACATTGACAACCATTCAGTTAGATAGCACCATTTTGGTTTTAGGAGCAGATATTTCTCTGTACAGCCTATGGTCCCATTCAATCGGGAATATCCCAACGCAGCTCCTAGAAGAAACGTGTTTCTGACTCGCTGAATCTCAACATAGATTCAACTCTCTTAGGTGAACGAACGCACAGCAGAGCAGTTTCAAGGAAACGTTTCTCCTGAATTTTAGATGAAGTTTCCTGCTGTTTAGTACGGATCTCGGCATTGGGCTGGAAATACCGGTTTTGGGATTCTGCACAGAAAGGGTTTGCAAACCGCTGAATCCACACGTGAGTTTAACTCTGTCAGTTGAATGCACACATTGACAACCATTCGGTTAGATAGCTCCGTTTTGGTTTTAGAAGCAGATATTTTTCTGTACAGCCTATGGTCCCATTCACTCGGGAATATCCCAACGCAGCTCCTAGAAGAAACGTGTTTCTGACTCGCTGAATCTCAACATAGATTCAACTCTCTTAGGTGAACGAACGCACAGCAGAGCAGTTTCAAGGAAACGTTTCTCCTGAGTTTTAGACGAAGTTTCCTGCTGTTTAGTACCTATGATGGCATTGGGCTGGAAATACCGGTTTTCGGATTCTGCACAGAAAGGGTTTGCAAACCGCTGAACCCACACGTGAGTTTAAATCTGTCAGTTGAATGCACATATTGACCACCATTCAGTTAGATAGTTCCGTTTTGGTTTTAGAAGCAGATATTTCTCTGTACAGCCTATGGTCCCATTCACTCGGGAATATCCCAATGCAGCTCCTAGAAGAAACGTGTTTCTGACTCGCTGAATCTTAACATAGATTCAACTCTCTTAGGTGAACGAATCCACAGCAGAGCAGTTTCAAGGAAACTTTTCTCCTGAGTTCTAGACGAAGTTGCCTGCTGTTTAGTACGTATGCCGGCATTGGGCTGGAAATACCGGTTTTGGGATTCTGCACAGAAACGGTTTGCAAACCGCTGAATCCACACGTGAGTTTAACTCTTTCAGTTGAATGCACACATTGACAACCATTCAGTTAGATAGCTCCCTTTTGGTTTTAGAAGCACATATTTCTCTGTACAGCCTACGGTCCCATTCACTCGGGAATATCCCAACGCAGCTCCTAGAAAAAACGTGTTTCTGACTCGCTGAATCTCAACATAGATTGAACTCTCTTAGGTGAACGAACGCACAGCAGAGCAGTTTCAAGGAAATGTTTCTCCTGAGTTTTAGACGAAGTTCCCTGCTGTTTAGTACGTATGCCGGCATTGGGCTGGAAATACCGGTTTTGGGATTCTGCACAGAAAGGGTTTGCAAACCGCTGAATCCAAACGTGAGTTTAACTCTGTCAGTTGAATGCACAAATTGACAACCATTCAGTTAGACAGCACCATTTTGGATTTAGGAGCAGATATTTCTCTGTACAGCCTATGGTCCCATTCAATCGGGAATATCCCAACGCAGCTCCTAGAAGAAACGTGTTTCTGACTCGCTGAATCTCAACATAGATTCAACTCTCTTAGGTGAACGAACGCACAGCAGAGCAGTTTCAAGGAAACGTTTCTCCTGAGTTTTAGACGAAGTTTCCTACTGTTTAGTACGAATGCCGGCATTGAGCTGGAATTACCGGTTTTGGGATTCTGCACAGAAAGGGTTTGTAAACCGCTGAATCGAAACGGGAGTTTAACTATGTCAGTTGAATGCACACATTGACAACCATTCAGTTAGATAGCACACTTTTGGTTTTAGGAGCAGATATTTCTCTGTACAGCCTATGGTCCCATTCACTCGGGAATATCCCAACGCAGCTCCTAGAAGAAACGTGTTTCTGACTCGCTGAATCTCAACATAGATTCAACTCTCTTAGGTGAACGATCGCACAGCAGAGCAGTTTCAAGGAAACGTTTCTCCTGAGTTTTAGACGAAGTTTCCTGCTGTTTAGTACGTATGCCGGCATTGGGCTGGAAATACCGGTTTTGGGATTCTGCACAGAAAGGGTTTGCAAACCGCTGAATCCACACGTGAGTTTAACTCTGTCAGTTGAATGCACACATTGACAACCATTCAGTTAGATAGCTCCGTTTTGGTTTTAGAAGCAGATATTTCTCTGTACAGCCTATGGTACCATTCACTCGGGAATATCCCAACGCAGCTCCTAGAAGAAACGTGTTTCTGACTCGCTGAATCTCAACATAGATTCAACTCTCTTAGGTGAACGAAAGCACAGCAGAGCAGTTTCAAGGAAACGTTTCTCCTGAGTTTTAGACGAAGTTTCCTGCTGTTTAGTACCTATGACGGCATTGGGCTGGAAATACCGGTTTTCGGATTCTGCACAGAAAGGGTTTGCAAACCGCTGAATCCACACGTGAGTTTAACACTGTCAGTTGAATGCACATAGTGACCACCATTCAGTTAGATAGCTCCGTTTTGGTTTTAGAAGCAGATATTTCTCTGTACAGCCTATGGTCCCATTCACTCGGGAATATCCCAACGCAGCTCCTAGAAGAAACGTGTTTCTGACTCGCTGAATCTTAACATAGATTCAACTCTCTTAGGTGAACGAATCCACAGCAGAGCAGTTTCAAGGAAACTTTTCTCCTGAGTTCTAGACGAAGTTGCCTGCTGTTTAGTACGTATGCCGGCATTGGGCTGGAAATACCGGTTTTGGGATTCTGCACAGAAACGGTTTGCAAACCGCTGAATCCACACGTGAGTTTAACTCTGCCAGTTGAATGCACACATTAACAACCATTCAGTTAGATAGCTCCGTTTTGGTTTTAGAAGCACATATTTCTCTGTACAGCCTACGGTCCCATTCACTCGGGAATATCCCAACGCAGCTCCTAGAAGAAACGTGTTTCTGACTCGCTGAATCTCAACATAGATTCAACTCTCTTAGGTGAACGAACGCACAGCAGAGCAGTTTCAAGGAAACGTTTCTCCTGAGTTTTAGACGAAGCTTCCTGCTGTTTAGTACGGATGCCGGCATTGGGCTGGAAATACCGGTTTTGGGATTCTGCACAGAAAGGGTTTGCAAACCGCTGAATACACACGTGAGTTTAACTATGTCAGTTGAATGCACACATTGACAACCATCCAGTTAGATAGCTCCGTTTTGGTTTTAGAAGCAGATATTTCTCTGTACAGCCTATGGTCCCAATCACTCGGGAATATCCCAACGCAGCTCCTAGAAGAAACGTGTTTCTGACTCGCTGAATCTCAACATAGATTTAACTCTCTTAGGTGAACGAACGCACAGCAGAGCAGTTTCAAGGAAACGTTTCTCCTGAGTTTTAGACGAAGTTTCCTGCTGTTTAGTACGAATGCCGGCATTGGGCTGGAATTACCGGTTTTGGGATTCTGCACAGAAAGGGTTTGTAAACCGCTGAATCGAAACGGGAGTTTAACTATGTCAGTTGAATGCACACATTGACAACCATTCAGTTAGATAGCACACTTTTGGTTTTAGGAGCAGATATTTCTCTGTACAGCCTATGGTCCCATTCACTCGGGAATATCCCAACGCAGCTCCTAGAAGAAACGTGTTTCTGACTCGCTGAATCTCAACATAGATTCAACTCTCTTAGGTGAACGAACGCACAGCAGAGCAGTTTCAAGGAAACGTTTCTCCTGAGTTTTAGACGAAGTTTCCTGCTGTTTAGTACGGATGCCGGCATTGGGCTGGAAATACCGGTTTTGGGATTCTGCACAGAAAGGGTTTGCAAACCGCTGAATCCACACGTGAGTTTAACTCTGTCAGTTGAATGCACACATTGACAACCATTCAGTTAGATAGCTCCGTTTTGGTTTTAGAAGCAGATATTTCTCTGTACAGCCTATGGTCCCATTCACTCGGGAATATCCCAATGCAGCTCCTAGAAGAAACGTGTTTCTGACTCGCTGAATCTCAACATAGATTCAACTCTCTTAGGTGAACGAACGCACAGCAGAGCAGTTTCAAGGAAACGTTTCTCCTGAGTTTTAGACGAAGTTTCCTGCTGTTTAGTACCTATGACGGCATTGGGCTGGAAATACCGGTTTTGGGATTCTGCACAGAAACGGTTTTCAAACCGCTGAATCCACACGTGAGTTTAACTATGTCAGTTGAATGCACGCATTGACAACCATCCAGTTAGATAGCTCCGTTTTGGTTTTAGAAGCAGATATTTCTCTGTACAGCCTATGGTCCCAATCACTCGGGAATATCCCAACGCAGCTCCTAGAAGAAACGTGTTTCTGACTCGCTGAATCTCAACATAGATTTAACTCTCTTAGGTGAACGAACGCACTGCAGAGCAGTTTCAAGGAAACGTTTCTCCTGAGTTTTAGACGAAGTTTCCTGCTGTTTAGTACGAATGCCGGCATTGAGCTGGAATTACCGGTTTTGGGATTCTGCACAGAAAGGGTTTGTAAACCGCTGAATCGAAACGGGAGTTTAACTATGTCAGTTGAATGCACACATTGACAACCATTCAGTTAGATAGCACACTTTTGGTTTTAGGAGCAGATATTTGTCTGTAGAGCCTATGGTCCCATTCACTCGGGAATATCCCAACGCAGCTCCTAGAAGAAACGTGTTTCTGACTCGCTGAATCTCAACATAGATTCAACTCTCTTAGGTGAACGAACGCACAGCAGAGCAGTTTCAAGAAAACGTTTCTCCTGAGTTTTAGACGAAGTTTCCTGCTGTTTAGTACGTATGCCGGCATTGGGCTGGAAATACCGGTTTTCGGATTCTGCACAGAAAGGGTTTGCAAACCGCTGAATCCACACGTGAGTTTAACTCTGTCAGTTGAATGCACATGTTGACCACCATTCAGTTAGATAGCTCCGTTTTGGTTTTAGAAGCAGATATTTCTCTGTACAGCCTATGGTCCCATTCACTCGGGAATATCCCAACGCAGCTCCTAGAAGAAACGTGTTTCTGACTCGCTGAATCTTAACATAGATTCAACTCTCTTAGGTGAACGAATCCACAGCAGAGCAGTTTCAAGGAAACTTTTCTCCTGAGTTCTAGACGAAGTTGCCTGCTGTTCAGTACGTATGCCGGCATTGGGCTGGAAATACCGGTTTTGGGATTCTGCACAGAAACGGTTTGCAAACCGCTGAATCCACACGTGAGTTTAACTCTGTCAGTTGAATGCACACATTGACAACCATTCAGTTAGATAGCTCCCTTTTGGTTTTAGAAGGACATATTTCTCTGTACAGCCTACGGTCCCATTCACTCGGGAATTTCCCAACGCAGCTCCTAGAAGAAACGTGTTTCTGACTCGCTGAATCTCAACATAGATTCAACTCTCTTAGGTGAACGAACGCACAGCAGAGCAGTTTCAAGGAAACGTTTCTCCTGAGTTTTATACGAAGTTTCCTGCTGTTTAGTACGTATGCCGGCATTGGGCTGGAAATACCGGTTTTGGGATTCTGCACAGAAAGCGTTTGCAAACCGCTGAATCCACACGTGAGTTTAACTCTGTCAGTTGAATGCACACATTGACAACCATTCAGTTAGATAGCTCCGTTTTGGTTTTAGAAGCAGATATTTCTCTGTACAGTCTATGGTCCCATTCACTCGGGAATATCCCAACGCAGCTCCTAGAAGAAACGTGTTTCTGACTCGCTGAATCTCAACATAGATTCAACTCTCTTAGGTGAACGAACGCACAGCAGAGCAGTTTCAAGGAAATGTTTCTCCTGAGTTTTAGACGAAGTTCCCTGCTGTTTAGTACGTATGCCAGCATTGGGCTGGAAATACCGGTTTTGGGATTCTGCACAGAAAGGGTTTGCAAACCGCTGAATCCACACGTGAGTTTAACTCTGTCAGTTGAATGCACACATTGACAACCATTCAGTTAGATAGCTCCGTTTTGGTTTTAGAAGCAGATATTTCTCTGTACAGCCTATGGTCCCATTCACTCGGGAATATCCCAACGCAGCTCCTAGAAGAAACGTGTTTCTGACTCGCTGAATCTCAACATAGATTCAACTCTCTTAGGTGAACGAACGCACAGCAGAGCAGTTTCAAGGAAACGTTTCTCCTGAGTTTTAGACGAAGTTTCCTCCTGTTTAGTACCTATGACGGCATTGGGGTGGAAATACCGGTTTTCGGATTCTGCACAGAAAGGGTTTGCAAACCGCTGAATACACACGTGAGTTTAACTATGTCAGTTGAATGCACACATTGACAACCATCCAGTTAGATAGCTCCGTTTTGGTTTTAGAAGCAGATATTTCTCTGTACAGCCTATGGTCCCAATCACTCGGGAATATCCCAACGCAGCTCCTAGAAGAAACGTGTTTCTGACTCGCTGAATCTCAACATAGATTTAACTCTCTTAGGTGAACGAACGCACAGCAGAGCAGTTTCAAGGAAACGTTTCTCCTGAGTTTTAGACGAAGTTTCCTGCTGTTTAGTACGAATGCCGGCATTGAGCTGGAATTACCGGTTTTGGGATTCTGCACAGAAAGGGTTTGTAAACCGCTGAATCGAAACGGGAGTTTAACTATGTCAGTTGAATGCACACATTGACAACCATTCAGTTAGATAGCACACTTTTGGTTTTAGGAGCAGATATTTCTCTGTACAGCCTATGGTCCCATTCACTCGGGAATATCCCAACGCAGCTCCTAGAAGAAACGTGTTTCTGACTCGCTGAATCTCAACATAGATTCAACTCTCTTAGGTGAACGAACGCACAGCAGAGCAGTTTCAAGGAAACGTTTCTCCTGAGTTTTAGACGAAGTTTCCTGCTGTTTAGTACGTATGCCGGCATTGGGCTGGAAATACCGGTTTTGGGATTCTGCACAGAAAGGGTTTGCAAACCGCTGAATCCACACGTGAGTTTAACTCTGTCAGTTGAATGCACACATTGACAACCATTCAGTTAGATAGCTCCGTTTTGGTTTTAGAAGCAGATATTTCTCTGTACAGTCTATGGTCCCATTCACTCGGGAATATCCCAACGCAGCTCCTAGAAGAAACGTGTTTCTGACTCGCTGAATCTCAACATAGATTCAACTCTCTTAGGTGAACGAACGCACAGCAGAGCAGTTTCAAGGAAATGTTTCTCCTGAGTTTTAGACGAAGTTCCCTGCTGTTTAGTACGTATGCCGGCATTGGGCTGGAAATACCGGTTTTGGGATTCTGCACAGAAAGGGTTTGCAAACCGCTGAATCCAAACGTGAGTTTAACTCTGTCAGTTGAATGCACAAATTGACAACCATTCAGTTAGATAGCACCATTTTGGTTTTAGGAGCAGATATTTCTCTGTACAGCCTATGGTCCCATTCAATCGGGAATATCCCAACGCAGCTCCTAGAAGAAACGTGTTTCTGACTCGCTGAATCTCAACATAGATTCAACTCTCTTAGGTGAACGAACGCACAGCAGAGCATTTTCAAGGAAACGTTTCTCCTGAGTTTTAGACGAAGTTTCCTGCTGTTTAGTACGGATGCCGGCATTGGGCTGGAAATACCGGTTTTGGGATTCTGCACAGAAGGGTTTGCAAACCGCTGAATCCACACGTGAGTTTAACTCTGTCAGTTGAATGCACACATTGACAACCATTCAGTTAGATAGCTCCGTTTTGGTTTTAGAAGCAGATATTTCTCTGTACAGCCTATGGTCCCATTCACTCGGGAATATCCCAACGCAGCTCCTAGAAGAAACGTGTTTCTGACTCGCTGAATCTCAACATAGATTCAACTCTCTTAGGTGAACGAACGCACAGCAGAGCAGTTTCAAGGAAACGTTTCTCCTGAGTTTTAGACGAAGTTTCCTGCTGTTTAGTACCTATGACGGCATTGGGCTGGAAATACCGGTTTTCGGATTCTGCACAGAAAGGGTTTGCAAACCGCTGAATCCACACGTGAGTTTAACTATGTCAGTTGAATGCACACATTGACAACCATCCAGTTAGATAGCTCCGTTTTGGTTTTAGAAGCAGATATTTCTCTGTACAGCCTATGGTCCCAATCACTCGGGAATATCCAAACGCAGCTCCTAGAAGAAACGTGTTTCTGACTCGCTGAATCTCAACATAGATTTAACTCTCTTAGGTGAACGAACGCACAGCAGAGCAGTTTCAAGGAAACGTTTCTCCTGAGTTTTAGACGAAGTTTCCTGCTGTTTAGTACGAATGCCGGCATTGAGCTGGAATTACCGGTTTTGGGATTCTGCACAGAAAGGGTTTGTAAACCGCTGAATCGAAACGGGAGTTTAACTCTGTCAGTTGAATGCACACATTGACAACCATTCAGTTAGATAGCACCATTTTGGTTTTAGGAGCAGTTATTTCTCTGTACAGCCTATGGTCCCATTCACTCGGGAATATCCCAACGCAGCTCCTAGAAGAAACGTGTTTCTGACTCGCTGAATCTCAACATAGATTCAACTCTCTTAGGTGAACGAACGCACAGCAGAGCAGTTTCAAGGAAACGTTTCTCCTGAGTTTTAGACGAAGTTTCCTGCTGTTTAGTACGTATGCCGGCATTGGGCTGGAAATACCGGTTTCGGGATTCTGCACAGAAAGGGTTTGTAAACCGCTGAATCCAAACGTGAGTTTAACTCTGTCAGTTGAATGCACACACTGACAACCATTCAGTTAGATAGCACCCTCTTGGTTTTAGGAGCAGATATTTCTCTGTACAGCCTATGGTCCCATTCACTCGGGAATATCCCAACGCAGCTCCTAGAAGAAACGTGTTTCTGATTCGCTGAATCTCAACATAGATTCAACTCTCTTAGGTGAACGAACGCACAGCAGAGCAGTTTCAAGGAAATGTTTCTCCTGAGTTTTAGACGAAGTTTCCTGCTGTTTAGTTCGGATGCCGGCATTGGGCTGGAAATACCGGTTTTGGGATTCTACACAGAAAGGGTTTGCAAACCGCTGAATCCACACGTGAGTTTAACTCTGTCAGTTGAATGCACACATTGACAACCATTCAGTTAGATACCTCCGTTTTGGTTTTAGTAGCAGAAATTTCTCTGTACAGCCTATGGTCCCATTCACTCGGGAATATCCCAACGCAGCTCCTAGAAGAAACGTGTTTCTGACTCGCTGAATCTCAACATAGATTCAACTCACTTAGTTGAACGAACGCACAGCAGAGCAGTTTCAAGGAAACGTTTCTCCTGAGTTTTAGACGAAGTTTCCTGCTGTTTAGTACGGATGCCGGCATTGGGCTGGAAATACCGGTTTTGGGATTCTGCACAGAAAGGGTTTGCAAACCGCTGAATACACACGTGAGTTTAACTATGTCAGTTGAATGCACACATTGACAACCATTCAGTTAGATAGCTCCGTTTTGGTTTTAGAAGCAGATATTTCTCTGTACAGCCTATGGTCCCAATCACTCGGGAATATCCTAACGCAGCTCCTAGAAGAAACGTGCTTCTGACTCGCTGAATCTCAACATAGATTTAACTCTCTTAGGTGAACGAACGCACAGCAGAGCAGTTTCAAGGAAACGTTTCTCCTGAGTTTTAGACGAAGTTTCCTGCTGTTTAGTACCTATGACGGCATTGGGCTGGAAATACCGGTTTTCGGATTCTGCACAGAAAGGGTTTGCAAACCGCTGAATCCACACGTGAGTTTAACTCTGTCAGTTGAATGCACACATTGACAACCATTCAGTTAGATAGCACCATTTTGGTTTTAGGAGCAGTTTTTTCTCTGTACAGCCTATGGTCCCATTCACTCGGGAATATCCCAACGCAGCTCCTAGAAGAAACGTGTTTCTGACTCGCTGAATCTCAACATAGATTCAACTCTCTTAGGTGAACGAACGCACAGCAGAGCAGTTTCAAGGAAACGTTTCTCCTGAGTTTTAGACGAAGATTCCTGCTGTTTAGTACGTATGCCGGCATTGGGCTGGAAATACCGGTTTTGGGATTCTGCACAGAAACGGTTTGCAAACCGCTGAATCCACACGTGAGTTTAACTCTTTCAGTTAAATGCACACATTGACAACCATTCAGTTAGATAGCTCCCTTTTGGTTTTAGAAGCACATATTTCTCTGTACAGCCTACGGTCCCATTCACTCGGGAATATCCCAACGCAGCTCCTAGAAGAAACGTGTTTCTGACTCGCTGAATCTCAACATAGATTCAACTCTCTTAGGTGAACGAACGCACAGCAGAGCAGTTTCAAGGAAACGTTTCTCCTGAGTTTTAGACGAAGTTTCCTGCTGTTTAGTACGTATGCCGGCATTGGGCTGGAAATACCGGTTTTGGGATTCTGCACAGAAAGGGTTTGCAAACCGCTGAATCCACACGTGAGTTTAACTCTGTCAGTTGAATGCACACATTGACAACCATTCAGTTAGATAGCTCCGTTTTGGTTTTAGAAGCAGATATTTCTCTGTACAGTCTATGGTCCCATTCACTCGGGAATATCCCAACGCAGCTCCTAGAAGAAACGTGTTTCTGACTCGCTGAATCTCAACATAGATTCAACTCTCTTAGGTGAACGAACGCACAGCAGAGCAGTTTCAAGGAAATGTTTCTCCTGAGTTTTAGACGAAGTTCCCTGCTGTTTAGTACGTATGCCGGCATTGGGCTGGAAATACCGGTTTTGGGATTCTGCACAGAAAGGGTTTGCAAACCGCTGAATCCAAACGTGAGTTTAACTCTGTCAGTTGAATGCACACATTGACAACCATTCAGTTAGATAGCACCATTTTGGTTTTAGGAGCAGTTATTTCTCTGTACAGCCTATGGTCCCATTCACTCGGGAATATCCCAACGCAGCTCCTAGAAGAAACGTGTTTCTGACTCACTGAATCTCAACATAGATTCAACTCTCTTAGGTGAACGAACGCACAGCAGAGCAGTTTCAAGGAAACGTTTCTCCTGAGTTTTAGACGAAGTTTCCTGCTGTTTAGTACGTATGCCGGCATTGGGCTGGAAATACCGGTTTCGGGTTTCTGCACAGAAAGGGTTTGTAAACCGCTGAATCCAAACGTGAGTTTAACTCTGTCAGTTGAATGCACAC
This sequence comes from Aotus nancymaae, assembly GCF_030222135.1. Taxonomy (NCBI): domain Eukaryota; kingdom Metazoa; phylum Chordata; class Mammalia; order Primates; family Aotidae; genus Aotus; species Aotus nancymaae. The sequence goes on along the minus strand of NW_026988568.1, from coordinate 3,673,361 downwards.
ATTGACAACCATTCAGTTAGATAGCACCCTCTTGGTTTTAGGAGCAGATATTTCTCTGTACAGCCTATGGTCCCATTCACTCGGGAATATCCCAACGCAGCTCCTAGAAGAAACGTGTTTCTGATTCGCTGAATCTCAACATAGATTCAACTCTCTTAGGTGAACGAACGCACAGCAGAGCAGTTTCAAGGAAATGTTTCTCCTGAGTTTTAGACGAAGTTTCCTGCTGTTTAGTTCGGATGCCGGCATTGGGCTGGAAATACCGGTTTTGGGATTCTGCACAGAAAGGGTTTGCAAACCGCTGAATCCAAACGTGAGTTTAACTCTGTCAGTTGAATGCACACATTGACAACCATTCAGTTAGATAGCACCCTCTTGGTTTTAGGAGCAGATATTTCTCTGTACAGCCTTTGGTCCCATTCACTCGGGAATATCCCAACGCAGCTCCTAGAAGAAACGTGTTTCTGACTCGCTGAATCTCAACATAGATTCAACTCTCTTAGGTGAACGAACGCACAGCAGAGCAGTTTCAAGGAAATGTTTCTCCTGAGTTTTAGACGAAGTTTCCTGCTGTTTAGTACGTATGCCGGCATTGGGCTGGAAATACCGGTTTTGGGATTCTGCACAGAAAGGGTTTGCAAACCGCTGAATCCAAACGTGAGTTTAACTCTGTCAGTTGAATGCACACATTGACAACCATTCAGTTATATAGCTCCGTTTTGGTTTTAGAAGCAGATATTTCTCTGTATAGCCTATGGTCCCATTCACTCGGGAATATCCCAACGCAGCTCCTAGAAGAAACGTCTTTCTGACTCGCTGAATCTCAACATAGATTCAACTCTCTTAGGTGAACGAACGCACAGCAGAGCAGTTTCAAGGAAACGTTTCTCCTGAGTTTTAGACGAAGTTTCCTGCTGTTTAGTACGTATGCCGGCATTGGGCTGGACATACCGGTTTTGGGATTCTGCACAGAAAGGGTTTGCAAACTGCTGAATCCACACGTGAGTTGCACTTTGTCAGTTGAATGCACACATTGACAACCATCCAGTTAGATAGCTCCGTTTTGTTTTTAGAAGCAGATATTTCTCTGTACAGCCTATGGTCCCTTTCACTCGGGAATATCCCAACGCAGCTCCTAGAAGAAACGTGTTTCTGACTCGCTGAATCTCAACATAGATTCAACTCTCTTAGGTGAACGAACGCACAACAGAGCAGTTTCATCGAAACGTTTCTCCTGAGTTTTAGACGAAGTTTCCTGCTGTTTAGTACGTATGGCGGCATTGGGCGGGAAATACCGGTTTTGGGATTCTGCACAGAAAGGGTTTGCAAACCGCTGAATCCACACGTGAGTTTAACTCTGTCAGTTGAATGCACACATTGACAACCATTCAGTTTGATAGCACCCTTTTGATTTTAGAAGCAGATATTTCTCTGTACAGCCTATGGTCCCATTCACTCGGGAATATCCCAACGCAGCTCCTGGAAGAAACGTGTTTCTGACTCGCTGAATCTCAACATAGATTCAACTCTCTTCGGTGAACGAACGCACAGCAGAGCAGTTTCAAAGAAACGTTTCTCCTGAGTTTTAGACGAAGTTTCCTGCTGTTTAGTACGGATGCCGGCATTGGGGTGGAAATACCGGTTTTGGGATTCTGCACAGAAAGGGTTTGCAAACCGCTGAATCCACACGTGAGTTTAACTTTGTCAGTTGAATGCACACAGTGACAACCATCCTGTTAGATAGCTCCGTTTTGGTTTTAGAAGCAGATATTTCTCTGTACAGCCTATGGTCCCATTCACTTGGGAATATCCCAACGCAGCTCCTAGAAGAAACGTGTTTCTGACTCGCTGAATCTCAGCATAGATTCAACTCTCTTAGGTGAACGAACGCACAGCAGAGCAGTTTCAAGGAAACGTTTCTCCTGAGTTTTAGACGAAGTTTCCTGCTGTTTAGTACGTATAAACGGCATTGGGCTGGAAATACCGGTTTTGGGATTCTGCACAGAAAGGGTTTGCAAACCGCTGAATCCACACGTGAGTTTAACTCTCTCAGTTGAATGCACACATTGACAAAAATTCAGTTTGATAGCTCCGTTTTGGTTTTAGAAGCAGATATTTCTCTGTACAGCCTATGGTCCCATTCACTCGGGAATATCCCAACGCAGCTCCTAGAAGAAACGTGTTTCTGACTCGCTGAATCTCAACATAGATTCAACTCTCTTAGGTGAACGAACGCACAGCAGAGCAGTTTCAAGGAAACGTTTCTCCTGAGTTTTGGACGAAGTTTCCTGCTGTTCAGTACGGATGCCGGCATTGGGCTGGAAATACCGGTTTTGGGATTCTGCACAGAAAGGGTTTGCAAACCGCTGAATCCACACGTGAGTTTAACTCTCTCAGTTGAATGCACACATTGACAACCATTCAGTTAGATAGATCCGATTTGGTTTTAGAAGCAGATATTTCTCTGTACAGCCTATGGTCCCATTCACTCGGGAATATCCCAACGCAGCTCCTAGAAGAAACGTGTTTCTGACTCGCTGAATCTCAACACAGATTCAACTCTCTTAGGTGAACGAACGCACAGCAGAGCAGTTTCAAGGAAACGTTTCTCCTGAGTTTTAGACGAAGTTTCCTGCTGTTTAGAACGTATGCCGGCATTGGGCTGGAAATACCGGTTTTGGGATTCTGCACAGAAAGGGTTTGCAAACCGCTGAATCCAAACGTGAGTTTAACTCTGTCAGTTGAATGCACACATTGACAACCATTCAGTTTGATAGCTCCGTTTTGGTTTTAGAAGCAGATATTTCTCTGTACAGCCTATGGTCCCATTCACTCGGGAATATCCCAGCGCAGCTCCTAGAAGAAACGTGTTTCTGACTCGCTGAATCTCAACATAGATTCAACTCTCTTAGGTGAACGAACGCACAGCAGAGCAGTTTCAAGGAAATGTTTCTCCTGAGTTTTAGACGAAGTTTCCTGCTGTTTAGTACCTATGACGGCATTGGGCTGGAAATACCGGTTTTCGGATTCTGCACAGAAAGGGTTTGCAAACCGCTGAATCCACACGTGAGTTTAACTCTGTCAGTTGAATGCACACATTGACAACCATTCAGTTAGATAGCACCATTTTGGTTTTAGGAGCAGTTTTTTCTCTGTACAGCCTATGGTCCCATTCACTCGGGAATATCCCAACGCAGCTCCTAGAAGAAACGTGTTTCTGACTCGCTGAATCTCAACATAGATTCAACTCTCTTAGGTGAACGAACGCACAGCAGAGCAGTTTCAAGGAAACGTTTCTCCTGAGTTTTAGACGAAGATTCCTGCTGTTTAGTACGTATGCCGGCATTGGGCTGGAAATACCGGTTTTGGGATTCTGCACAGAAACGGTTTGCAAACCGCTGAATCCACACGTGAGTTTAACTCTTTCAGTTAAATGCACACATTGACAACCATTCAGTTAGATAGCTCCCTTTTGGTTTTAGAAGCACATATTTCTCTGTACAGCCTACGGTCCCATTCACTCGGGAATATCCCAACGCAGCTCCTAGAAGAAACGTGTTTCTGACTCGCTGAATCTCAACATAGATTCAACTCTCTTAGGTGAACGAACGCACAGCAGAGCAGTTTCAAGGAAACGTTTCTCCTGAGTTTTAGACGAAGTTTCCTGCTGTTTAGTACGTATGCCGGCATTGGGCTGGAAATACCGGTTTTGGGATTCTGCACAGAAAGGGTTTGCAAACCGCTGAATCCACACGTGAGTTTAACTCTGTCAGTTGAATGCACACATTGACAACCATTCAGTTAGATAGCTCCGTTTTGGTTTTAGAAGCAGATATTTCTCTGTACAGTCTATGGTCCCATTCACTCGGGAATATCCCAACGCAGCTCCTAGAAGAAACGTGTTTCTGACTCGCTGAATCTCAACATAGATTCAACTCTCTTAGGTGAACGAACGCACAGCAGAGCAGTTTCAAGGAAATGTTTCTCCTGAGTTTTAGACGAAGTTCCCTGCTGTTTAGTACGTATGCCGGCATTGGGCTGGAAATACCGGTTTTGGGATTCTGCACAGAAAGGGTTTGCAAACCGCTGAATCCAAACGTGAGTTTAACTCTGTCAGTTGAATGCACACATTGACAACCATTCAGTTAGATAGCACCATTTTGGTTTTAGGAGCAGTTATTTCTCTGTACAGCCTATGGTCCCATTCACTCGGGAATATCCCAACGCAGCTCCTAGAAGAAACGTGTTTCTGACTCACTGAATCTCAACATAGATTCAACTCTCTTAGGTGAACGAACGCACAGCAGAGCAGTTTCAAGGAAACGTTTCTCCTGAGTTTTAGACGAAGTTTCCTGCTGTTTAGTACGTATGCCGGCATTGGGCTGGAAATACCGGTTTCGGGTTTCTGCACAGAAAGGGTTTGTAAACCGCTGAATCCAAACGTGAGTTTAACTCTGTCAGTTGAATGCACACATTGACAACCATTCAGTTAGATAGCACCCTCTTGGTTTTAGGAGCAGATATTTCTCTGTACAGCCTATGGTCCCATTCACTCGGGAATATCCCAACGCAGCTCCTAGAAGAAACGTGTTTCTGATTCGCTGAATCTCAACATAGATTCAACTCTCTTAGGTGAACGAACGCACAGCAGAGCAGTTTCAAGGAAATGTTTCTCCTGAGTTTTAGACGAAGTTTCCTGCTGTTTAGTTCGGATGCCGGCATTGGGCTGGAAATACCGGTTTTGGGATTCTGCACAGAAAGGGTTTGCAAACCGCTGAATCCAAACGTGAGTTTAACTCTGTCAGTTGAATGCACACATTGACAACCATTCAGTTAGATAGCACCCTCTTGGTTTTAGGAGCAGATATTTCTCTGTACAGCCTTTGGTCCCATTCACTCGGGAATATCCCAACGCAGCTCCTAGAAGAAACGTGTTTCTGACTCGCTGAATCTCAACATAGATTCAACTCTCTTAGGTGAACGAACGCACAGCAGAGCAGTTTCAAGGAAATGTTTCTCCTGAGTTTTAGACGAAGTTTCCTGCTGTTTAGTACGTATGCCGGCATTGGGCTGGAAATACCGGTTTTGGGATTCTGCACAGAAAGGGTTTGCAAACCGCTGAATCCAAACGTGAGTTTAACTCTGTCAGTTGAATGCACACATTGACAACCATTCAGTTATATAGCTCCGTTTTGGTTTTAGAAGCAGATATTTCTCTGTATAGCCTATGGTCCCATTCACTCGGGAATATCCCAACGCAGCTCCTAGAAGAAACGTCTTTCTGACTCGCTGAATCTCAACATAGATTCAACTCTCTTAGGTGAACGAACGCACAGCAGAGCAGTTTCAAGGAAACGTTTCTCCTGAGTTTTAGACGAAGTTTCCTGCAGTTTAGTACGTATGCCGGCATTGGGCTGGACATACCGGTTTTGGGATTCTGCACAGAAAGGGTTTGCAAACTGCTGAATCCACACGTGAGTTGCACTTTGTCAGTTGAATGCACACATTGACAACCATCCAGTTAGATAGCTCCGTTTTGTTTTTAGAAGCAGATATTTCTCTGTACAGCCTATGGTCCCTTTCACTCGGGAATATCCCAACGCAGCTCCTAGAAGAAACGTGTTTCTGACTCGCTGAATCTCAACATAGATTCAACTCTCTTAGGTGAACGAACGCACAACAGAGCAGTTTCATCGAAACGTTTCTCCTGAGTTTTAGACGAAGTTTCCTGCTGTTTAGTACGTATGGCGGCATTGGGCGGGAAATACCGGTTTTGGGATTCTGCACAGAAAGGGTTTGCAAACCGCTGAATCCACACGTGAGTTTAACTCTGTCAGTTGAATGCACACATTGACAACCATTCAGTTTGATAGCACCCTTTTGATTTTAGAAGCAGATATTTCTCTGTACAGCCTATGGTCCCATTCACTCGGGAATATCCCAACGCAGCTCCTAGAAGAAACGTGTTTCTGACTCGCTGAATCTCAACATAGATTCAACTCTCTTCGGTGAACGAACGCACAGCAGAGCAGTTTCAAAGAAACGTTTCTCCTGAGTTTTAGACGAAGTTTCCTGCTGTTTAGTACGGATGCCGGCATTGGGGTGGAAATACCGGTTTTGGGATTCTGCACAGAAAGGGTTTGCAAACCGCTGAATCCACACGTGAGTTTAACTTTGTCAGTTGAATGCACACAGTGACAACCATCCTGTTAGATAGCTCCGTTTTGGTTTTAGAAGCAGATATTTCTCTGTACAGCCTATGGTCCCATTCACTTGGGAATATCCCAACGCAGCTCCTAGAAGAAACGTGTTTCTGACTCGCTGAATCTCAGCATAGATTCAACTCTCTTAGGTGAACGAACGCACAGCAGAGCAGTTTCAAGGAAACGTTTCTCCTGAGTTTTAGACGAAGTTTCCTGCTGTTTAGTACGTATAAACGGCATTGGGCTGGAAATACCGGTTTTGGGATTCTGCACAGAAAGGGTTTGCAAACCGCTGAATCCACACGTGAGTTTAACTCTCTCAGTTGAATGCACACATTGACAAAAATTCAGTTTGATAGCTCCGTTTTGGTTTTAGAAGCAGATATTTCTCTGTACAGCCTATGGTCCCATTCACTCGGGAATATCCCAACGCAGCTCCTAGAAGAAACGTGTTTCTGACTCGCTGAATCTCAACATAGATTCAACTCTCTTAGGTGAACGAACGCACAGCAGAGCAGTTTCAAGGAAACGTTTCTCCTGAGTTTTGGACGAAGTTTCCTGCTGTTCAGTACGGATGCCGGCATTGGGCTGGAAATACCGGTTTTGGGATTCTGCACAGAAAGGGTTTGCAAACCGCTGAATCCACACGTGAGTTTAACTCTCTCAGTTGAATGCACACATTGACAACCATTCAGTTAGATAGATCCGATTTGGTTTTAGAAGCAGATATTTCTCTGTACAGCCTATGGTCCCATTCACTCGGGAATATCCCAACGCAGCTCCTAGAAGAAACGTGTTTCTGACTCGCTGAATCTCAACACAGATTCAACTCTCTTAGGTGAACGAACGCACAGCAGAGCAGTTTCAAGGAAACGTTTCTCCTGAGTTTTAGACGAAGTTTCCTGCTGTTTAGAACGTATGCCGGCATTGGGCTGGAAATACCGGTTTTGGGATTCTGCACAGAAAGGGTTTGCAAACCGCTGAATCCAAACGTGAGTTTAACTCTGTCAGTTGAATGCACACATTGACAACCATTCAGTTTGATAGCTCCGTTTTGGTTTTAGAAGCAGATATTTCTCTGTACAGCCTATGGTCCCATTCACTCGGGAATATCCCAGCGCAGCTCCTAGAAGAAACGTGTTTCTGACTCGCTGAATCTCAACATAGATTCAACTCTCTTACGTGAACGAACGCACAGCAGAGCAGTTTCAAGGAATCGTTTCTCCTGAGTTTTAGACGAAGTTTCCTGCTGTTTAGTACGTATGCCGGAATTGGGCTGGAAATACCGGTTTTGGGATTCTGCACAGAAAGGGTTTGTAAACCGCTGAATCGAAACGTGAGTTTAACTCTGTTAGTTGAATGCACACATTGACAACCATTCAGTTAGATAGCACCCTTTTGGTTTTAGGAGCAGATATTTCTCTGTACAGCCTATGGTCCCATTCACTCGGGAATATCCCAACGCAGCTCCTAGAAGAAACGTGTTTCTGAGTCGCTGAATCTCAACATAGATTCAACTCTCTTCGGTGATCGAACGCACAGCAGAGCAGTTTCAAGGAAACGTTTCTCCTGAGTTTTAGACGAAGTTTCCTCCTGTTTAGTACGGATGCCGGCATTGGGCTGGATGTACCGGTTTTGGGATTCTGCACAGAAAGGGTTTGCAAACCGCTGAATCCACACGTGAGTTTAACTCTCTCAGTTGAATGCACACATTGACAACCATTCAGTTAGATAGCTCCGTTTTGGTTTTAGAAGCAGATATTTCTCTGTACAGCCTATGGTCCCATTCACTTGGGAATATCCCAACGCAGCTCCTAGAAGAAACGTGTTTCTGACTCGCTGAATCTCAGCATAGATTCAACTCTCTTAGGTGAACGAACGCACAGCAGAGCAGTTTCAAGGAAACGTTTCTCCTGAGTTTTAGACGAAGTTTCCTGCTGTTTAGTACGTATGCCGGAATTGGGCTGGAAATACCGGTTTTGGGATTCTGCACAGAAAGGGTTTGCAAACCGGTGAATCCATACGTGAGTTTAACTCTCTCAGTTGAATGCACACATTGACAACCATTCAGTTAGATAGCTCCGTTTTGGTTTTAGAAGAAGATATTTCTCTGTACAGCCTATGGTCCCATTCACTCGGGAATATCCCAGCGCAGCTCCTAGAAGAAACGTGTTTCTGACTCGCTGAATCTCAACATAGATTCAACTCTCTTAGGTGAACGAACGCACAGCAGAGCAGTTTCAAGGAAACGTTTCTCCTGAGTTTTAGACGAAGGTTCTTGCAGTTTCGTACGAATGCCGGCATTGAGCTGGAATTACCGGTTTTGGGATTCTGCACAGAAAGGGTTTGTAAACCGCTGAATCCAAACGTGAGTTTAACTCTGTTAGTTGAATGCACACATTGACAACCATTCAGTTAGATAGCACCCTTTTGGTTTTAGGAGCAGATATTTCTCTGTACAGCCTATGGTCCCATTCACTCGGGAATATCCCAACGCAGCTCCTAGAAGAAACGTGTTTCTGACTCGCTGAATCTCAACATAGATTCAACTCTCTTCGGTGATCGAACGCACAGCAGAGCAGTTTCAAGGAAACGTTTCTCCTGAGTTTTAGACGAAGTTTCCTGCTGTTTAGTACGGATGCCGGCATTGGGCTGGATGTACCGGTTTTGGGATTTTGCACAGAAAGGGTTTGCAAACCGCTGAATCCACACGTGAGTTTAACTCTCTCAGTTGAATGCACACATTGACAACCATTCAGTTAGATAGCTCCGTTTTGGTTTTAGAAGCAGATATTTCTCTGTACAGCCTATGATCCCATTCACTCGGGAATATCCCAACGCAGCTCCTAGAAGAAACGTGTTTCTGACTCGCTGAATCTCAACATAGATTTAACTCTCTTAGGTGAACGAACGCACAACAGAGCAGTTTCATCGAAACGTTTCTCCTGAGTTTTAGACGAAGTTTCCTGCTGTTTAGTACGTATACCGGCATTGGGCGGGAAATACCGGTTTTGGGATTCTGCACAGAAAGGGTTTGCAAACCGCTGAATCCACACGTGAGTTTAACTCTGTCAGTTGAATGCACACATTGAAAACCATTCAGTTTGATAGCACCCTTTTGGTTTTAGAAGCAGATATTTCTCTGTACAGCCTATGGTCCCATTCACTCGGGAATATCCCAACGCAGCTCCTGGAAGAATCGTGTTTCTGACTCGCTGAATCTCAACATAGATTCAACTCTCTTCGGTGAACGAACGCACAGCAGAGCAGTTTCAAAGAAACGTTTCTCCTGAGTTTTAGACGAAGTTACCTGCTGTTTATTACGGATGCCGGCATTGGGGTGGAAATACCGGTTTTGGGATTCTGCACAGAAAGGGTTTGCAAACCGCTGAATCCACACGTGAGTTTAACTTTGTCAGTTGAATGCACACAGTGACAACCATCCAGTTAGATAGCTCCGTTTTGGTTTTAGAAGCAGATATTTCTCTGTACAGCCTATGGTCCCATTCACTCGGGAATATCCCAACGCAGCTCCTGGAAGAAACGTGTTTCTGACTCGCTGAATCTCAACATAGATTCAACTCTCTTAGGTGAACGAACGCACAGCAGAGCAGTTTCATCGAAACGTTTCTCCTGAGTTTTAGACGAAGTTTCCTGCTGTTTAGTACATATGCCGGCATTGGGCTGGAAATACCGGTTTTGGGATTCTGCACAGAAAGGGTTTGCAAACCCCTGAATCCACACGTGAGTTTAACTTTGTCAGGTGAATGCACACATTGACAACCATCCAGTTAGATAGCTCCGTTTTGGTTTTAGAAGCAGATATTTCTCTGTACAGCCTATGGTCCCATTCACTCGGGAATATCCCAACGCAGCTCCTAGAAGAAACGTGTTTCTGACTCGCTGAATCTCAACATAGATTCAACTCTCTTAGGTGAACGAACGCACAGCAGAGCAGTTTCAAGGAACCGTTTCTCCTGAGTTTTAGACGAAGTTTCCTGCTGTTTAGTACGTATGCCGGAATTGGGTTGGAAATACCGGTTTTGGGATTCTGCACAGAAAGGGTTTGCAAACCGCTGAATCCACACGTGAGTTTAACTCTCTAAGTTGAATGCACACATTGACAACCATTCAGTTAGATAGCTCCGTTTTGGTTTTAGAAGAAGATATTTCTCTGTACAGCCTATGGTCCCATTCACTCGGGAATATCCCAGCGCAGCTCCTAGAAGAAACGTGTTTCTGACTCGCTGAATCTCAACATAGATTCAACTCTCTTAGGTGAACGAACGCACAGCAGAGCAGTTTCAAGGAAACGTTTCTCCTGAGTTTTAGACGAAGGTTCTTGCAGTTTCGTACGAATGCCGGCATTGAGCTGGAAATACCGGTTTTGGGATTCTGCACAGAACGGGTTTGTAAACCGCTTAATCCAAACGTGAGTTTAACTCTGTTAGTTGAATGCACACATTGACAACCATTCAGTTAGATAGCACCCTTTTGGTTTTAGGAGCAGATATTTCTCTGTACAGCCTATGGTCCCATTCACTCGGGTATATCCCAACGCAGCTCCTAGAAGAAACGTGTTTCTGACTCGCTGAATCTCAACATAGATTCAACTCTCTTCGGTGATCGAACGCACAGCAGAGCAGTTTCAAGGAAACGTTTCTCCTGAGTTTTAGACGAAGGTTCTTGCAGTTTCGTACGAATGCCGGCATTGAGCTGGAATTACCGGTTTTGGGATTCTGCACAGAAAGGGTTTGCAAACCGCTGAATCCACACGTGAGTTTAACTCTCTCAGTTGAATGCACACATTGACAACCATTCAGTTAGATAGCTCCGTTTTGGTTTTAGAAGCAGATATTTCTCTGTACAGCCTATGGTCCCATTCACTCGGGAATATCCCAGCGCAGCTCCTAGAAGAAACGTGTTTCTGACTCGCTGAATCTCAACATAGATTCAACTCTCTTACGTGAACGAACGCACAGCAGAGCAGTTTCAAGGAATCGTTTCTCCTGAGTTTTAGACGAAGTTTCCTGCTGTTTAGTACGTATGCCGGCATTGGGCTGGAAATACCGGTTTTGGGATTCTGCACAGAAAGGGTTTGCAAACCGCTGAATCCACACGTGAGTTTACCTCTGTCAGTTGAATGCACACTTTGACAACCATTCAGTTAGATAGCTCCGTTTTGCTTTTAGAAGCAGATATTTCTCTGTACAGCCTATGGTCCCATTCACTCGGGAATATCCCAACGCAGCTCCTAGAAGAAACGTGTTTCTGACTCGCTGAATCTCAACATAGATTCAACTCTCTTAGGTGAACGAACGGACAGCAGATCAGTTTCAAGGAAACGTTTCTCCTGAGTTTTAGACGAAGTTTCCTGCTGTTTAGTACGGATGCCGGCATTGAGCTGGAAGTACCGGTTTTGGGATTCAGCACAGAAAGGGTTTCCAAACCGCTGAATCCACACGTGAGTTTAACTCTGTCAGTTGAATGCACACATTGAAAACCATTCAGTTAGATAGTTCCGTTTTTGTTTTAGAAGCAGATATTTCTCTGTACAGCCTATGGTCCCATTCACTCGGGAATATCCCAACGCAGCTCCTAGAAGAAACGTGTTTCTGACTCGCTGAATCTCAACATAGATTCAACTCTCTTAGGTGAACGAACGCACAGCAGAGCAGTTTCATGGAAACGTTTCTCCTGAGTTTTAGACGAAGTTTCCTGCTGTTTAGTACGTATGACGGCATTGGGCTGGAAATTCCGGTTTTGGGATTCTGCACAGAAAGGGTTTGCAAACCGCTGAATCCACACGTGAGTTTAACTCTGTCAGTTGAATGCACACATTGACAACCATCCAGTTAGATAGCTCCGTTTTGGTTTTAGAAGCAGATATTTCTCTGTACAGCCTATGGTCCAATTCACTTGGGAATATCCCAACGCAGCTCCTAGAAGAAACGTGTTTCTGACTCGCTGAATCTCAACATAGATTCAACTCTCTTAGGTGAACGAACGCACAGCAGAGCAGTTTCAAGGAAACGTTTCTCCTGAGTTTTAGACGAAGTTTCCTGCTGTTTAGTACGTATGCCGGAATTGGGCTGGAAATACCGGTTTTGGGATTCTGCACAGAAAGGGTTTGCAAACCGCTGAATCCATACGTGAGTTTAACTCTCTCAGTTGAATGCACACATTGACAACCATTCAGTTAGATAGCTCCGTTTTGGTTTTAGAAGAAGATATTTCTCTGTACAGCCTATGGTCCCATTCACTCGGGAATATCCCAGCGCAGCTCCTAGAAGAAACGTGTTTCTGACTCGCTGAATCTCAACATAGATTCAACTCTCTTAGGTGAACGAACGCACAGCAGAGCAGTTTCAAGGAAACGTTTCTCCTGAGTTTTAGACGAAGGTTCTTGCAGTTTCGTACGAATGCCGGCATTGAGCTGGAATTACCGGTTTTGGGATTCTGCACAGAAAGGGTTTGTAAACCGCTGAATCCAAACGTGAGTTTAACTCTGTTACTTGCATGCACACATTGACAACCATTCAGTTAGATAGCACCCTTTTGGTTTTAGGAGCAGATATTTCTCTGTACAGCCTATGGTCCCATTCACTCAGGAATATCCCAACGCAGCTCCTAGAAGAAACGTGTTTCTGACTCGCTGAATCTCAACATAGATTCAACTCTCTTAGGTGAACGAACGGACAGCAGATCAGTTTCAAGGAAACGTTTCTCCTGAGTTTCAGACGAAGTTTCCTGCTGTTTAGTACGGAAGCCGGCATTGAGCTGGAAGTACCGGTTTTGGGATTCAGCACAGAATGGGTTTCCAAACCGCTGAATCCACACGTGAGTTTAACTCTGTCAGTTGAATGCACACATTGACAACCATTCAGTTAGATAGTTCCGTTTTTGTTTTAGAAGCAGATATTTCTCTGTACAGCCTATGGTCCCATTCACTCGGGAATATCCCAACGCAGCTCCTAGAAGAAACGTGTTTCTGACTCGCTGAATCTCAACATAGATTCAACTCTCTTAGGTGAACGAACGCACAGCAGAGCAGTTTCAAGGAAACGTTTCTCCTGAGTTTTGGACGAAGTTTCCTGCTGTTCAGTACGGATGCCGGCATTGGGCTGGAAATACCGGTTTTGGGATTCTGCACAGAAAGGGTTTGCAAACCGCTGAATCCACACGTGAGTTTAACTCTCTCAGTTGAATGCACACATTGACAACCATTCAGTTAGATAGATCCGATTTGGTTTTAGAAGCAGATATTTCTCTGTACAGCCTATGGTCCCATTCACTCGGGAATATCCCAACGCAGCTCCTAGAAGAAACGTGTTTCTGACTCGCTGAATCTCAACACAGATTCAACTCTCTTAAGTGAACGAACGGACAGCAGATCAGTTTCAATGAAACGTTTCTCCTGAGTTTTAGACGAAGTTTCCTGCTGTTTAGTACGGATGCCGGCATTGAGCTGGAAGTACCGGTTTTGGGATTCAGCACAGAAAGGGTTTCCATACCGCTGAATCCACATGTGAGTTTAACTCTGTCAGTTGAATGCACACATTGACAACCATTCAGTTAGATAGTTCCGTTTTTGTTTTAGAAGCACATATTTCTCTGTACAGCCTATGGTCCCATTCACTCGGGAATATCCCAACGCAGCTCCTAGAAGAAACGTGTTTCTGACTCGCTGAATCTCAACATAGATTCAACTCTCTTAGGTGAACGAGCGCACAGCAGAGCAGTTTCATGGAAACGTTTCTCCTGAGTTTTAGACGAAGTTTCCTGCTGTTTAGTACGTATGACGGCATTGGGCTGGAAATTCCGGTTTTTGGATTCTGCACAGAAAGGGTTTGCAAACCGCTGAATCCACACGTGAGTTTTACTCTGTCAGTTGAATGCACACATTGACAACCATTCAGTTAGATAGCTCCGTTTTGGTTTTAGAAGCAGATATTTCTCTGTACAGCCTATGGTCCAATTCACTTGGGAATATCCCAACGCAGCTCCTAGAAGAAACGTGTTTCTGACTCGCTGAATCTCAACATAGATTCAACTCTCTTAGGTGAACGAACGCACAGCAGAGCAGTTTCAAGGAAACGTTTCTCCTGAGATTTAGACGAAGTTTCCTGCTGTTTAGTACGTATGCCGGAATTGGGCTGGAAATACCGGTTTTGGGATTCTGCACAGAAAGGGTTTGCAAACCGCTGAATCCATACGTGAGTTTAACTCTCTCAGTTGAATGCACACATTGACAACCATTCAGTTAGATAGCTCCGTTTTGGTTTTAGAAGAAGATATTTCTCTGTACAGCCTATGGTCCCATTCACTCGGGAATATCCCAGCGCAGCTCCTAGAAGAAACGTGTTTCTGACTCGCTGAATCTCAACATAGATTCAACTCTCTTAGGTGAACGAACGCACAGCAGAGCAGTTTCAAGGAAACGTTTCTCCTGAGTTTTAGACGAAGGTTCTTGCAGTTTCGTACGAATGCTGGCAGTGAGCTGGAATTACCGGTTTTGGGATTCTGCACAGAAAGGGTTTGCAAACCGCTGAATCCACACGTGAGTTTAACTCTGTCAGTTGAATGCACACATTGACAACCATACAGTTTGATAGCACCCTTTTGGTTTTAGAAGCAGATATTTCTCTGTACAGCCTATGGTCCCATTCACTCGGGAATATCCCAACGCAGCTCCTGGAAGAAACGTGTTTCTGACTCGCTGAATCTCAACATAGATTCAACTCTCTTCGGTGAACGAACGCACAGCAGAGCAGTTTCAAAGAAACGTTTCTCCTGAGTTTTAGACGAAGTTACCTGCTGTTTAGTACGGATGCCGGCATTGGGGTGGAAATACCGGTTTTGGGATTCTGCACAGAAAGGGTTTGCAAACCGCTGAATCCACACGTGAGTTTAACTTTGTCAGTTGAATGCACACAGTGACAACCATCCAGTTAGATAGCTCCGTTTTGGTTTTAGAAGCAGATATTTCTCTGTACAGCCTATGGTCCCATTCACTTGGGAATATCCCAAGGCAGCTCCTAGAAGAAACGTGTTTCTGACTCGCTGAATCTCAGCATAGATTCAACTCTCTTAGGTGAACGAACGCACAGCAGAGCAGTTTCAAGGAAACGTTTCTCCTGAGTTTTAGACGAAGTTTCCTGCTGTTTAGTACGTTTAAACGGCAATGGGCTGGAAATACCGGTTTTGGGATTCTGCACAGAAAGGGTTTGCAAACCGCTGAATCCACACGTGAGTTTAACTCTCTCAGTTGAATGCACACATTGACAAAAATTCAGTTTGAAAGCTCCGCTTTGGTTTCAGATGCAGATATTTCTCTGTACAGCCTATGGTCCCATTCACTCGGGAATATCCCAACGCAGCTCCTAGAAGAAACGTGTTTCTGGCTCGCTGAATCTCAACATAGTTTCAACTCTCTTAGGTGAACGAACGCACAGCAGAGCAGTTTCAAGGAAACGTTTCTCCTGAGTTTTAGACGAAGTTTCCTGCTGTTTAGTACGTATGCCGGCATTGGGCTGGAAATACCGGTGTTGGGATTCTGCCAGAAAGGGTTTGTAAACCGCTGAATCCAAACGTGAGTTTAACTATGTCAGTTGAATGCACACATTGACAACCATTCAGTTAGATAGCACCCTTTTGGTTTTAGGAGCAGATATTTCTGTGTACAGCCTATGGTCCCATTCACTCGGGAATATCCCAACGCAGCTCCTAGAAGAAACGTGTTTCTGACTCGCTGAATCTCAACATAGATTCAACTCTCTTAGGTGATCGAACGCACAGCAGAGCAGTTTCAAAGAAACGTTTCTCCTGAGTTTTAGACGAAGTTTCCTGCTGTTTAGTACGGATGCCGGCATTGGGCTGGAAATACCGGTTTTGGGATTCTGCACAGAAAGGGTTTGCAAACCGCTGAATCCACACGTGAGTTTAACTCTGTCAGTTGAATGCACACATTGACAACCATTCAGTTAGATAGCTCCGTTTTGGTTTTAGAAGCAGATATTTCTCTGTACAGCCTATGGTCCAATTCACTTGGGAATATCCCAACGCAGCTCCTAGAAGAAACGTGTTTCTGACTCGCTGAATCACAACATAGATTCAACTCTCTTAGGTGAACGAACGCACAGCAGAGCAGTTTCAAGGAAACGTTTCTCCTGAGTTTTAGACGAAGTTTCCTGCTGTTTAGTACGTATGCCGGAATTGGGCTGGAAATACCGGTTTTGGGATTCTGCACAGAAAGGGTTTGCAAACCGCTGAATCCATACGTGAGTTTAACTCTCTCAGTTGAATGCACACATTGACAACCTTTCAGTTAGATAGCTCCGTTTTGGTTTTAGAAGAAGATATTTCTCTGTACAGCCTATGGTCCCATTCACTCGGGAATATCCCAGCGCAGCTCCTAGAAGAAACGTGTTTCTGACTCGCTGAATCTCAACATAGATTCAACTCTCTTAGGTGAACGAACGCACAGCAGAGCAGTTTCAAGGAAACGTTTCTCCTGAGTTTTAGACGAAGGTTCTTGCAGTTTCGTACGAATGCTGGCAGTGAGCTGGAATTACCGGTTTTGGGATTCTGCACAGAAAGGGTTTGCAAACCGCTGAATCCACACGTGAGTTTAACTCTGTCAGTTGAATGCACACATTGACAACCATACAGTTTGATAGCACCCTTTTGGTTTTAGAAGCAGATATTTCTCTGTACAGCCTATGGTCCCATTCACTCGGGAATATCCCAACGCAGCTCCTGGAAGAAACGTGTTTCTGACTCGCTGAATCTCAACATAGATTCAACTCTCTTCGGTGAACGAACGCACAGCAGAGCAGTTTCAAAGAAACGTTTCTCCTGAGTTTTAGACGAAGTTACCTGCTGTTTAGTACGGATGCCGGCATTGGGGTGGAAATACCGGCTTTGGGATTCTGCACAGAAAGGGTTTGCAAACCGCTGAATCCACACGTGAGTTTAACTTTGTCAGTTGAATGCACACAGTGACAACCATCCAGTTAGATAGCTCCGTTTTGGTTTTAGAAGCAGATATTTCTCTGTACAGCCTATGGTCCCATTCACTTGGGAATATCCCAAGGCAGCTCCTAGAAGAAACGTGTTTCTGACTCGCTGAATCTCAGCATAGATTCAACTCTCTTAGGTGAACGAACTCACAGCAGAGCAGTTTCAAGGAAACGTTTCTCCTGAGTTTTAGACGAAGTTTCCTGCTGTTTAGTACGTTTAAACGGCAATGGGCTGGAAATACCGGTTTTGGGATTCTGCACAGAAAGGGTTTGCAAACCGCTGAATCCACACGTGAGTTTAACTCTCTCAGTTGAATGCACACATTGACAAAAATTCAGTTTGAAAGCTCCGCTTTGGTTTCAGATGCAGATATTTCTCTGTACAGCCTATGGTCCCATTCACTCGGGAATATCCCAACGCAGCTCCTAGAAGAAACGTGTTTCTGACTCGCTGAATCTCAACATAGTTTCAACTCTCTTAGGTGAACGAACGCACAGCAGAGCAGTTTCAAGGAAACGTTTCTCCTGAGTTTTAGACGAAGTTTCCTGCTGTTTAGTACGTATGCCGGCATTGGACTGGAAATACCGGTGTTGGGATTCTGCACAGAAAGGGTTTGTAAACCGCTGAATCCAAACGTGAGTTTAACTCTGTCAGTTGAATGCACACATTGACAACCATTCAGTTAGATAGCACCCTTTTGGTTTTAGGAGCAGATATTTCTGTGTACAGCCTATGGTCCCATTCACTCGGGAATATCCCAACGCAGCTCCTAGAAGAAACGTGTTTCTGACTCGCTGAATCTCAACATAGATTCAACTCTCTTAGGTGATCGAACGCACAGCAGAGCAGTTTCAAAGAAACGTTTCTCCTGAGTTTTAGACGAAGTTTCCTGCTGTTTAGTACGGATGCCGGCATTGGGCTGGAAATACCGGTTTTGGGATTCTGCACAGAAAGGGTTTGCAAACCGCTGAATCCACACGTGAGTTTAACTCTGTCAGTTGAATGCACACATTGACAACCATTCATTTAGATAGCTCCGTTTTGGTTTTAGAAGCAGATATTTCTCTGTACAGCCTATGGTCCCATTCACTCGGGAATATCCCAATGCAGCTCCTAGAAGAAACGTTTTTCTGACTCGCTGAATCTCAACATAGATTCAACTCTCTTCGGTGAACGAACGCACAGCAGAGCAGTTTCAAGGAAACGTTTCCCCTGAGTTTTAGACGAAGTTTCTTGCAGTTTCGTACGAATGCCGGCATTGAGCTGGAATTACCGGTTTTGGGATTCTGCACAGAAAGGGTTTGTAAACCGCTGATTCCAAACGTGAGTTTAACTCTGTGAGTTGAATGCACACATTGACAACCATTCAGTTAGATAGCACCCTTTTGGTTTTAGGAGCAGATATTTCTCTGTACAGCCTATGGTCCCATTCACTCGGGAATATCCCAACGCAGCTCCTAGAAGAAACGTGTTTCTGACTCGCTGCATCGCAACATAGATTCAACTCTCTTAGGTGATCGAACGCACAGCAGAGCAGTTTCAAGGAAACGTTTCTTCTGAGTTTTAGACGAAGTTTCCTGCTGTTTAGTACGGATGCCGGCATTCAGCTGGAAGTACCGGTTTTGGGATTGTGCACAGAAAGGGTTTCCAAACCGCTGAATCCACACGTGAGTTTAACTCTGTCAGTTGAATGCACACATTGACAACCATTCAGTTAGATAGTTCCGTTTTTGTTTTAGAAGCAGATATTTCTGTGTACAGCCTATGGTCCCATTCACTCGGGAATATCCCAACGCAGCTCCTAGAAGAAACGTGTTTCTGACTCGCTGAATCTCAACATAGTTTCAACTCTCTTAGGTGAACGAACGCACAGCAGAGCAGTTTCAAGGAAACATTTCTCCTGAGCTTTAGACGAAGTTTCCTGCTGTTTAGTACGTATGCCGGCATTGGGCTGGAAATACCGGTAGGGATTCTGCACAGAAAGGGTTTGCAAACGGCTGAATCCACACGTGAGTTTAACTCTGTCAGTTGAATGCACACATTGACAACCATTCAGTTAGATAGCTCCGTTTTGGTTTTAGAAGAAGATATTTCTCTGTACAGCCTATGGTCCCATTCACTCGGGAATATCCCAGCGCAGCTCCTAGAAGAAACGTGTTTCTGACTCGCTGAATCTCAACATAGATTCAACTCTCTTCGGTGAACGAACGCACAGCAGAGCAGTTTCAAGGAAACGTTTCTCCTGAGTTTTAGACGAAGTTTCCTGCTGTTTAGTATGGATGCCGGCATTGGGCTGGAAATACCGGTTTTGGGATTCTGCACAGAATGGGTTTGCAAACCGCTGAAGCCACAGTGAGTTTACCTCTGTCAGTTGAATGCACACATTGACAACCATTCAGTTAGATAGCTCCGTTTTCGTTTTAGAAGCAGATATTTCTCTGTACAGCCTATGGTCCCATTCACTCGGGAATATCCCAATGCAGCTCCTAGAAGAAACGTTTTTCTGACTCGCTGAATCTCAACATAGATTCAACTCTCTTAGGTGAACGAACGCACAGCAGAGCAGTTTCAAGGAAACGTTTCTCCTGAGTTTTAGACGAAGTTTCTTGCAGTTTCGTACGAATGCCGGCATTGAGCTGGAATTACCGGTTTTGGGATTCTGCACAGAAAGGGTTTGTAAACCGCTGATTCCAAACGTGAGTTTAACTCTGTTAGTTGAATGCACACATTGACAACCATTCAGTTAGATAGCACCCTTTTGTTTTTAGGAGCAGATATTTCTCTGTACAGCCTATGGTCCCATTCACTCGGGAATATCCCAACGCAGCTCCTAGAAGAAACGTGTTTGTGACTCGCTGAATCTCAACATAGATTCAACTCTCTTAGGTGATCGAACGCACAGCAGAGCAGTTTCAAGGAAACGTTTCTTCTGAGTTTTAGACGAAGTTTCCTGCTGTTTAGTACGGATGCCGGCATTCAGCTGGAAGTACCGGTTTTGGGATTGTGCACAGAAAGGGTTTCCAAACCGCTGAATCCACACGTGAGTTTAACTCTGTCAGTTGAATGCACACATTGACAACCATTCAGTTAGATAGTTCCGTTTTTGTTTTAGAAGCAGATATTTCTGTGTACAGCCTATGGTCCCATTCACTCGGGAATATCCCAACGCAGCTCCTAGAAGAAACGTGCTTCTGACTCGCTGAATCTCAACATAGTTTCAACTCTCTTAGGTGAACGAACGCACAGCAGAGCAGTTTCAAGGAAACGTTTCTCCTGAGTTTTAGACGAAGTTTCCTGCTGTTTAGTACGTATGCCGGCATTGGGCTGGAAATACCGGTAGGGATTCTGCACAGAAAGGATTTGCAAACCGCTGAATCCACACGTGAGTTTAACTCTGTCAGTTGAATGCACACATTGACAACCATTCAGTTAGATAGCTCCGTTTTGGTTTTAGAAGCAGATATTTCTCTGTACAGCCTATGGTCCCATTCACTCGGGAATATCCCAATGCAGCTCCTAGAAGAAACGTGTTTCTGACTCGCTGAATCTCAACATAGATTCAACTCTCTTAGGTGAACGAACGCACAGCAGAGCAGTTTCAAGGAAACGTTTCTCCTGAGTTTTAGACGAAGGTTCCTGCAGTTTAGTACGAATGCCGGCATTGAGCTGGAATTACCGGTTTTGGGATTCTGCACAGAAAGGGTTTGTAAACCGCTGAATCCAAACGTGAGTTTAACTCTGTCAGTTGAATGCACACATTGACAACCAATCAGTTAGATAGCACCCTTTTGGTTTTAGGAGCAGATATTTCTGTGTACAGCCTATGGTCCCATTCACTCGGGAATATCCCAACGCAGCTCCTAGAAGAAAAGTGTTTCTGACTCGCTGAATCTCAACATAGATTCAACTCTCTTAGGTGATCGAACGCACAGCAGAGCAGTTTCAAAGAAACGTTTCTCCTGAGTTTTAGACGAAGTTTCCTGCTGTTTAGTACGTATGCCGGCATTGGGCTGGAAATACCGGTTTTGGGATTCTGCACAGAAAGGGTTTGCAAACCGCTGAATCCACACGTGAGTTTAACTCTGTCAGTTGAATGCACACATTGACAACCATTCAGTTTGATAGCACCCTTTTGGTTTTAGAAGCAGATATTTCTCTGTACAGCCTATGGTCCCATTCACTCGGGAATATCGCAACGCAGATCCTAGAAGAAACGTGTTTCTGACTCGCTGAATCTCAACATAGATTCAACTCTCTTAGGTGAACGAACGCACAGCAGAGCAGTTTCAAGGAAACGTTTCTCCTGAGTTTTAGACGAAGTTTCCTGCTGTTTAGTACGGATGCCGGCATTGGGGTGGAAATACCGGTTTTGGGATTCTGCACAGAAAGGGTTTGCAAACCGCTGAATCCACACGTGAGTTTACCTTTGTCAGTTGAATGCACACATTGACAACCATCCAGTTAGATAGCTCCGTTTTGGTTTTAGAAGCAGATATTTCTCTGTACAGCCTATGGTCCCATTCACTTGGGAATATCCCAACGCAGCTCCTAGAAGAAACGTGTTTCTGACTCGCTGAATCTCAACATAGATTCAACTCTCTTAGGTGAACGAACGCACAGCAGAGCAGTTTCAAGGAAACGTTTCTCCTGAGTTTTAGACGAAGTTTCCTGCTGTTTAGTATGGATGCCGGCATTGGGCTGGAAATACCGGTTTTGGGATTCTGCACAGAAAGGGTATGCAAACCGCTGAAGCCACACGTGAGTTTAACTCTGTCAGTTGAATGCACACATTGACAACCATTCAGTTAGATAGCTCCGTTTTGGTTTTAGAAGCAGATATTTCTCTGTACAGCCTATGGTCCCATTCACTCGGGAATATCCCAATGCAGCTCCTAGAAGAAACGTGTTTCTGACTCGCTGAATCTCAAGATAGATTCAACTCTCTTAGGTGAACGAACGCACAGCAGAGCAGTTTCAAGGAAACGTTTCTCCTGAGTTTTAGACGAAGGTTCTTGCAGTTTCGTACGAATGCCGGCATTGAGCTGGAATTACCGGTTTTGGGATTCTGCACAGAAAGGGTTTGTAAACCGCTGAATCCAAACGTGAGTTTAACTCTGTTAGTTGAATGCACACATTGACAACCATTCAGTTAGATAGCACCCTTTTGGTTTTAGGAGCAGATATTTCTCTGTACAGCCTATGGTCCCATTCACTCGGGAATATCCCAACGCAGCTCCTAGAAGAAACGTGTTTCTGACTCGCTGAATCTCAACATAGATTCAACTCTCTTAGGTGATCGAACGCACAGCAGAGCAGTTTCAAGGAAACGTTTCTCCTGAGTTTTAGACGAAGTTTCCTGCTGTTTAGTACGGATGCCGGCATTGGGCTGGATGTACCGGTTTTGGGATTCTGCACAGAAAGGGTTTGCAAACCGCTGAATCCACACGTGAGTTTAACTCTCTCAGTTGAATGCACACATTGACAACCATTCAGTTAGATAGCTCCGTTTTGGTTTTAGAAGCATATATTTCTCTGTACAGCCTATGATCCCATTCACTCGGGAATATCCCAACGCAGCTCCTAGAAGAAACGTGTTTCTGACTCGCTGAATCTCAACATAGATTCAACTCTCTTAGGTGAACGAACGCACAGCAGAGCAGTTTCATGGAAACGTTTCTTCTGAGTTTTAGACGAAATTTCCTGCTGTTTAGTACGTATGCCGGCATTGGGCTGGAAATACCGGTTTTGGGATTCTGCACAGAAAGGGTTTGCAAACCGCTGAATCCAAACGTGAGTTTAACTCTGTCAGTTGAATGCACACATTGACAACCATTCAGTTTGATAGCTCCGTTTTGGTTTTAGAAGCAGATATTTCTCTGTACAGCCTATGGTCCCATTCACTCGGGAATATCCCAGCGCAGCTCCTAGAAGAAACGTGTTTCTGACTCGCTGAATCTCAACATAGATTCAACTCTCTTAGGTGATCGAACGCACAGCAGAGCAGTTTCAAGGAAACGTTTCTCCTGAGTTTTAGACGAAGTTTCCTGCTGTTTAGTACGGATGCCGGCATTGGGCTGGATGTACCGGTTTTGGGATTCTGCACAGAAAGGGTTTGCAAACCGCTGAATCCACACGTGAGTTTAACTCTCTCAGTTGAATGCACACATGGACAACCATTCAGTTAGATAGCTCCGTTTTGGTTTTAGAAGCATATATTTCTCTGTACAGCCTATGATCCCATTCACTCGGGAATATCCCAACGAAGCTCCTAGAAGAAACGTGTTTCTGACTCGCTGAATCTCAACATAGATTCAACTCTCTTAGGTGAACGAACGCACAGCAGAGCAGTTTCATGGAAACGTTTCTTCTGAGTTTTAGACGAAATTTCCTGCTGTTTAGTACGTATGCCGGCATTGGGCTGGAAATACCGGTTTTGGGATTCTGCACAGAAAGGGTTTGCAAACCGCTGAATCCAAACGTGAGTTTAACTCTGTCAGTTGAATGCACACATTGACAACCATTCAGTTTGATAGCTCCGTTTTGGTTTTAGAAGCAGATATTTCTCTGTACAGCCTATGGTCCCATTCACTCGGGAATATCCCAGCGCAGCTCCTAGAAGAAACGTGTTTCTGACTCGCTGAATCTCAACATAGATTCAACTCTCTTACGTGAACGAACGCACAGTAGAGCAGTTTCAAGGAATCGTTTCTCCTGAGTTTTAGACGAAGTTTCCTGCTGTTTAGTACGTATGCCGGCATTGGGCTGGAAATACCGGTTTTGGGATTCTGCACAGAAAGGGTTTGCAAACCGCTGAATCCACACGTGAGTTTAACTCTGTCAGTTGAATGTACACTTTGACAACCATTCAGTTAGATAGCTCCGTTTTGCTTTTAGAAGCAGATATTTCTCTGTACAGCCTATGGTCCCATTCACTCGGGAATATCCCAACGCAGTTCCTAGAAGAAACGTGTTTCTGACTCGCTGAATCTCAACATAGATTCAACTCTCTTAGGTGAACGAACGGACAGCAGATCAGTTTCAAGGAAACTTTTCTCCTGAGTTTTAGACGAAGTTTCCTGCTGTTTAGTACGGATGCCGGCATTGAGCTGGAAGTACCGGTTTTGGGATTCAGCACAGAAAGGGTTTCCAAACCGCTGAATCCACACGTGAGTTTAACTCTGTCAGTTGAATGCACACATTGACAACCATTCAGTTAGATAGCTCCGTTTTGGTTTTAGAAGAAGATATTTCTCTGTACAGCCTATGGTCCCATTCACTCGGGAATATCCCAATGCAGCTCCTAGAAGAAACGTGTTTCTGACTCGCTGAATCTCAACATAGATTCAACTCTCTTAGGTGAACGAACGCACAGCAGAGCAGTTTCAAGGAAACGTTTCTCCTGAGTTTTAGACGAAGTTTCCTGCTGTTTAGTATGGATGCCGGCATTGGGCTGGAAATACCGGTTTTGGGATTCTGCACAGAAAGGGTATGCAAACCGCTGAAGCCACACGTGAGTTTAACTCTGTCAGTTGAATGCACACATTGACAACCATTCAGTTAGATAGCTCCGTTTTGGTTTTAGAAGCAGATATTTCTCTGTACAGCCTATGGTCCCATTCACTCGGGAATATCCCAGCGCAGCTCCTAGAAGAAACGTGTTTCTGACTCGCTGAATCTCAACATAGATTCAACTCTCTTCGGTGAACGAACGCACAGCAGAGCAGTTTCAAGGAAACGTTTCTCCTGAGTTTTAGACGAAGTTTCCTGCTGTTTAGTATGGATGCCGGCATTGGGCTGGAAATACCGGTTTTGGGATTCTGCACAGAATGGGTTTGCAAACCGCTGAAGCCACAGTGAGTTTACCTCTGTCAGTTGAATGCACACATTGACAACCATTCAGTTAGATAGCTCCGTTTTGGTTTTAGAAGCAGATATTTCTCTGTACAGCCTATGGTCCCATTCACTCGGGAATATCCCAATGCAGCTCCTAGAAGAAACGTTTTTCTGACTCGCTGAATCTCAACATAGATTCAACTCTCTTAGGTGAACGAACGCACAGCAGAGCAGTTTCAAGGAAACGTTTCCCCTGAGTTTTAGACGAAGTTTCTTGCAGTTTCGTACGAATGCCGGCATTGAGCTGGAATTACCGGTTTTGGGATTCTGCACAGAAAGGGTTTGTAAACCGCTGATTCCAAACGTGAGTTTAACTCTGTTAGTTGAATGCACACATTGACAACCATTCAGTTAGATAGCACCCTTTTGTTTTTAGGAGCAGATATTTCTCTGTACAGCCTATGGTCCCATTCACTCGGGAATATCCCAACGCAGCTCCTAGAAGAAACGTGTTTGTGACTCGCTGGATCTCAACATAGATTCAACTCTCTTAGGTGATCGAACGCACAGCAGAGCAGTTTCAAGGAAACGTTTCTTCTGAGTTTTAGACGAAGTTTCCTGCTGTTTAGTACGGATGCCGGCATTCAGCTGGAAGTACCGGTTTTGGGATTGTGCACAGAAAGGGTTTCCAAACCGCTGAATCCACACGTGAGTTTAACTCTGTCAGTTGAATGCACACATTGACAACCATTCAGTTAGATAGTTCCGTTTTTGTTTTAGAAGCAGATATTTCTGTGTACAGCCTATGGTCCCATTCACTCGGGAATATCCCAACGCAGCTCCTAGAAGAAACGTGCTTCTGACTCGCTGAATCTCAACATAGTTTCAACTCTCTTAGGTGAACGAACGCACAGCAGAGCAGTTTCAAGGAAACGTTTCTCCTGAGTTTTAGACGAAGTTTCCTGCTGTTTAGTACGTATGCCGGCATTGGGCTGGAAATACCGGTAGGGATTCTGCACAGAAAGGATTTGCAAACCGCTGAATCCACACGTGAGTTTAACTCTGTCAGTTGAATGCACACATTGACAACCATTCAGTTAGATAGCTCCGTTTTGGTTTTAGAAGCAGATATTTCTCTGTACAGCCTATGGTCCCATTCACTCGGGAATATCCCAATGCAGCTCCTAGAAGAAACGTGTTTCTGACTCGCTGAATCTCAACATAGATTCAACTCTCTTAGGTGAACGAACGCACAGCAGAGCAGTTTCAAGGAAACGTTTCTCCTGAGTTTTAGACGAAGGTTCCTGCAGTTTAGTACGAATGCCGGCATTGAGCTGGAATTACCGGTTTTGGGATTCTGCACAGAAAGGGTTTGTAAACCGCTGAATCCACACGTGAGTTTAACTCTGTCAGTTGAATGCACACATTGACAACCATTCAGTTAGATAGCACCCTTTTGGTTTTAGGAGCAGATATTTCTGTGTACAGCCTATGGTCCCATTCACTCGGGAATATCCCAACGCAGCTCCTAGAAGAAAAGTGTTTCTGACTCGCTGAATCTCAACATAGATTCAACTCTCTTAGGTGATCGAACGCACAGCAGAGCAGTTTCAAAGAAACGTTTCTCCTGAGTTTTAGACGAAGTTTCCTGCTGTTTAGTACGGATGCCGGCATTGGGCTGGAAATACCGGTTTTGGGATTCTGCACAGAAAGGGTTTGCAAACCGCTGAATCCACACGTGAGTTTAACTCTGTCAGTTGAATGCACACATTGACAACCATTCATTTAGATAGCTCCGTTTTGGTTTTAGAAGCAGATATTTCTCTGTACAGCCTATGGTCCCATTCACTCGGGAATATCCCAACGCAGCTCCTGGAAGAAACGTGTTTCTGACTCGCTGAATCTCAACATAGATTCAACTCTCTTAGGTGAACGAACGCACAGCAGAGCAGTTTCATCGAAACGTTTCTCCTGAGTTTTAGACGAAGTTTCCTGCTGTTTAGTACGTATGCCGGCATTGGGCTGGAAATACCGGTTTTGGGATTCTGCACAGAAAGGGTTTGCAAACCGCTGAATCCACACGTGAGTTTAACTCTGTCAGTTGAATGCACACATTGACAACCATTCAGTTTGATAGCACCCTTTTGGTTTTAGAAGCAGATATTTCTCTGTACAGCCTATGGTCCCATTCACTCGGGAATATCGCAACGCAGATCCTAGAAGAAACGTGTTTCTGACTCGCTGAATCTCAACATAGATTCAACTCTCTTAGGTGAACGAACGCACAGCAGAGCAGTTTCAAGGAAACGTTTCTCCTGAGTTTTAGACGAAGTTTCCTGCTGTTTAGTACGGATGCCGGCATTGGGGTGGAAATACCGGTTTTGGGATTCTGCACAGAAAGGGTTTGTAAACCGCTGAATCCACACGTGAGTTTACCTTTGTCAGTTGAATGCACACATTGACAACCATCCAGTTAGATAGCTCCGTTTTGGTTTTAGAAGCAGATATTTCTCTGTACAGCCTATGGTCCCATTCACTTGGGAATATCCCAACGCAGCTCCTAGAAGAAACGTGTTTCTGACTCGCTGAATCTCAACATAGATTCAACTCTCTTAGGTGAACGAACGCACAGCAGAGCAGTTTCAAGGAAACGTTTCTCCTGAGTTTTAGACGAAGTTTCCTGCTGTTTAGTATGGATGCCGGCATTGGGCTGGAAATACCGGTTTTGGGATTCTGCACAGAAAGGGTATGCAAACCGCTGAAGCCACACGTGAGTTTAACTCTGTCAGTTGAATGCACACATTGACAACCATTCAGTTAGATAGCTCCGTTTTGGTTTTAGAAGCAGATATTTCTCTGTACAGCCTATGGTCCCATTCACTCGGGAATATCCCAATGCAGCTCCTAGAAGAAACGTGTTTCTGACTCGCTGAATCTCAAGATAGATTCAACTCTCTTAGGTGAACGAACGCACAGCAGAGCAGTTTCAAGGAAACGTTTCCCTGAGTTTTAGACGAAGGTTCTTGCAGTTTCGTACGAATGCCGGCATTGAGCTGGAATTACCGGTTTTGGGATTCTGCACAGAAAGGGTTTGTAAACCGCTGAATCCAAACGTGAGTTTAACTCTGTTAGTTGAATGCACACATTGACAACCATTCAGTTAGATAGCACCCTTTTGGTTTTAGGAGCAGATATTTCTCTGTACAGCCTATGGTCCCATTCACTCGGGAATATCCCAACGCAGCTCCTAGAAGAAACGTGTTTCTGACTCGCTGAATCTCAACATAGATTCAACTCTCTTAGGTGATGGAACGCACAGCAGAGCAGTTTCAAGGAAACGTTTCTCCTGAGTTTTAGACGAAGTTTCCTGCTGTTTAGTACGGATGCCGGCATTGGGCTGGATGTACCGGTTTTGGGATTCTGCACAGAAAGGGTTTGCAAACCGCTGAATCCACACGTGAGTTTAACTCTCTCAGTTGAATGCACACATTGACAACCATTCAGTTAGATAGCTCCGTTTTGGTTTTAGAAGCATATATTTCTCTGTACAGCCTATGATCCCATTCACTCGGGAATATCCCAACGCAGCTCCTAGAAGAAACGTGTTTCTGACTCGCTGAATCTCAACATAGATTCAACTCTCTTAGGTGAACGAACGCACAGCAGAGCAGTTTCACGGAAACGTTTCTTCTGAGTTTTAGACGAAATTTCCTGCTGTTTAGTACGTATGCCGGCATTGGGCTGGAAATACCGGTTTTGGGATTCTGCACAGAAAGGGTTTGCAAACCGCTGAATCCAAACGTGAGTTTAACTCTGTCAGTTGAATGCACACATTGACAACCATTCAGTTTGATAGCTCCGTTTTGGTTTTAGAAGCAGATATTTCTCTGTACAGCCTATGGTCCCATTCACTCGGGAATATCCCAGCGCAGCTCCTAGAAGAAACGTGTTTCTGACTCGCTGAATCTCAACATAGATTCAACTCTCTTACGTGAACGAACGCACAGTAGAGCAGTTTCAAGGAATCGTTTCTCCTGAGTTTTAGACGAAGTTTCCTGCTGTTTAGTACGTATGCCGGCATTGGGCTGGAAATACCGGTTTTGGGATTCTGCACAGAAAGGGTTTGCAAACCGCTGAATCCACACGTGAGTTTAACTCTGTCAGTTGAATGTACACTTTGACAACCATTCAGTTAGATAGCTCCGTTTTGCTTTTAGAAGCAGATATTTCTCTGTACAGCCTATGGTCCCATTCACTCGGGAATATCCCAACGCAGTTCCTAGAAGAAACGTGTTTCTGACTCGCTGAATCTCAACATAGATTCAACTCTCTTAGGTGAACGAACGCACAGCAGAGCAGTTTCAAGGAAACGTTTCTCCTGAGTTTTAGACGAAGTTTCCTGCTGTTTAGTACGGATGCCGGCATTGAGCTGGAATTACCGGTTTTGGGATTCAGCACAGAAAGTGTTTCCAAACCGCTGAATCCACACGTGAGTTTAACTCTGTCAGTTGAATGCACACATTGACAACCATTCAGTTAGATAGCTCCGTTTTGGTTTTAGAAGAAGATATTTCTCTGTACAGCCTATGGTCCCATTCACTCGGGAATATCCCAATGCAGCTCCTAGAAGAAACGTGTTTCTGACTCGCTGAATCTCAACATAGATTCAACTCTCTTAGGTGAACGAACGCACAGCAGAGCAGTTTCAAGGAAACGTTTCTCCTGAGTTTTAGACGAAGTTTCCTGCTGTTTAGTATGGATGCCGGCATTGGGCTGGAAATACCGGTTTTGGGATTCTGCACAGAAAGGGTATGCAAACCGCTGAAGCCACACGTGAGTTTAACTCTGTCAGTTGAATGCGCACATTGACAACCATTCAGTTAGATAGCTCCGTTTTGGTTTTAGAAGCAGATATTTCTCTGTACAGCCTATGGTCCCATTCACTCGGGAATATCCCAATGCAGCTCCTAGAAGAAACGTGTTTCTGACTCGCTGAATCTCAAGATAGATTCAACTCTCTTAGGTGAACGAACGCACAGCAGAGCAGTTTCAAGGAAACGTTTCTCCTGAGTTTTAGACGAAGGTTCTTGCAGTTTCGTACGAATGCCGGCATTGAGCTGGAATTACCGGTTTTGGGATTCTGCACAGAAAGGGTTTGTAAACCGCTGAATCCAAACGTGAATTTAACTCTGTTAGTTGAATGCAACCATTGACAACCATTCAGTTAGATAGCACCCTTTTGGTTTTAGGAGCAGATATTTCTCTGTACAGCCTATGGTCCCATTCACTCGGGAATATCCCAACGCAGCTCCTAGAAGAAACGTGTTTCTGACTCGCTGAATCTCAACATAGATTCAACTCTCTTAGGTGATGGAACGCACAGCAGAGCAGTTTCAAGGAAACGTTTCTCCTGAGTTTTAGACGAAGTTTCCTGCTGTTTAGTACGTATGCCGGCATTGGGCTGGAAATACCGGTTTTGGGATTCTGCACAGAAAGGGTTTGCAAACCGCTGAATCCACACGTGAGTTTAACTCTCTCAGTTGAATGCACACATTGACAACCATTCAGTTAGATAGCTCCGTTTTGGTTTTAGAAGCAGATATTTCTCTGTACAGCCTATGGTCCCATTCACTCGGGAATATCCCAGCGCAGCTCCTAGAAGAAACGTGTTTCTGACTCGCTGAATCTCAACATAGATTCAACTCTCTTACGTGAACGAACGCACAGTAGAGCAGTTTCAAGGAATCGTTTCTCCTGAGTTTTAGACGAAGTTTCCTGCTGTTTAGTACGTATGCCGGCATTGGGCTGGAAATACCGGTTTTGGGATTCTGCACAGAAAGGGTTTGCAAACCGCTGAATCCACACGTGAGTTTAACTCTGTCAGTTGAATGTACACTTTGACAACCATTCAGTTAGATAGCTCCGTTTTGCTTTTAGAAGCAGATATTTCTCTGTACAGCCTATGGTCCCATTCACTCGGGAATATCCCAACGCAGTTCCTAGAAGAAACGTGTTTCTGACTCGCTGAATCTCAACATAGATTCAACTCTCTTAGGTGAACGAACGCACAGCAGAGCAGTTTCAAGGAAACGTTTCTCCTGAGTTTTAGACGAAGTTTCCTGCTGTTTAGTACGGATGCCGGCATTGAGCTGGAAGTACCGGTTTTGGGATTCAGCACAGAAAGGGTTTCCAAACCGCTGAATCCACACGTGAGTTTAACTCTGTCAGTTGAATGCACACATTGACAACCATTCAGTTAGATAGTTCCGTTTTTGTTTTAGAAGCAGATATTTCTGTGTACAGCCTATGGTCCCATTCACTCGGGAATATCCCAACGCAGCTCCTAGAAGAAACGTGTTTGTGACTCGCTGAATCTCAACATAGATTCAACTCTCTTAGGTGATCGAACGCACAGCAG
This sequence comes from Aotus nancymaae, assembly GCF_030222135.1. Classification (NCBI taxonomy): domain Eukaryota; kingdom Metazoa; phylum Chordata; class Mammalia; order Primates; family Aotidae; genus Aotus; species Aotus nancymaae. The sequence goes on along the minus strand of NW_026988568.1, from coordinate 3,641,885 downwards.
AGCAGTTTCAAGGAAACGTTTCTTCTGAGTTTTAGACGAAGTTTCCTGCTGTTTAGTACGGATGCCGGCATTCAGCTGGAAGTACCGGTTTTGGGATTGTGCACAGAAAGGGTTTCCAAACCGCTGAATCCACACGTGAGTTTAACTCTGTCAGTTGAATGCACACATTGACAACCATTCAGTTAGATAGTTCCTTTTTTGTTTTAGAAGCAGATATTTCTGTGTACAGCCTATGGTCCCATTCACTTGGGAATATCCCAACGCAGCTCCTAGAAGAAACGTGCTTCTGACTCGCTGAATCTCAACATAGATTCAACTCTCTTTGTTGAACGAACGCACAGCAGAGCAGTTTCAAGGAAACGTTTCTCCTGAGTTTTAGACGAAGTTTCCTGCTGTTTAGTACGTATGCCGGCATTGGGCTGGAAATACCGGTAGGGATTCTGCACAGACAGGATTTGCAAACCGCTGAATCCACACGTGAGTTTAACTCTGTCAGTTGAATGCACACATTGACAACCATTCAGTTGGATAGCTCCGTTTTGGTTTTAGAAGCAGATATTTCTCTGTACAGCCTATGGTCCCATTCACTCGGGAATATCCCAATGCAGCTCCTAGAAGAAACGTGTTTCTGACTCGCTGAATCTCAACATAGATTCAACTCTCTTAGGTGAACGAACGCACAGCAGAGCAGTTTCAAGGAAACGTTTCTCCTGAGTTTTAGACGAAGGTTCCTGCAGTTTAGTACGAATGCCGGCATTGAGCTGGAATTACCGGTTTTGGGATTCTGCACAGAAAGGGTTTGTAAACCGCTGAATCCAAACGTGAGTTTAACTCTGTCAGTTGAATGCACACATTGACAACCATTCATTTAGATAGTTCCGTTTTGGTTTTAGAAGCAGATATTTCTCTGTACAGCCTATGGTCCCATTCACTCGGGAATATCCCAACGCAGCTCCTGGAAGAAACGTGTTTCTGACTCGCTGAATCTCAACATAGATTCAACTCTCTTAGGTGAACGAACGCACAGCAGAGCAGTTTCATCGAAACGTTTCTCCTGAGTTTTAGACGAAGTTTCCTGCTGTTTAGTACGTATGCCGGCATTGGGCTGGAAATACCGGTTTTGGGATTCTGCACAGAAAGGGTTTGCAAAACGCTGAATCCACACGTGAGTTTAACTCTGTCAGTTGAATGCACACGTTGACAACCATTCAGTTTGATAGCACCCTTTTGGTTTTAGAAGCAGATATTTCTCTGTACAGCCTATGGTCCCATTCACTCGGGAATATCGCAACGCAGATCCTAGAAGAAACGTGTTTCTGACTCGCTGAATCTCAACATAGATTCAACTCTCTTAGGTGAACGAACGCACAGCAGAGCAGTTTCAAGGAAACGTTTCTCCTGAGTTTTAGACGAAGTTTCCTGCTGTTTAGTACGGATGCCGGCATTGGGGTGGAAATACCGGTTTTGGGATTCTGCACAGAAAGGGTTTGCAAACCTCTGAATCCACACGTGAGTTTACCTTTGTCAGTTGAATGCACACATTGACAACCATCTAGTTAGAGAGCTCCGTTTTGGTTTTAGAAGCAGATATTTCTCTGTACAGCCTATGGTCCCATTCACTTGGGAATATCCCAACGCAGCTCCTAGAAGAAACGTGTTTCTGACTCGCTGAATCTCAACATAGATTCAACTCTCTTAGGTGAACGAACGCACAGCAGAGCAGTTTCAAGGAAACGTTTCTCCTGAGTTTTAGACGAAGTTTCCTGCTGTTTAGTATGGATGCCGGCATTGGGCTGGAAATACCGGTTTTGGGATTCTGCACAGAAAGGGTATGCAAACCGCTGAAGCCACACGTGAGTTTAACTCTGTCAGTTGAATGCACACATTGACAACCATTCAGTTAGATAGCTCCGTTTTGGTTTTAGAAGCAGATATTTCTCTGTACAGCCTATGGTCCCATTCACTCGGGAATATCCCAATGCAGCTCCTAGAAGAAACGTGTTTCTGACTCGCTGAATCTCAAGATAGATTCAACTCTCTTAGGTGAACGAACGCACAGCAGAGCAGTTTCATGGAAACGTTTCTCCTGAGTTTTAGACGAAGGTTCTTGCAGTTTCGTACGAATGCCGGCATTGAGCTGGAATTACCGGTTTTGGGATTCTGCACAGAAAGGTTTTGTAAACCGCTGAATCCAAACGTGAGTTTAACTCTGTTAGTTGAATGCACACATTGACAACCATTCAGTTAGATAGCACCCTTTTGGTTTTAGGAGCAGATATTTCTCTGTACAGCCTATGGTCCCATTCACTCGGGAATATCCCAACGCAGCTCCTAGAAGAATCGTGTTTCTGACTCGCTGAATCTCAACATAGATTCAACTCTCTTAGGTGATCGAACGCACAGCAGAGCAGTTTCAAGGAAACGTTTCTCCTGAGTTTTAGACGAAGTTTCCTGCTGTTTAGTACGGATGCCGGCATTGGGCTGGATGTACCGGTTTTGGGATTCTGCACAGAAAGGATTTGCAAACCGCGGAATCCACACGTGAGTTTAACTCTCTCAGTTGAATGCACACATTGACAACCATTCAGTTAGATAGCTCCGTTTTGGTTTTAGAAGCATATAATTCTCTGTACAGCCTATGATCCCATTCACTCGGGAATATCCCAACGCAGCTCCTAGAAGAAACGTGTTTCTGACTCGCTGAATCTCAACATAGATTCAACTCTCTTAGGTGAACGAACGCACAGCAGAGCAGTTTCATGGAAACGTTTCTTCTGAGTTTTAGACGAAATTTCCTGCTGTTTAGTACGTATGCCGGCATTGGGCTGGAAATACCGGTTTTGGGATTCTGCACAGAAAGGGTTTGCAAACCGCTGAATCCAAACGTGAGTTTAACTCTGTCAGTTGAATGCACACATTGACAACCATTCAGTTTGATAGCTCCGTTTTGGTTTTAGAAGCAGATATTTCTCTGTACAGCCTATGGTCCCATTCACTCGGGAATATCCCAGCGCAGCTCCTAGAAGAAACGTGTTTCTGACTCGCTGCATCGCAACATAGATTCAACTCTCTTACGTGAACGAACGCACAGTAGAGCAGTTTCAAGGAATCGTTTCTCCTGAGTTTTAGACGAAGTTTCCTGCTGTTTAGTACGTATGCCGGCATTGGGCTGGAAATACCGGTTTTGGGATTCTGCACAGAAAGGGTTTGCAAACCGCTGAATCCACACGTGAGTTTAACTCTGTCAGTTGAATGTACACTTTGACAACCATTCAGTTAGATAGCTCCGTTTTGCTTTTAGAAGCAGATATTTCTCTGTACAGCCTATGGTCCCATTCACTCGGGAATATCCCAACGCAGTTCCTAGAAGAAACGTGTTTCTGACTCGCTGAATCTCAACATAGATTCAACTCTCTTAGGTGAACGAACGGACAGCAGATCAGTTTCAAGGAAACTTTTCTCCTGAGTTTTAGACGAAGTTTCCTGCTGTTTAGTACGGATGCCGGCATTGAGCTGGAAGTACCGGTTTTGGGATTCAGCACAGAAAGGGTTTCCAAACCGCTGAATCCACACGTGAGTTTAACTCTGTCAGTTGAATGCACACATTGACAACCATTCAGTTAGATAGCTCCGTTTTGGTTTTAGAAGAAGATATTTCTCTGTACAGCCTATGGTCCCATTCACTCGGGAATATCCCAATGCAGCTCCTAGAAGAAACGTGTTTCTGACTCGCTGAATCTCAACATAGATTCAACTCTCTTAGGTGAACGAACGCACAGCAGAGCAGTTTCAAGGAAACGTTTCTCCTGAGTTTTAGACGAAGTTTCCTGCTGTTTAGTATGGATGCCGGCATTGGGCTGGAAATACCGGTTTTGGGATTCTGCACAGAAAGGGTATGCAAACCGCTGAAGCCACACGTGAGTTTAACTTTGTCAGTTGAATGCACACATTGACAACCATTCAGTTAGATAGCTCCGTTTTGGTTTTAGAAGCAGATATTTCTCTGTACAGCCTATGGTCCCATTCACTCGGGAATATCCCAATGCAGCTCCTAGAAGAAACGTGTTTCTGACTCGCTGAATCTCAAGATAGATTCAACTCTCTTAGGTGAACGAACGCACAGCAGAGCAGTTTCAAGGAAACGTTTCTCCTGAGTTTTAGACGAAGGTTCTTGCAGTTTCGTACGAATGCCGGCATTGAGCTGGAATTACCGGTTTTGGTATTCTGCACAGAAAGGGTTTGTAAACCGCTGAATCCAAACGTGAATTTAACTCTGTTAGTTGAATGCAAACATTGACAACCATTCAGTTAGATAGCACCCTTTTGGTTTTAGGAGCAGATATTTCTCTGTACAGCCTATGGTCCCATTCACTCGGGAATATCCCAACGCAGCTCCTAGAAGAAACGTGTTTCTCACTCGCTGAATCTCAACATAGATTCAACTCTCTTAGGTGAACGAACGCACAGCAGAGCATTTTCAAGGAAACGTTTCTCCTGAGTTTTAGACGAAGGTTCCTGCAGTTTAGTACGAATGCCGGCATTCAGCTGGAATTACCGGTTTTGGGATTCTGCACAGAAAGGGTTTGTAAACCGCTGAATCCAAATGTTAGTTTAACTCTGTCAGTTGAATGCACACATTGACAACCATTCAGTTAGATAGCACCCTTTTGGTTTTAGGAGCAGATATTTCTCTGTACAGCCAATGGTCCCATTCACTCGGGAATATCCCAACGCAGCTCCTAGAAGAAACGTGTTTCTGACTCGCTGAATCTCAACATAGATTCAACTCTCTTAGTTGATCGAACGCACAGCAGAGCAGTTTCAAAGAAACGTTTCTCCTGAGTTTTAGACGAAGTTTCCTGCTGTTTAGTACGGATGCCGGCATTGGGCTGGAAATACCGGTTTTGGGATTCTGCACAGAAAGGGTTTGCAAACCGCTGAATCCACACGTGAGTTTAACTCTCTCAGTTGAATGCACACATTGACAACCATTCATTTAGATAGCTCCGTTTTGGTTTTAGAAGCAGATATTTCTCTGTAGAGCCTATGGTCCCATTCACTCGGGAATATCCCAACGCAGCTCCTGGAAGAAACGTGTTTCTGACTCGCTGAATCTCAACATAGATTCAACTCTCTTAGGTGAACGAACGCACAGCAGAGCAGTTTCATGGAAACGTTTCTCCTGATTTTAGACGAAGTTTCCTGCTGTTTAGTACGGATGCCGGCATTGGGGTGGAAATACCGGTTTTGGGATTCTGCACAGAAAGGGTTTGCAAACCGCTGAATCCACACGTGAGTTTAACTTTGTCAGTTGAATGCACACATTGACAACCATCCAGTTAGATAGCTCCGTTTTGTTTTTAGAAGCAGATATTTCTCTGTACAGCCTATGGTCCCTTTCACTCGGGAATATCCCAACGCAGCTCCTAGAAGAAACGTGTTTCTGACTCGCTGAATCTCAACATAGATTCAACTCTCTTAGGTGAACGAACGCACAGCAGAGCAGTTTCAAGGAAACGTTTCTCCTGAGTTTTAGACGAAGTTTCCTGCTGTTTAGTACGTATGCCGGCATTGGGCTGGAAATACCGGTTTTGGGATTCTGCACAGAAAGCGTTTGCAAACCGCTGAATCCACACGTGAGTTTAACTCTGTCAGTTGAATGCACACATTGACAACCATTCAATTAGATAGCACCCTTTTGGTTTTAGAAGCAGATATTTCTCTGTACAGCCTATGGTCCCATTCACTCGGGAATATCCCAACGCAGCTCCTAGAAGAAACGTGTTTCTGACTCGCTGAATCTCAACATAGATTCAACTCTCTTAGGTGAACGAACGCACAGCAGAGCAGTTTCAAGGAAACTTTTCTCCTGAGTTTTAGACGAAGTTTCCTGCTGTTTAGTACGTATGCCGGCATTGGGCTGGAAATACCGGTTTTGGGATTCTGCACAGAAAGGGTTTGCAAACCGGTGAATCCACACGTGAGTTTAACTCTCTCAGTTGAATGCACACATTGACAACCATTCAGTTAGATAGCTCCGTTTTGCTTTTAGAAGCAGATATTTCTCTGTACATCCTATGGTCCCATTCACTCGGGAATATCCCAACGCAGCTCCTAGAAGAAACGTGTTTCTCACTCGCTGAATCTCAACATAGATTCAACTCTCTTAGGTGAACGAACGCACAGCAGAGCAGTTTCAAGGAAACGTTTCTCCTGAGTTTTAGACGAAGTTTCCTGCTGTTTAGTACGGATGCCGGCATTGGGCTGGAAATACCGGTTTTGGGATTCTGCACAGAAAGGGTTTGCAAACCGCTGAATCCAAACGTGAGTCTAACTCTGTCAGTTGATTGCACACATTGACAACCATTCAGTTTGATAGCACCCTTTCGGTTTTAGAAGCAGATATTTCTCTGTACAGCCTATGGTCCCATTCACTCGGGAATATCCCAGCGCAGCTCCTAGAAGAAACGTGTTTCTGACTCGCTGCATCGCAACATAGATTCAACTCTCTTACGTGAACGAACGCACAGCAGAGCAGTTTCAAGGAATCGTTTCTCCTGAGTTTTAGTCGAAGTTTCCTGCTGTTTAGTACGTATGCCGGCATTGGGGTGGAAATACCGGTTTTTGGATTCTGCACAGAAAGGGTTTGCAAACCGCTGAATCCACACGTGAGTTTATCTCTGTCAGTTGAATGCACACATTGTCAACCATTCATTTAGATAGCTCCGTTTTGGTTTTAGAAGCAGATATTTCTCTGTACAGCCTATGGTCCCATTCACTCGGGAATATCCCAACGCAGGTCCTAGAAGAAACGTGTTTCTGACTCGCTGAATCTCAACATAGATTCAACTTTCTTAGGTGAACGAACGCACAGCAGAGCAGTTTCAAGGAAACGTTTCTCCTGAGTTTTAGACGAAGGTTCTTGCAGTTTCGTACGAATGACGGCATTGAGCTGGAATTACCGGTTTTGGGATTCTGCACAGAAAGAGTTTTTAAACTGCTGAATCCAAACGTGAGTTTAATTCTGTCAGTTGAATGCACACATTGACAACCATTCAGTTAGATAGCTCCGTTTTGGTTTTAGGAGCAGATATTTCTCTTTACAACCTATGGTCCCATTCACTCGGGAATATCCCAACGCAGCTCCTAGAAGAAACGTGTTTCTGACTCGCTGAATCTCAACATAGATTCAGCTCTCTTAGGTGAACGAACGCACAGCAGAGCAGTTTCAAGGAAACGTTTCTCCTGAGTTTTAGACGAAGTTTCCTGCTGTTTAGTACGGATGCCGGCATTCAGCTGGAATTACCGGTTTTGGGATTCTGCACAGAAAGGGTTTGTAAACCGCTGAATCCAAACGTTAGTTTAACTCTGTCAGTTGAATGCACACATTGACAACCATTCAGTTAGATAGCACCCTTTTGGTTTTAGGAGCAGATATTTCTCTGTACAGCCAATGGTCCCATTCACTCGGGAATATCCCAACGCAGCTCCTAGAAGAAACGTGTTTCTGACTCGCTGAATCTCAACATAGATTCAACTCTCTTAGGTGATCGAACGCACAGCAGAGCAGTTTCAAAGAAACGTTTCTCCTGAGTTTTAGACGAAGTTTCCTGCTGTTTAGTACGGATGCCGGCATTGGGCTGGAAATACCGGTTTTGGGATTCTGCACAGAAAGGGTTTGCAAACCGCTGAATCCACACGTGAGTTTAACTCTGTCAGTTGAATGCACACATTGACAACCATTCATTTAGATAGCTCCGTTTTGGTTTTAGAAGCAGATATTTCTCTGTACAGCCTATGGTCCCATTCACTCGGGAATATCCCAACGCAGCTCCTGGAAGAAACGTGTTTCTGACTCGCTGAATCTCAACATAGATTCAACTCTCTTAGGTGAACGAACGCACAGCAGAGCAGTTTCATGGAAACGTTTCTCCTGATTTTAGACGAAGTTTCCTGCTGTTTAGTACGGATGCCGGCATTGGGGTGGAAATACCGGTTTTGGGATTCTGCACAGAAAGGGTTTGCAAACCGCTGAATCCACACGTGAGTTTAACTTTGTCAGTTGAATGCACACATTGACAACCATCCAGTTAGATAGCTCCGTTTTGTTTTTAGAAGCAGATATTTCTCTGTACAGCCTATGGTCCCTTTCACTCGGGAATATCCCAACGCAGCTCCTAGAAGAAACGTGTTTCTGACTCGCTGAATCTCAACATAGATTCAACTCTCTTAGGTGAACGAACGCACAGCAGAGCAGTTTCAAGGAAACGTTTCTCCTGAGTTTTAGACGAAGTTTCCTGCTGTTTAGTACGTATGCCGGCATTGGGCTGGAAATACCGGTTTTGGGATTCTGCACAGAAAGCGTTTGCAAACCGCTGAATCCACACGTGAGTTTAACTCTGTCAGTTGAATGCACACATTGACAACCATTCAATTAGATAGCACCCTTTTGGTTTTAGAAGCAGATATTTCTCTGTACAGCCTATGGTCCCATTCACTCGGGAATATCCCAACGCAGCTCCTAGAAGAAACGTGTTTCTGACTCGCTGAATCTCAACATAGATTCAACTCTCTTAGGTGAACGAACGCACAGCAGAGCAGTTTCAAGGAAACTTTTCTCCTGAGTTTTAGACGAAGTTTCCTGCTGTTTAGTACGTATGCCGGCATTGGGCTGGAAATACCGGTTTTGGGATTCTGCACAGAAAGGGTTTGCAAACCGGTGAATCCACACGTGAGTTTAACTCTCTCAGTTGAATCCACACATTGACAACCATTCAGTTAGATAGCTCCGTTTTGCTTTTAGAAGCAGATATTTCTCTGTACATCCTATGGTCCCATTCACTCGGGAATATCCCAACGCAGCTCCTAGAAGAAACGTGTTTCTCACTCGCTGAATCTCAACATAGATTCAACTCTCTTAGGTGAACGAACGCACAGCAGAGCAGTTTCAAGGAAACGTTTCTCCTGAGTTTTAGACGAAGTTTCCTGCTGATTAGTACGGATGCCGGCATTGGGCTGGAAATACCGGTTTTGGGATTCTGCACAGAAAGGGTTTGCAAACCGCTGAATCCAAACGTGAGTCTAACTCTGTCAGTTGAATGCACACATTGACAACCATTCAGTTTGATAGCACCCTTTCGGTTTTAGAAGCAGATATTTCTCTGTACAGCCTATGGTCCCATTCACTCGGGAATATCCCAGCGCAGCTCCTAGAAGAAACGTGTTTCTGACTCGCTGCATCGCAACATAGATTCAACTCTCTTACGTGAACGAACGCACAGCAGAGCAGTTTCAAGGAATCGTTTCTCCTGAGTTTTAGTCGAAGTTTCCTGCTGTTTAGTACGTATGCCGGCATTGGGGTGGAAATACCGGTTTTTGGATTCTGCACAGAAAGGGTTTGCAAACCGCTGAATCCACACGTGAGTTTATCTCTGTCAGTTGAATGCACACATTGGCAACCATTCATTTAGATAGCTCCGTTTTGGTTTTAGAAGCAGATATTTCTCTGTACAGCCTATGGTCCCATTCACTCGGGAATATCCCAACGCAGGTCCTAGAAGAAACGTGTTTCTGACTCGCTGAATCTCAACATAGATTCAACTTTCTTAGGTGAACGAACGCACAGCAGAGCAGTTTCAAGGAAACGTTTCTCCTGAGTTTTAGACGAAGGTTCTTGCAGTTTCGTACGAATGACGGCATTGAGCTGGAATTACCGGTTTTGGGATTCTGCACAGAAAGGGTTTTTAAACCGCTGAATCCAAACGTGAGTTTAATTCTGTCAGTTGAATGCACACATTGACAACCATTCAGTTAGATAGCTCCGTTTTGGTTTTAGGAGCAGATATTTCTCTTTACAACCTATGGTCCCATTCACTCGGGAATATCCCAACGCAGCTCCTAGAAGAAACGTGTTTCTGACTCGCTGAATCTCAACATAGATTCAGCTCTCTTAGGTGAACGAACGCACAGCAGAGCAGTTTCAAGGAAACGTTTCTCCTGAGTTTTAGACGAAGTTTCCTGCTGTTTAGTACGGATGCCGGCATTCAGCTGGAATTACCGGTTTTGGGATTCTGCACAGAAAGGGTTTGTAAACCGCTGAATCCAAACGTTAGTTTAACTCTGTCAGTTGAATGCACACATTGACAACCATTCAGTTAGATAGCACCCTTTTGGTTTTAGGAGCAGATATTTCTCTGTACAGCCAATGGTCCCATTCACTCGGGAATATCCCAACGCAGCTCCTAGAAGAAACGTGTTTCTGACTCGCTGAATCTCAACATAGATTCAACTCTCTTAGGTGATCGAACGCACAGCAGAGCAGTTTCAAAGAAACGTTTCTCCTGAGTTTTAGACGAAGTTTCCTGCTGTTTAGTACGGATGCCGGCATTGGGCTGGAAATACCGGTTTTGGGATTCTGCACAGAAAGGGTTTGCAAACCGCTGAATCCACACGTGAGTTTAACTCTGTCAGTTGAATGCACACATTGACAACCATTCATTTAGATAGCTCCGTTTTGGTTTTAGAAGCAGATATTTCTCTGTACAGCCTATGGTCCCATTCACTCGGGAATATCCCAACGCAGCTCCTGGAAGAAACGTGTTTCTGACTCGCTGAATCTCAACATAGATTCAACTCTCTTAGGTGAACGAACGCACAGCAGAGCAGTTTCATGGAAACGTTTCTCCTGATTTTAGACGAAGTTTCCTGCTGTTTAGTACGGATGCCGGCATTGGGGTGGAAATACCGGTTTTGGGATTCTGCACAGAAAGGGTTTGCAAACCGCTGAATCCACACGTGAGTTTAACTTTGTCAGTTGAATGCACACATTGACAACCATCCAGTTAGATAGCTCCGTTTTGTTTTTAGAAGCAGATATTTCTCTGTACAGCCTATGGTCCCTTTCACTCGGGAATATCCCAACGCAGCTCCTAGAAGAAACGTGTTTCTGACTCGCTGAATCTCAACATAGATTCAACTCTCTTAGGTGAACGAACGCACAGCAGAGCAGTTTCAAGGAAACGTTTCTCCTGAGTTTTAGACGAAGTTTCCTGCTGTTTAGTACGTATGCCGGCATTGGGCTGGAAATACCGGTTTTGGGATTCTGCACAGAAAGCGTTTGCAAACCGCTGAATCCACACGTGAGTTTAACTCTGTCAGTTGAATGCACACATTGACAACCATTCAATTAGATAGCACCCTTTTGGTTTTAGAAGCAGATATTTCTCTGTACAGCCTATGGTCCCATTCACTCGGGAATATCCCAACGCAGCTCCTAGAAGAAACGTGTTTCTGACTCGCTGAATCTCAACATAGATTCAACTCTCTTAGGTGAACGAACGCACAGCAGAGCAGTTTCAAGGAAACTTTTCTCCTGAGTTTTAGACGAAGTTTCCTGCTGTTTAGTACGTATGCCGGCATTGGGCTGGAAATACCGGTTTTGGGATTCTGCACAGAAAGGGTTTGCAAACCGGTGAATCCACACGTGAGTTTAACTCTCTCAGTTGAATCCACACATTGACAACCATTCAGTTAGATAGCTCCGTTTTGCTTTTAGAAGCAGATATTTCTCTGTACATCCTATGGTCCCATTCACTCGGGAATATCCCAACGCAGCTCCTAGAAGAAACGTGTTTCTGACTCGCTGAATCTCAACATAGATTCAACTCTCTTAGGTGAACGAACGCACAGCAGAGCAGTTTCAAGGAAACGTTTCTCCTGAGTTTTAGACGAAGTTTCCTGCTGATTAGTACGGATGCCGGCATTGGGCTGGAAATACCGGTTTTGGGATTCTGCACAGAAAGGGTTTGCAAACCGCTGAATCCAAACGTGAGTCTAACTCTGTCAGTTGAATGCACACATTGACAACCATTCAGTTTGATAGCACCCTTTCGGTTTTAGAAGCAGATATTTCTCTGTACAGCCTATGGTCCCATTCACTCGGGAATATCCCAGCGCAGCTCCTAGAAGAAACGTGTTTCTGACTCGCTGCATCGCAACATAGATTCAACTCTCTTACGTGAACGAACGCACAGCAGAGCAGTTTCAAGGAATCGTTTCTCCTGAGTTTTAGTCGAAGTTTCCTGCTGTTTAGTACGTATGCCGGCATTGGGGTGGAAATACCGGTTTTTGGATTCTGCACAGAAAGGGTTTGCAAACCGCTGAATCCACACGTGAGTTTATCTCTGTCAGTTGAATGCACACATTGGCAACCATTGATTTAGATAGCTCCGTTTTGGTTTTAGAAGCAGATATTTCTCTGTACAGCCTATGGTCCCATTCACTCGGGAATATCCCAACGCAGGTCCTAGAAGAAACGTGTTTCTGACTCGCTGAATCTCAACATAGATTCAACTTTCTTAGGTGAACGAACGCACAGCAGAGCAGTTTCAAGGAAACGTTTCTCCTGAGTTTTAGACGAAGGTTCTTGCAGTTTCGTACGAATGACGGCATTGAGCTGGAATTACCGGTTTTGGGATTCTGCACAGAAAGGGTTTTTAAACCGCTGAATCCAAACGTGAGTTTAATTCTGTCAGTTGAATGCACACATTGACAACCATTCAGTTAGATAGCTCCGTTTTGGTTTTAGGAGCAGATATTTCTCTTTACAAACTATGGTCCCATTCACTCGGGAATATCCCAACGCAGCTCCTAGAAGAAACGTGTTTCTGACTCGCTGAATCTCAACATAGATTCAGCTCTCTTAGGTGAACGAACGCACAGCAGAGCAGTTTCAAGGAAACGTTTCTCCTGAGTTTTAGACGAAGTATCCTGCTGTTTAGTACGGATGCCGGCATTGGGCTGGAAGTACCGGTTTTGGGATTCTGCACAGAAAGGGTTGGCAAACCGCTGAATCCACACGTGAGTTTAACTCTGTCAGTTGAATGCACACATTGACAATCATCCAGTTAGATAGCTCCGTTTTGGTTTTAGAAGCAGATATTTCTCTGTACAGCCTATGGTCCCATTCACTCGGGAATATCCCAACGCAGCTCCTAGAAGAAACGTGTTTCTGACTCACTGAATCTCAACATAGATTCAACTCTCTTAGGTGAACGAACGCACAGCAGAGCAGTTTCACGGAAACGTTTCTCCTGAGTTTTAGACGAAGCTTCCTGCTGTTTAGTACGTATGCCGGCATTGGGCTGGAAATACCGGTTTTGGGATTCTGCACAGAAAGGGTTTGCAAACTGCTGAATCCACACTTGAGTTTAACTCTGTCAGTTGAATGCACACATTGACAACCATCCAGTTAGATAGCTCCGTTTTGGTTTTAGAAGCAGATAGTTCTCTGTACAGCCTATGGTCCCATTCACTCGGTAATATCCTAACGCAGCTCCTAGAAGAAACGTGTTTCTGACTCGCTGAATCTCAACATAGATTCAACTCTCTTAGGTGAACGAACGCACAGCAGAGTAGTTTCAAGGAAACGTTTCTCCTGAGTTTTAGACGAAGTTTCCTGCTGTTTAGTACGTATGACGGCATTGGGCTGGAAATACCGGTTTTGGGATTCTGCACAGAAAGGATTTGCAAACCGCTGAATCCACACGTGAGTTTATCTCTGTCAGTTGAATGCACACATTGACAACCATTCAGTTTGATAGCACCCTTTTGGTTTTAGAAGCAGATATTTCTCTGTACAGCCTATGGTCCCATTCACTCGGGAATATCCCAACGCAGCTCCTAGAAGAAACGTGTTTCTGACTCGCTGAATCTCAACATAGAATCAACTCTCTTAGGTGAACGAACGCACAGCAGAGCAGTTTCAAGGAAACGTTTCTCCTGAGTTTTAGACGAAGTTTCCTGCTGTTTAGTATGTATGCCGGCATTGGGCTGGAAATACCGGTTTTGGGATTCTGCACAGAAAGGGTTTGCAAACCGCTGAATCCACACGTGAGTTTAACTCTGTCAGTTGAATGCACACATTGACAACCATTCAGTTAGACAGCACCCTTTTTGTTTTAGGATCAGATATTTCTCTGTACAGCCTATGGTCCCATTCACTCGGGAATATCCCAACGCAGCTCCTAGAAGAAACGTCTTTCTGACTCGCTGAATCTCAACATAGATTCAACTCTCTTAGGTGAACGAACGCACAGCAGAGTAGTTTCAAGGAAACGTTTCTCCTGAGTTTTAGACGAAGTTTCCTGCTGTTTAGTACGTATGCCGGCATTGGGCTGAAAATACCGGTTTTGGGATTCTGCACAGAAAGGGTTTGCAAACCGCTGAATCCACACGTCAGTTTATCTCTGTCAGTTGAATGCACACATTGACAACCATTCAGTTTGATAGCACCCTTTTGGTTTTAGAAGCAGATATTTCTCTGTACAGCCTATGGTCCCATTCACTCGGGAATATCCCAACGCAGCTCCTAGAAGAAACGTGTTTCTGACTCGCTGAATCTCAACATAGATTCAACTCTCTTAGGTGAACGAACGCACAGCAGAGCAGTTTCAAGGAAACGTTTCTCCTGAGTTTTAGACGAAGTTTCCTGCTGTTTAGTATGTATGCGGGCATTGGGCTGGAAATACCGGTTTTGGGATTCTGCACAGAAAGGGTTTGCAAACCGCTGAATCCACACGTGAGTTTAACTCTGTCAGTTGAATGCACACATTGACAACCATTCAGTTAGACAGCACCCTTTTGGTTTTAGGATCAGATATTTCTCTGTACAGCCGATGGTCCCATTCACTCGGGAATATCCCAACGCAGCTCCTAGAAGAAACGTGTTTCTGACTCACTGAATCTCAACATAGATTCAACTCTCTTAGGTGAACGAAGGCACAGCAGAGCAGTTTCAAGGAAACGTTTCTCCTGAGTTTTAGACGAAGTTTCCTGCAGTTTAGTACGTATGCCGGCATTGAGCTGGAATTACCGGTTTTGGGATACTGCACAGAAAGGGTTTGTAAACCGCTGAATCCAAACGTGAGTTTAAATCTGTCAGTTGAATGCACAGATTGACAACCATTCACTTTGATAGCACCCTTTTGGTTTTAGAAGCAGATATTTCTCTGTACAGCCTATGGTCGCATTCACTCGGGAATATCCCAACGCAGCTCCTAGAAGAAACGTGTTTCTGACTCGCTGAATCTCAACATAGATTCAACTCTCTTAGGTGAACGAACGCACAGCAGAGCAGTTTCAAGGAAACGTTTCTCCTGAGTTTTAGACGAAGTTTACTGCTGTTTAGTACGTATGCCGGCATTGGGCTGGAAATACCGGTTTTGGGATTCTGCACAGAAAGAGTTTGCAAACCGCTGAATCTACACGTCAGTTTAACTCTGTCAGTTGAATGCACACATTGACAACCATTCAGTTAGATAGCTCCGTTTTGGTTTTAGAAGCAGATATTTCTCTGTACAGCCTATGGTCCCTTTCACTCGGGAATATCCCAGCGCACCTCCTAGAAGAAACGTGTTTCTGACTCGCTGAATCTCAACATAGATTCAACTCTCTTAGGTGAACGAAGGCACAGCAGAGCAGTTTCAAGGAAACGTTTCTCCTGAGTTTTAGACGAAGTTTCCTGCAGTTTAGTACGTATGCCGGCATTGAGCTGGAATTACCGGTTTTGGGATTCTGCACAGAAAGGGTTTGTAAACCGCTGAATCCAAACGTGAGTTTAACTCTGTCAGTTGAATGCACACATTGACAACCATTTACTTTGATAGCACCCTTTTGGTTTTAGAAGCAGATATTTCTCTGTACAGCCTATGGTCCCATTCACTCGGGAATATCCCAACGCAGCTCCTAGAAGAAACGTGTTTCTGACTCGCTGAATCTCAACATAGATTCAACTCTCTTAGGTGAACGAAGGCACAGCAGAGCAGTTTCAAGGAAACGTTTCTCCTGAGTTTTAGACGAAGTTTCCTGCAGTTTAGTACGTATGCCGGCATTGAGCTGGAATTACCGGTTTTGGGATACTGCACAGAAAGGGTTTGTAAACCGCTGAATCCACACGTGAGTTTAACTCTGTCAGTTGAATGCACACATTTACAACCATTCAGTTAGATAGCTCCGTTTTGGTTTTAGAAGCAGATATTTCTCTGTACAGCCTATGGTCCCATTCACTCGGGAATATCCCAACGCAGTTCCTAGAAGAAACGTGTTTCTGACTCGCTGAATCTGAACATAGATTCAACTCTCTTAGGTGAACGAACGCACAGCAGAGCAGTTTCAAGGAAACGTTTCTCCTGAGTTTTAGACGAAGTTTACTGCTGTTTAGTACGTATGCCGGCATTGGGCTGGAAATACCGGTTTTGGGATTCTGCACAGAAAGGGTTTGCAAACCGCTGAATCCACACGTCAGTTTAACTCTGTCAGTTGAATGCACACATTGACAACCATTCAGTTAGATAGCTCCGTTTTGGTTTTAGAAGCAGATATTTCTCTGTACAGCCTATGGTCCCATTCACTCGGGAATATCCCAACGCAGCTCCTAGAAGAAACGTGTTTCTGACTCGCTGAATCTCAACATAGATTCAACTCTCTTAGGTGAACGAACGGACAGCAGATCAGTTTCAAGGAAACGTTTCTCCTGAGTTTTAGACGAAGTTTCCTGCAGTTTAGTACGTATGCCGGCATTGAGCTGGAATTACCGGTTTTGGGATTCTGCACAGAAAGGGTTTGTAAACCGCTGAATCCAAACGTGAGTTTAAATCTGTCAGTTGAATGCACACATTGACAACCATTCACTTTGATAGCACCCTTTTGGTTTTAGAAGCAGATATTTCTCTGTACAGCCTATGGTCCCATTCACTCGGGAATATCCCAACACAGCTCCTAGAAGAAACGTGTTTCTGACTCGCTGAATCTCAACATAGATTCAACTCTCTTAGGTGAACGAACGCACAGCAGAGCAGTTTCAAGGAAACGTTTCTCCTGAGTTTTAGACGAAGTTTCCTGCTGTTTAGTACGGATGCCGGCATTGGGCTGGAAATACCGGTTTTGGGATTCTGCACAGAAAGGGTTTGCAAACCGCTGAATCCACACGTGAGTTTAACTTTGTCAGTTGAATGCACACATTGGCAACCATCCAGTTAGATAGCTCCGTTTTGGTTTTAGAAGCAGATATTTCTCTGTACAGCCTATGGTCCCATTCACTCGGGAATATAACAACGCAGCTCCTAGAAGAAACGTGTTTCTGACTCGCTGAATCTCAACATAGATTCAACTCTCTAAGGTGAACGAACGCACAGCTGAGCAGTTTCAAGGAAACGTTTCTCCTGAGTTTTAGACGAAGTTTCCTGCTGTTTAGTACGTATGCCGGCATTGGGCTGGAAATACCGGTTTTGGGATTCTGCACAGAAAGGGTTTGCAAACCGCTGAATCCACACGTGAGTTTAACTCTGTCAGTTGAATGCACACATTGACAACCATTCAGTTAGACAGCACCCTTTTGGTTTTAGGATCAGATATTTCTCTGTACAGCCGATGGTCCCATTCACTCGGGAATATCCCAACGCAGCTCCTAGAAGAAACGTGTTTCTGACTCACTGAATCTCAACATAGATTCAACTCTCTTAGGTGAACGAACGCACAGCAGAGCAGTTTCAAGGAAACGTTTCTCCTGAGTTTTAGACGAAGTTTCCTGCTGTTTAGTACGGATGCCGGCATGGGCTGGAAATACCGGTTTTGGGATTCTTCACAGAAAGGGTTTGCAAACCGCTGAATCCACACGTGAGTTTAACTCTGTCAGGTGAATGCACACATTGACAACCATTCGTTTAGATAGCTCCGTTTTGGTTTTAGAAGCAGATATTTCTCTGTACAGCCAATGGTCCCATTCACTCGGGAATATCCCAACGCAGCTCCTGGAAGAAACGTGTTTCTGACTCGCTGAATCTCAACATAGATTCAACTCTCTTAGGTGAACGAACGCACAGCAGAGCAGTTTCAAGGAAATGTTTCTCCTGAGTTTTAGACGAAGTTTCCTGCTGTTTAGTACGTATGCCGTCATTGGGCTGGAAATACCGGTTTTGGGATTCTGCACAGAAAGGGTTTCCAAACCGCTGAATCCACACTTGAGTTTAACTCTGTCAGTTGAATGCACACATTGACAACCATTCTGTTTGATAGAACCCTTTTGGTTTTAGGAGCAGAAATTTCTCTTTACAGCCTATGGTCGCATTCACTCGGGAATATCCCAACGCAGCTCCTAGAAGAAACGTGTTTCTGACTCGCTGAATCTCAACATAGATTCAGCTCTCTTAGGTGATCGAACGCACAGCAGACCAGTTTCAAGGAAACGTTTCTCCTGAGTTTTAGACGAAGTTTCCTGCTGTTTAGTACGGATGCCGGCATTGGGCTGGAAGTACCAGTTTTGGGATTCTGCACAGAAAGGGTTTGCAAACCGCTGAATCCACACGTGAGTTTAACTCTGTCAGTTGAATGCACACATTGACAACCATTCAGTTAGATAGCTCGGTTTTGGTTTAAGAAGCAGATATTTCTCTGTACAGCCTATGGTCCCATTCACTCGGGAATATCCCAACGCAGCTCCTAGAAGAAACGTGTTTCTTACGCGCTGAATCTCAAAATAGATTCAACTCTCTTAGGTGAACGAACGCACAGCAGAGCAGTTTCAAGGAAACGTTTTCCTGAGTTTTAGACGACGTCTCCGGCTGTTTAGTACGTATGCCGGCCATGGGCTGGAAATACCGGTTTTGGGATTCTGCACAGAAAGGGTTTGCAAACCGCTGAATCCACACGTGAGTTTAACTCTGTCAGTTGAATGCACACATTGACAACCATTCAGTTAGATAGCTCCGTTTTGGTTTTAGAAGCAGATATTTCTCTGTACAGCCTTTGGTCCCAATCACTCGGGAATATCCCAACGCAGCTCCTAGAAGAAACGTGTTTCTGACTCGCTGAATCTCAACATAGATTCAACTCTCTTAGGTGAACGAACGCACAGCTGAGCAGTTTCAAGGAAACGTTTCTCCTGAGTTTTAGACGAAGTTTCCTGCTGTTTAGTAGGGATGCCGGCATTGGACTGGAAGTACCGGTTTTGGGATTCTGCACAGAAAGGGTTGGCAAACCGCTGAATCCACACGTCAGTTTAACTCTGTCAGTTGAATGCACACATTGACAATCATCCAGTTAGATAGCTCCGTTTTGGTTTTAGAAGCAGATATTTCTCTGTACAGCCTATGGTCCCATTCACTCGGGAATATCCCAACGCAGCTCCTAGAAGAAACGTGTTTCTGACTCGCTGAATCTCAACATAGATAAAACTCTCTTAGGTGAACGAACGCACAGCAGAGCAGTTTCACGGAAACGTTTCTCCTGAGTTTTAGACGAAGCTTCCTGCAGTTTAGTACGTATGCCGGCATTGGGCTGGAAATACCGGTTTTGGGATTCTGCACAGAAACGGTTTGCAAACCGCTGAATCCACACGTGAGTTTAAATCTGTCAGTTGAATGCACACATTGACAACCATTCAGTTAGATAGCTCCGTTTTGGTTTTAGAAGCAGATATTTCTCTGTACAGCCTATGGTCCCATTCACTCGGGAATATCCCAACGCAGCTCCTAGAAGAAACGTGTTTCTGACTCGCTGAGTCTCAACATAGATTCAACTCTCTTAGGTGAACGAACGCACAGCAGAGCAGTTTCAAGGAAACGTTTCTCCTGAGTTTTAGACGAAGTTTACTGGTGTTTAGTACGTATGCCGGCATTGGGCTGGAAATACCGGTTTTGGGATTCTGCACAGAAAGGGTTTGCAAACCGCTGAATCCAAACGTGAGTTTAAATCTGTCAGTTGAATGCACAGATTGACAACCATTCAGTTAGATAGCTCCGTTTTGGTTTTAGAAGCAGATATTTCTCTGTACAGCCTATGGTCACATTCACTCGGGAATATCCCAACGCACCTCCTAGAAGAAACGTGTTTCTGACTCGCTGAATCTCAACATAGATTCAACTCTCTTAGGTGAACGAAGGCACAGCAGAGCAGTTTCAAGGAAACGTTTCTCCTGAGTTTTAGACGAAGTTTCCTGCAGTTTAGTACGTATGCCGGCATTGAGCTGGAATTACCGGTTTTGGGATTCTGCACAGAAAGGGTTTGTAAACCGCTGAATCCAAACGTGAGTTTAAATCTGTCAGTTGAATGCACACATTGACAACCATTCACTTTGATAGCACCCTTTTGGTTTTAGAAGCAGATATTTCTCTGTACAGCCTATGGTCCCATTCACTTGGGAATATCCCAACGCAGCTCCTAGAAGAAACGTGTTTCTGACTCGCTGAATCTCAACATAGATTCAACTCTCTTAGGTGAACGAAGGCACAGCAGAGCAGTTTCAAGGAAACGTTTCTCCTGAGTTTTAGACGAAGTTTCCTGCAGTTTAGTACGTATGCCGGCATTGAGCTGGAATTACCGGTTTTGGGATTCTGCACAGAAAGGGTTTGTAAACCGCTGAATCCAAACGTGAGTTTAAATCTGTCAGTTGAATGCACACATTGACAACCATTCACTTTGATAGCACCCTTTTGGTTTTAGAAGCAGATATTTCTCTGTACAGCCTATGGTCCCATTTACTCGGGAATATCCCAACGCAGCTCCTAGAAGAAACGTGTTTCTGACTCGCTGAATCTCAACATAGATTCAACTCTCTTAGGTGAACGAATGCACAGCAGAGCAGTTTCAAGGAAACTTTTCTCCTGAGTTTTAGACGAAGTTTCCTGCTGTTTAGTACCTATGCCGGCATTGGGCTGGAAATACCGGTTTTGGGATTCTGCACAGAAAGGGTTTGCAAACCGCTGAATCCACACGTGAGTTTAACTCTGTCAGTTGAATGCACACATTGACAACCATTCAGTTAGATAGCTCCGTTTTGGTTTTAGAAGCAGATATTTCTCTGTACAGCCTATGGTCCCATTCACTCGGGAATATCCCAACACAGCTCCTAGAAGAAACGTGTTTCTGACTCGCTGAATATCAACATAGATTCAACTCTCTTAGGTGAACGAACGCACAGCAGAGCAGTTTCAAGGAAACGTTTCTCCTGAGTTTTAGACGAAGTTTCCTGCTGTTTAGTACGGATGCCGGCATTGGGCTGGAAATACCGGTTTTGGGATTCTGCACAGAAAGGGTTTGCAAACCGCTGAATCCACACGTGAGTTTAACTTTGTCAGTTGAATGCACACATTGGCAACCATCCAGTTAGATAGCTCCGTTTTGGTTTTAGAAGCAGATATTTCTCTGTACAGCCTATGGTCCCATTCACTCGGGAATATAACAACGCAGCTCCTAGAAGAAACGTGTTTCTGACTCGCTGAATCTCAACATAGATTCAACTCTCTTAGGTGAACGAACGCACAGCTGAGCAGTTTCAAGGAAACGTTTCTCCTGAGTTTTAGACGAAGTTTCCTGCTGTTTAGTATGTATGCCGGCATTGGGCTGGAAATACCGGTTTTGGGATTCTGCACAGAAAGGGTTTGCAAACCGCTGAATCCACACGTGAGTTTAACTCTGTCAGTTGAATGCACACATTGACAACCATTCAGTTAGACAGCACCCTTTTGGTTTTAGGATCAGATATTTCTCTGTACAGCCTATGGTCCCATTCACTCGGGAATATCCCAACGCAGCTCCTAGAAGAAACGTGTTTCTGACTCGCTGAATCTCAACATAGATTCAACTCTCTTAGGTGAACGAACGCACAGCAGAGCAGTTTCAAGGAAACGTTTCTCCTGAGTTTTAGACGAAGTTTCCTGCTGTTTAGTACGGATGCCGGCATTGGGCTGGAAATACCGGTTTTGGGATTCTGCACAGAAAGGGTTTGCAAACCGCTGAATCCACACGTGAGTTTAACTCTGTCAGTTGAATGCACACATTGACAACCATTCAGTTAGATAGCTCCGTTTTGCTTTTAGAAGCAGATATTTCTCTGTACAGCCTATGGTCCCATTCACTCGGGAATATCCCAACACAGCTCCTAGAAGAAACGTGTTTCTGACTAGCTGAATCTCAACATAGATTCAACTCTCTTAGGTGAACGAACGCACAGCAGAGCAGTTTCAAGGAAACGTTTCTCCTGAGTTTTAGACGAAGTTTCCTGCTGTTTAGTATGGATGCCGGCATTGGGCTGGAAATACCGGTTTTGGGATTCTGCACAGAAAGGGTTTGCAAACCGCTGAATCCACACGTGAGTTTAACTTTGTGAGTTGAATGCACACATTGGCAACCATCCAGTTAGATAGCTCCGTTTTGGTTTTAGAAGCAGATATTTCTCTGTACATCCTATGGTCCCATTCACTCGGGAATATAACAACGCAGCTCCTAGAAGAAACGTGTTTCTGACTCGCTGAATCTCAACATAGATTCAACTCTCTTAGGTGAACGAACGCACAGCTGAGCAGTTTCAAGGAAACGTTTCTCCTGAGTTTTAGACGAAGTTTCCTGCTGTTTAGTATGTATGCCGGCATTGGGCTGGAAATACCGGTTTTGGGATTCTGCACAGAAAGGGTTTGCAAACCGCTGAATCCACACGTGAGTTTAACTCTGTCAGTTGAATGCACACATTGACAACCATTCAGTTAGACAGCACCCTTTTGGTTTTAGGATCAGATATTTCTCTGTACAGCCTATGGTCCCATTCACTCGGGAATATCCCAACGCAGCTCCTAGAAGAAACGTGTTTCTGACTCGCTGAATCTCAACATAGATTCAACTCTCTTCGGTGAACGAGCGCACAGCAGAGCAGTTTCAAGGAAACGTTTCTCCTGAGTTTTAGACGAAGTTTCCTCCTGTTTAGTACGGATGCCGGCATTGGGGTGGAAATACCGGTTTTGGGATTCTGCACAGAAAGGGTTTGCAAACCGCTGAATCCACACGTGAGTTTAACTCTGTCAGTTGAATGCACACATTGACAACCATTCAGTTAGATAGCTCGGTTTTGGTTTAAGAAGCAGATATTTCTCTGTACAGCCTATGGTCCCATTCACTCGGGAATATCCCAACGCAGCTCCTAGAAGAAACGTGTTTCTGACTCGCTGAATCTCAACATAGATAAAACTCTCTTAGGTGAACGAACGCACAGCAGAGCAGTTTCACGGAAACGTTTCTCCTGAGTTTTAGACGAAGCTTCCTGCACTTTAGTACGTATGCCGGCATTGGGCTGGAAATACCGGTTTTGGGATTCTGCACAGAAAGGGTTTGCAAACTGCTGAATCCACACTTGAGTTTAACTCTGTCAGTTGAATGCACACATTGACAACCATTCAGTTAGATAGCTCCGTTTTGGTTTTAGAAACAGATATTTCTCTGTACAGCCTATGGTCCCATTCACTCGGGAATATCCCAACGCAGCTCCTAGAAGAAACGTGTTTCTGACTCGCTGAATCTCAACATAGATTCAACTCTCTTAGGTGAACGAACGCACAGCAGAGCAGTTTCAAGGAAACGTTTCTCCTGAGTTTTAGACGAAGTTTACTGCTGTTTAGTACGTATGCCGGCATTGGGCTGGAAATACCGGTTTTGGGATTCTGCACAGAAAGGGTTTGCAAACCGCTGAATCCACACGTCAGTTTAACTCTGTCAGTTGAATGCACACATTGACAACCATTCAGTTAGATAGCTCCGTTTTGGTTTTAGAAGCAGATATTTCTCTGTACAGCCTATGGTCCCATTCACTCGGGAATATCCCAACGCACCTCCTAGAAGAAACGTGTTTCTGACTCGCTGAATCTCAACATAGATTCAACTCTCTTAGGTGAACGAAGGCACAGCAGAGCAGTTTCAAGGAAACGTTTCTCCTGAGTTTTAGACGAAGTTTCCTGCAGTTTAGTACGTATGCCGGCATTGAGCTGAAATTACCGGTTTTGGGATTCTGCACAGAAAGGGTTTGTAAACCGCTGAATCCACACGTGAGTTTAAATCTGTCAGTTGAATGCACACATTGACAACCATTCACTTTGATAGCACCCTTTTGGTTTTAGAAGCAGATATTTCTCTGTACAGCCTATGGTCCCATTCACTCGGGAATATCCCAACGCAGCTCCTAGAAGAAACGTGTTTCTGACTCGCTGAATCTCAACATAGATTCAACTCTCTTAGGTGAACGAATGCACAGCAGAGCAGTTTCAAGGAAACTTTTCTCCTGAGTTTTAGACGAAGTTTCCTGCTGTTTAGTACCTATGCCGGCATTGGGCTGGAAATACCGGTTTTGGGATTCTGCACAGAAAGGGTTTGCAAACCGCTGAATCCACACGTGAGTTTAACTTTGTCAGTTGAATGCACACATTGGCAACCATCCAGTTAGATAGCTCCGTTTTGGTTTTAGAAGCAGATATTTCTCTGTACAGCCTATGGTCCCATTCACTCGGGAATATAACAACGCAGCTCCTAGAAGAAACGTGTTTCTGACTCGCTGAATCTCAACATAGATTCAACTCTCTTAGGTGAACGAACGCACAGCTGAGCAGTTTCAAGGAAACGTTTCTCCTGAGTTTTAGACGAAGTTTCCTGCTGTTTAGTATGTATGCCGGCATTGCGCTGGAAATACCGGTTTTGGGATTCTGCACAGAAAGGGTTTGCAAACCGCTGAATCCACACGTGAGTTTAACTCTGTCAGTTGAATGCACACATTGACAACCATTCAGTTAGACAGCACCCTTTTGGTTTTAGGATCAGATATTTCTCTGTACAGCCTATGGTCCCATTCACTCGGGAATATCCCAACGCAGCTCCTAGAAGAAACGTGTTTCTGACTCGCTGAATCTCAACATAGATTCAACTCTCTTAGGTGAACGAACGCACAGCAGAGCAGTTTCAAGGAAACGTTTCTCCTGAGATTTATACGAAGTTTCCTGCTGTTTAGTACGGATGACGGCATTGGGCTGGAAATACCGGTTTTGGGATTCTGCACAGAAAGGGTTTGCAAACCGCTGAATCCACACGTGAGTTTAACTTTGTCAGTTGAATGCACACATTGGCAACCATCCAGTTAGATAGCTCCGTTTTGGTTTTAGAAGCAGATATTTCTCTGTACAGCCTATGGTCCCATTCACTCGGGAATATAACAACGCAGCTCCTAGAAGAAACGTGTTTCTGACTCGCTGAATCTCAACATAGATTCAACTCTCTTAGGTGAACGAACGCACAGCTGAGCAGTTTCAAGGAAACGTTTCTCCTGAGTTTTAGACGAAGTTTCCTGCTGTTTAGTATGTATGCCGGCATTGGGCTGGAAATACCGGTTTTGGGATTCTGCACAGAAAGGGTTTGCAAACCGCTGAATCCACACGTGAGTTTAACTCTGTCAGTTGAATGCACACATTGACAACCATTCAGTTAGACAGCACCCTTTTGGTTTTAGGATCAGATATTTCTCTGTACAGCCTATGGTCCCATTCACTCGGGAATATCCCAACGCAGCTCCTAGAAGAAACGTGTTTCTGACTCGCTGAATCTCAACATAGATTCAACTCTCTTAGGTGAACGAACGCACAGCAGAGCAGTTTCAAGGAAACGTTTCTCCTGAGTTTTAGACGAAGTTTCCTGCTGTTTAGTACGGATGCCGGCATTGGGCTGGAAATACCGGTTTTGGGATTCTGCACAGAAAGGGTTTGCAAACCGCTGAATCCACACGTGAGTTTAACTCTGTCAGTTGAATGCACACATTGACAACCATTCAGTTAGATAGCTCCGTTTTGCTTTTAGAAGCAGATATTTCTCTGTACAGCCTATGGTCCCATTCACTCGGGAATATCCCAACACAGCTCCTAGAAGAAACGTGTTTCTGACTAGCTGAATCTCAACATAGATTCAACTCTCTTAGGTGAACGAACGCACAGCAGAGCAGTTTCAAGGAAACGTTTCTCCTGAGTTTTAGACGAAGTTTCCTGCTGTTTAGTATGGATGCCGGCATTGGGCTGGAAATACCGGTTTTGGGATTCTGCACAGAAAGGGTTTGCAAACCGCTGAATCCACACGTGAGTTTAACTTTGTGAGTTGAATGCACACATTGGCAACCATCCAGTTAGATAGCTCCGTTTTGGTTTTAGAAGCAGATATTTCTCTGTACATCCTATGGTCCCATTCACTCGGGAATATAACAACGCAGCTCCTAGAAGAAACGTGTTTCTGACTCGCTGAATCTCAACATAGATTCAACTCTCTTAGGTGAACGAACGCACAGCTGAGCAGTTTCAAGGAAACGTTTCTCCTGAGTTTTAGACGAAGTTTCCTGCTGTTTAGTATGTATGCCGGCATTGGGCTGGAAATACCGGTTTTGGGATTCTGCACAGAAAGGGTTTGCAAACCGCTGAATCCACACGTGAGTTTAACTCTGTCACTTGAATGCACACATTGACAACCATTCAGTTAGACAGCACCCTTTTGGTTTTAGGATCAGATATTTCTCTGTACAGCCTATGGTCCCATTCACTCGGGAATATCCCAACGCAGCTCCTAGAAGAAACGTGTTTCTGACTCGCTGAATCTCAACATAGATTCAACTCTCTTCGGTGAACGAGCGCACAGCAGAGCAGTTTCAAGGAAACGTTTCTCCTGAGTTTTAGACGAAGTTTCCTCCTGTTTAGTACGGATGCCGGCATTGGGATGGAAATACCGGTTTTGGGATTCTGCACAGAAAGGGTTTGCAAACCGCTGAATCCACACGTGAGTTTAACTCTGTCAGTTGAATGCACACATTGACAACCATTCAGTTAGATAGCTCGGTTTTGGTTTAAGAAGCAGATATTTCTCTGTACAGCCTATGGTCCCATTCACTCGGGAATATCCCAACGCAGCTCCTAGAAGAAACGTGTTTCTGACTCGCTGAATCTCAACATAGATAAAACTCTCTTAGGTGAACGAACGCACAGCAGAGCAGTTTCACGGAAACGTTTCTCCTGAGTTTTAGACGAAGCTTCCTGCACTTTAGTACGTATGCCGGCATTGGGCTGGAAATACCGGTTTTGGGATTCTGCACAGAAAGGGTTTGCAAACTGCTGAATCCACACTTGAGTTTAACTCTGTCAGTTGAATGCACACATTGACAACCATTCAGTTAGATAGCTCCGTTTTGGTTTTAGAAACAGATATTTCTCTGTACAGCCTATGGTCCCATTCACTCGGGAATATCCCAACGCAGCTCCTAGAAGAAACGTGTTTCTGACTCGCTGAATCTCAACATAGATTCAACTCTCTTAGGTGAACGAACGCACAGCAGAGCAGTTTCAAGGAAACGTTTCTCCTGAGTTTTAGACGAAGTTTACTGCTGTTTAGTACGTATGCCGGCATTGGGCTGGAAATACCGGTTTTGGGATTTTGCACAGAAAGGGTTTGCAAACCGCTGAATCCACACGTCAGTTTAACTCTGTCAGTTGAATGCACACATTGACAACCATTCAGTTAGATAGCTCCGTTTTGGTTTTAGAAGCAGATATTTCTCTGTACAGCCTATGGTCCCATTCACTCGGGAATATCCCAACGCACCTCCTAGAAGAAACGTGTTTCTGACTCGCTGAATCTCAACATAGATTCAACTCTCTTAGGTGAACGAAGGCACAGCAGAGCAGTTTCAAGGAAACGTTTCTCCTGAGTTTTAGACGAAGTTTCCTGCAGTTTAGTACGTATGCCGGCATTGAGCTGGAATTACCGGTTTTGGGATTCTGCACAGAAAGGGTTTGTAAACCGCTGAATCCAAACGTGAGTTTAAATCTGTCAGTTGAATGCACACATTGACAACCATTCACTTTGATAGCACCCTTTTGGTTTTAGAAGCAGATATTTCTCTGTACAGCCTATGGTCCCATTCACTTGGGAATATCCCAACGCAGCTCCTAGAAGAAACGTGTTTCTGACTCGCTGAATCTCAACATAGATTCAACTCTCTTAGGTGAACGAAGGCACAGCAGAGCAGTTTCAAGGAAACGTTTCTCCTGAGTTTTAGACGAAGTTTCCTGCAGTTTAGTACGTATGCCGGCATTGAGCTGAAATTACCGGTTTTGGGATTCTGCACAGAAAGGGTTTGTAAACCGCTGAATCCACACGTGAGTTTAAATCTGTCAATTGAATGCACACATTGACAACCATTCACTTTGATAGCACCCTTTTGGTTTTAGAAGCAGATATTTCTCTGTACAGCCTATGGTCCCATTCACTCGGGAATATCCCAACGCAGCTCCTAGAAGAAACGTGTTTCTGACTCGCTGAATCTCAACATAGATTCAACTCTCTTAGGTGAACGAATGCACAGCAGAGCAGTTTCAAGGAAACTTTTCTCCTGAGTTTTAGACGAAGTTTCCTGCTGTTTAGTACCTATGCCGGCATTGGGCTGGAAATACCGGTTTTGGGATTCTGCACAGAAAGGGTTTGCAAACCGCTGAATCCACACGTGAGTTTAACTTTGTCAGTTGAATGCACACATTGGCAACCATCCAGTTAGATAGCTCCGTTTTGGTTTTAGAAGCAGATATTTCTCTGTACAGCCTATGGTCCCATTCACTCGGGAATATAACAACGCAGCTCCTAGAAGAAACGTGTTTCTGACTCGCTGAATCTCAACATAGATTCAACTCTCTTAGGTGAACGAACGCACAGCTGAGCAGTTTCAAGGAATCGTTTCTCCTGAGTTTTAGACGAAGTTTCCTGCTGTTTAGTATGTATGCCGGCATTGGGCTGGAAATACCGGTTTTGGGATTCTGCACAGAAAGGGTTTGCAAACCGCTGAATCCACACGTGAGTTTAACTCTGTCAGTTGAATGCACACATTGACAACCATTCAGTTAGACAGCACCCTTTTGGTTTTAGGATCAGATATTTCTCTGTACAGCCTATGGTCCCATTCACTCGGGAATATCCCAACGCAGCTCCTAGAAGAAACGTGTTTCTGACTCGCTGAATCTCAACATAGATTCAACTCTCTTAGGTGAACGAACGCACAGCAGAGCAGTTTCAAGGAAACGTTTCTCCTGAGTTTTAGACGAAGTTTCCTGCTGTTTAGTACGGATGCCGGCATTGGGCTGGAAATACCGGTTTTGGGATTCTGCACAGAAAGGGTTTGCAAACCGCTGAATCCACACGTGAGTTTAACTCTGTCAGTTGAATGCACACATTGACAACCATTCAGTTAGATAGCTCCGTTTTGCTTTTAGAAGCAGATATTTCTCTGTACAGCCTATGGTCCCATTCACTCGGGAATATCCCAACACAGCTCCTAGAAGAAACGTGTTTCTGACTAGCTGAATCTCAACATAGATTCAACTCTCTTAGGTGAACGAACGCACAGCAGAGCAGTTTCAAGGAAACGTTTCTCCTGAGTTTTAGACGAAGTTTCCTGCTGTTTAGTATGGATGCCGGCATTGGGCTGGAAATACCGGTTTTGGGATTCTGCACAGAAAGGGTTTGCAAACCGCTGAATCCACACGTGAGTTTAACTTTGTGAGTTGAATGCACACATTGGCAACCATCCAGTTAGATAGCTCCGTTTTGGTTTTAGAAGCAGATATTTCTCTGTACAGCCTATGGTCCCATTCACTCGGGAATATAACAACGCAGCTCCTAGAAGAAACGTGTTTCTGACTCGCTGAATCTCAACATAGATTCAACTCTCTTAGGTGAACGAACGCACAGCTGAGCAGTTTCAAGGAAACGTTTCTCCTGAGTTTTAGACGAAGTTTCCTGCTGTTTAGTATGTATGCCGGCATTGGGCTGGAAATACCGGTTTTGGGATTCTGCACAGAAAGGGTTTGCAAACCGCTGAATCCACACGTGAGTTTAACTCTGTCAGTTGAATGCACACATTGACAACCATTCAGTTAGACAGCACCCTTTTGGTTTTAGGATCAGATATTTCTCTGTACAGCCTATGGTCCCATTCACTCGGGAATATCCCAACGCAGCTCCTAGAAGAAACGTGTTTCTGACTCGCTGAATCTCAACATAGATTCAACTCTCTTCGGTGAACGAGCGCACAGCAGAGCAGTTTCAAGGAAACGTTTCTCCTGAGTTTTAGACGAAGTTTCCTCCTGTTTAGTACGGATGCCGGCATTGGGATGGAAATACCGGTTTTGGGATTCTGCACAGAAAGGGTTTGCAAACCGCTGAATCCACACGTGAGTTTAACTCTGTCAGTTGAATGCACACATTGACAACCATTCAGTTAGATAGCTCGGTTTTGGTTTAAGAAGCAGATATTTCTCTGTACAGCCTATGGTCCCATTCACTCGGGAATATCCCAACGCAGCTCCTAGAAGAAACGTGTTTCTGACTCGCTGAATCTCAACATAGATAAAACTCTCTTAGGTGAACGAACGCACAGCAGAGCAGTTTCACGGAAACGTTTCTCCTGAGTTTTAGACGAAGCTTCCTGCACTTTAGTACGTATGCCGGCATTGGGCTGGAAATACCGGTTTTGGGATTCTGCACAGAAAGGGTTTGCAAACTGCTGAATCCACACTTGAGTTTAACTCTGTCAGTTGAATGCACACATTGACAACCATTCAGTTAGACAGCACCCTTTTGGTTTTAGGATCAGATATTTCTCTGTACAGCCTATGGTCCCATTCACTCGGGAATATCCCAACGCAGCTCCTAGAAGAAACGTGTTTCTGACTCGCTGAATCTCAACATAGATTCAACTCTCTTAGGTGAACGAACGCACAGCAGAGCAGTTTCAAGGAAACGTTTCTCCTGAGTTTTAGACGAAGTTTCCTGCTGTTTAGTACGGATGCCGGCATTGGGCTGGAAATACCGGTTTTGGGATTCTGCACAGAAAGGGTTTGCAAACCGCTGAATCCACACGTGAGTTTAACTTTGTCAGTTGAATGCACACATTGGCAACCATCCAGTTAGATAGCTCCGTTTTGGTTTTAGAAGCAGATATTTCTCTGTACAGCCTATGGTCCCATTCACTCGGGAATATAACAACGCAGCTCCTAGAAGAAACGTGTTTCTGACTCGCTGAATCTCAACATAGATTCAACTCTCTTAGGTGAACGAACGCACAGCTGAGCAGTTTCAAGGAAACGTTTCTCCTGAGTTTTAGACGAAGTTTCCTGCTGTTTAGTATGTATGCCGGCATTGGGCTGGAAATACCGGTTTTGGGATTCTGCACAGAAAGGGTTTGCAAACCGCTGAATCCACACGTGAGTTTAACTCTGTCAGTTGAATGCACACATTGACAACCATTCAGTTAGACAGCACCCTTTTGGTTTTAGGATCAGATATTTCTCTGTACAGCCTATGGTCCCATTAACTCGGGAATATCCCAACGCAGCTCCTAGAAGAAACGTGTTTCTGACTCGCTGAATCTCAACATAGATTCAACTCTCTTAGGTGAACGAACGCACAGCAGAGCAGTTTCAAGGAAACGTTTCTCCTGAGTTTTAGACGAAGTTTCCTGCTGTTTAGTACGGATGCCGGCATTGGGCTGGAAATACCGGTTTTGGGATTCTGCACAGAAAGGGTTTGCAAACCGCTGAATCCACACGTGAGTTTAACTCTGTCAGTTGAATGCACACATTGACAACCATTCAGTTAGATAGCTCCGTTTTGCTTTTAGAAGCAGATATTTCTCTGTACAGCCTATGGTCCCATTCACTCGGGAATATCCCAACACAGCTCCTAGAAGAAACGTGTTTCTGACTAGCTGAATCTCAACATAGATTCAACTCTCTTAGGTGAACGAACGCACAGCAGAGCAGTTTCAAGGAAACGTTTCTCCTGAGTTTTAGACGAAGTTTCCTGCTGTTTAGTATGGATGCCGGCATTGGGCTGGAAATACCGGTTTTGGGATTCTGCACAGAAAGGGTTTGCAAACCGCTGAATCCACACGTGAGTTTAACTTTGTGAGTTGAATGCACATTGGCAACCATCCAGTTAGATAGCTCCGTTTTGGTTTTAGAAGCAGATATTTCTCTGTACAGCCTATGGTCCCATTCACTCGGGAATATAACAACGCAGCTCCTAGAAGAAACGTGTTTCTGACTCGCTGAATCTCAACATAGATTCAACTCTCTTAGGTGAACGAACGCACAGCTGAGCAGTTTCAAGGAAACGTTTCTCCTGAGTTTTAGACGAAGTTTCCTGCTGTTTAGTATGTATGCCGGCATTGGGCTGGAAATACCGGTTTTGGGATTCTGCACAGAAAGGGTTTGCAAACCGCTGAATCCACACGTGAGTTTAACTCTGTCAGTTGAATGCACACATTGACAACCATTCAGTTAGACAGCACCCTTTTGGTTTTAGGATCAGATATTTCTCTGTACAGCCTATGGTCCCATTCACTCGGGAATATCCCAACGCAGCTCCTAGAAGAAACGTGTTTCTGACTCGCTGAATCTCAACATAGATTCAACTCTCTTCGGTGAACGAGCGCACAGCAGAGCAGTTTCAAGGAAACGTTTCTCCTGAGTTTTAGACGAAGTTTCCTCCTGTTTAGTACGGATGCCGGAATTGGGGTGGAAATACCGGTTTTGGGATTCTGCACAGAAAGGGTTTGCAAACCGCTGAATCCACACGTGAGTTTAACTCTGTCAGTTGAATGCACACATTGACAACCATTCAGTTAGATAGCTCGGTTTTGGTTTAAGAAGCAGATATTTCTCTGTACAGCCTATGGTCCCATTCACTCGGGAATATCCCAACGCAGCTCCTAGAAGAAACGTGTTTCTGACTCGCTGAATCTCAACATAGATAAAACTCTCTTAGGTGAACGAACGCACAGCAGAGCAGTTTCACGGAAACGTTTCTCCTGAGTTTTAGACGAAGCTTCCTGCACTTTAGTACGTATGCCGGCATTGGGCTGGAAATACCGGTTTTGGGATTCTGCACAGAAAGGGTTTGCAAACTGCTGAATCCACACTTGAGTTTAACTCTGTCAGTTGAATGCACACATTGACAACCATTCAGTTAGATAGCTCCGTTTTGGTTTTAGAAACAGATATTTCTCTGTACAGCCTATGGTCCCATTCACTCGGGAATATCCCAACGCAGCTCCTAGAAGAAACGTGTTTCTGACTCGCTGAATCTCAACATAGATTCAACTCTCTTAGGTGAACGAACGCACAGCAGATCAGTTTCAAGGAAACGTTTCTCCTGAGTTTTAGACGAAGTTTACTGCTGTTTAGTACGTATGCCGGCATTGGGCTGGAAATACCGGTTTTGGGATTCTGCACAGAAAGGGTTTGCAAACCGCTGAATCCACACGTCAGTTTAACTCTGTCAGTTGAATGCACACATTGACAACCATTCAGTTAGATAGCTCCGTTTTGGTTTTAGAAGCAGATATTTCTCTGTACAGCCTATGGTCCCATTCACTCGGGAATATCCCAGCGCACCTCCTAGAAGAAACGTGTTTCTGACTCGCTGAATCTCAACATAGATTCAACTCTCTTAGGTGAACGAAGGCACAGCAGAGCAGTTTCAAGGAAACGTTTCTCCTGAGTTTTAGACGAAGTTTCCTGCAGTTTAGTACGTATGCCGGCATTGAGCTGGAATTACCGGTTTTGGGATTCTGCACAGAAAGGGTTTGTAAACCGCTGAATCCAAACGTGAGTTTAAATCTGTCAGTTGAATGCACACATTGACAACCATTCACTTTGATAGCACCCTTTTGGTTTTAGAAGCAGATATTTCTCTGTACAGCCTATGGTCCCATTCACTTGGGAATATCCCAACGCAGCTCCTAGAAGAAACGTGTTTCTGACTCGCTGAATCTCAACATAGATTCAACTCTCTTAGGTGAACGAATGCACAGCAGAGCAGTTTCAAGGAAACGTTTCTCCTGAGTTTTAGACGAAGTTTCCTGCAGTTTAGTACGTATGCCGGCATTGAGCTGAAATTACCGGTTTTGGGATTCTGCACAGAAAGGGTTTGTAAACCGCTGAATCCACACGTGAGTTTAAATCTGTCAGTTGAATGCACACATTGACAACCATTCACTTTGATAGCACCCTTTTGGTTTTAGAAGCAGATATTTCTCTGTACAGCCTATGGTCCCATTCACTCGGGAATATCCCAACGCAGCTCCTAGAAGAAACGTGTTTCTGACTCGCTGAATCTCAACATAGATTCAACTCTCTTAGGTGAACGAATGCACACCAGAGCAGTTTCAAGGAAACTTTTCTCCTGAGTTTTAGACGAAGTTTCCTGCTGTTTAGTACCTATGCCGGCATTGGGCTGGAAATACCGGTTTTTGGATTCTGCACAGAAAGGGTTTGCAAACCGCTGAATCCACACGTGAGTTTAACTTTGTCAGTTGAATGCACACATTGGCAACCATCCAGTTAGATAGCTCCGTTTTGGTTTTAGAAGCAGATATTTCTCTGTACAGCCTATGGTCCCATTCACTCGGGAATATAACAACGCAGCTCCTAGAAGAAACGTGTTTCTGACTCGCTGAATCTCAACATAGATTCAACTCTCTTAGGTGAACGAACGCACAGCTGAGCAGTTTCAAGGAAACGTTTCTCCTGAGTTTTAGACGAAGTTTCCTGCTGTTTAGTATGTATGCCGGCATTGGGCTGGAAATACCGGTTTTGGGATTCTGCACAGAAAGGGTTTGCAAACCGCTGAATCCACACGTGAGTTTAACTCTGTCAGTTGAATGCACACATTGACAACCATTCAGTTAGACAGCACCCTTTTGGTTTTAGGATCAGATATTTCTCTGTACAGCCTATGGTCCCATTCACTCGGGAATATCCCAACGCAGCTCCTAGAAGAAACGTGTTTCTGACTCGCTGAATCTCAACATAGATTCAACTCTCTTAGGTGAACGAACGCACAGCAGAGCAGTTTCAAGGAAACGTTTCTCCTGAGTTTTAGACGAAGTTTCCTGCTGTTTAGTACGGATGCCGGCATTGGGCTGGAAATACCGGTTTTGGGATTCTGCACAGAAAGGGTTTGCAAACCGCTGAATCCACACGTGAGTTTAACTCTGTCAGTTGAATGCACACATTGACAACCATTCAGTTAGATAGCTCCGTTTTGCTTTTAGAAGCAGATATTTCTCTGTACAGCCTATGGTCCCATTCACTCGGGAATATCCCAACACAGCTCCTAGAAGAAACGTGTTTCTGACTAGCTGAATCTCAACATAGATTCAACTCTCTTAGGTGAACGAACGCACAGCAGAGCAGTTTCAAGGAAACGTTTCTCCTGAGTTTTAGACGAAGTTTCCTGCTGTTTAGTATGGATGCCGGCATTGGGCTGGAAATACCGGTTTTGGGATTCTGCACAGAAAGGGTTTGCAAACCGCTGAATCCACACGTGAGTTTAACTTTGTGAGTTGAATGCACACATTGGCAACCATCCAGTTAGATAGCTCCGTTTTGGTTTTAGAAGCAGATATTTCTCTGTACAGCCTATGGTCCCATTCACTCGGGAATATAACAACGCAGCTCCTAGAAGAAACGTGTTTCTGACTCGCTGAATCTCAACATAGATTCAACTCTCTTAGGTGAACGAACGCACAGCTGAGCAGTTTCAAGGAAACGTTTCTCCTGAGTTTTAGACGAAGTTTCCTGCTGTTTAGTATGTATGCCGGCATTGGGCTGGAAATACCGGTTTTGGGATTCTGCACAGAAAGGGTTTGCAAACCGCTGAATCCACACGTGAGTTTAACTCTGTCAGTTGAATGCACACATTGACAACCATTCAGTTAGACAGCACCCTTTTGGTTTTAGGATCAGATATTTCTCTGTACAGCCTATGGTCCCATTCACTCGGGAATATCCCAACGCAGCTCCTAGAAGAAACGTGTTTCTGACTCGCTGAATCTCAACATAGATTCAACTCTCTTCGGTGAACGAGCGCACAGCAGAGCAGTTTCAAGGAAACGTTTCTCCTGAGTTTTAGACGAAGTTTCCTCCTGTTTAGTACGGATGCCGGCATTGGGATGGAAATACCGGGTTTGGGATTCTGCACAGAAAGGGTTTGCAAACCGCTGAATCCACACGTGAGTTTAACTCTGTCAGTTGAATGCACACATTGACAACCATTCAGTTAGATAGCTCGGTTTTGGTTTAAGAAGCAGATATTTCTCTGTACAGCCTATGGTCCCATTCACTCGGGAATATCCCAACGCAGCTCCTAGAAGAAACGTGTTTCTGACTCGCTGAATCTCAACATAGATAAAACTCTCTTAGGTGAACGAACGCACAGCAGAGCAGTTTCACGGAAACGTTTCTCCTGAGTTTTAGACGAAGCTTCCTGCACTTTAGTACGTATGCCGGCATTGGGCTGGAAATACCGGTTTTGGGATTCTGCACAGAAAGGGTTTGCAAACTGCTGAATCCACACTTGAGTTTAACTCTGTCAGTTGAATGCACACATTGACAACCATTCAGTTAGATAGCTCCGTTTTGGTTTTAGAAACAGATATTTCTCTGTACAGCCTATGGTCCCATTCACTCGGGAATATCCCAACGCAGCTCCTAGAAGAAACGTGTTTCTGACTCGCTGAATCTCAACATAGATTCAACTCTCTTAGGTGAACGAACGCACAGCAGAGCAGTTTCAAGGAAACGTTTCTCCTGAGTTTTAGACGAAGTTTACTGCTGTTTAGTACGTATGCCGGCATTGGGCTGGAAATACCGGTTTTGGGATTCTGCACAGAAAGGGTTTGCAAACCGCTGAATCCACACGTCAGTTTAACTCTGTCAGTTGAATGCACACATTGACAACCATTCAGTTAGATAGCTCCGTTTTGGTTTTAGAAGCAGATATTTCTCTGTACAGCCTATGGTCCCATTCACTCGGGAATATCCCAACGCACCTCCTAGAAGAAACGTGTTTCTGACTCGCTGAATCTCAACATAGATTCAACTCTCTTAGGTGAACGAAGGCACAGCAGAGCAGTTTCAAGGAAACGTTTCTCCTGAGTTTTAGACGAAGTTTCCTGCAGTTTAGTACGTATGCCGGCATTGAGCTGGAATTACCGGTTTTGGGATTCTGCACAGAAAGGGTTTGTAAACCGCTGAATCCAAACGTGAGTTTAAATCTGTCAGTTGAATGCACACATTGACAACCATTCACTTTGATAGCACCCTTTTGGTTTTAGAAGCAGATATTTCTCTGTACAGCCTATGGTCCCATTCACTTGGGAATATCCCAACGCAGCTCCTAGAAGAAACGTGTTTCTGACTCGCTGAATCTCAACATAGATTCAACTCTCTTAGGTGAACGAAGGCACAGCAGAGCAGTTTCAAGGAAACGTTTCTCCTGAGTTTTAGACGAAGTTTCCTGCAGTTTAGTACGTATGCCGGCATTGAGCTGAAATTACCGGTTTTGGGATTCTGCACAGAAAGGGTTTGTAAACCGCTGAATCCACACGTGAGTTTAAATCTGTCAGTTGAATGCACACATTGACAACCATTCACTTTGATAGCACCCTTTTGGTTTTAGAAGCAGATATTTCTCTGTACAGCCTATGGTCCCATTCACTCGGGAATATCCCAACGCAGCTCCTAGAAGAAACGTGTTTCTGACTCGCTGAATCTCAACATAGATTCAACTCTCTTAGGTGAACGAATGCACAGCAGAGCAGTTTCAAGGAAACTTTTCTCCTGAGTTTTAGACGAAGTTTCCTGCTGTTTAGTACCTATGCCGGCATTGGGCTGGAAATACCGGTTTTGGGATTCTGCACAGAAAGGGTTTGCAAACCGCTGAATCCACACGTGAGTTTAACTTTGTCAGTTGAATGCACACATTGGCAACCATCCAGTTAGATAGCTCCGTTTTGGTTTTAGAAGCAGATATTTCTCTGTACAGCCTATGGTCCCATTCACTCGGGAATATAACAACGCAGCTCCTAGAAGAAACGTGTTTCTGACTCGCTGAATCTCAACATAGATTCAACTCTCTTAGGTGAACGAACGCACAGCAGAGCAGTTTCAAGGAAACGTTTCTCCTGAGTTTTAGACGAAGTTTCCTGCTGTTTAGTATGTATGCCGGCATTGGGCTGGAAATACCGGTTTTGGGATTCTGCACAGAAAGGGTTTGCAAACCGCTGAATCCACACGTGAGTTTAACTCTGTCAGTTGAATGCACACATTGACAACCATTCAGTTAGACAGCACCCTTTTGGTTTTAGGATCAGATATTTCTCTGTACAGCCTATGGTCCCATTCACTCGGGAATATCCCAACGCAGCTCCTAGAAGAAACGTGTTTCTGACTCGCTGAATCTCAACATAGATTCAACTCTCTTAGGTGAACGAACGCACAGCAGAGCAGTTTCAAGGAAACGTTTCTCCTGAGTTTTAGACGAAGTTTCCTGCTGTTTAGTACGGATGCCGGCATTGGGCTGGAAATACCGGTTTTGGGATTCTGCACAGAAAGGGTTTGCAAACCGCTGAATCCACACGTGAGTTTAACTTTGTCAGTTGAATGCACACATTGGCAACCATCCAGTTAGATAGCTCCGTTTTGGTTTTAGAAGCAGATATTTCTCTGTACAGCCTATGGTCCCATTCACTCGGGAATATAACAACGCAGCTCCTAGTAGAAACGTGTTTCTGACTCGCTGAATCTCAACATAGATTCAACTCTCTTAGGTGAACGAACGCACAGCTGAGCAGTTTCAAGGAAACGTTTCTCCTGAGTTTTAGACGAAGTTTCCTGCTGTTTAGTATGTATGCCGGCATTGGGCTGGAAATACCGGTTTTGGGATTCTGCACAGAAAGCGTTTGCAAACCGCTGAATCCACACGTGAGTTTAACTCTCTCAGTTGAATGCACACATTGACAACCATTCAGTTAGACAGCACCCTTTTGGTTTTAGGATCAGATATTTCTCTGTACAGCCTATGGTCCCATTCACTCGGGAATATCCCAACGCAGCTCCTAGAAGAAACGTGTTTCTGACTCGCTGAATCTCAACATAGATTCAACTCTCTTAGGTGAACGAACGCACAGCAGAGCAGTTTCAAGGAAACGTTTCTCCTGAGTTTTAGACGAAGTTTCCTGCTGTTTAGTACGGATGCCGGCATTGGGCTGGAAATACCGGTTTTGGGATTCTGCACAGAAAGGGTTTGCAAACCGCTGAATCCACACGTGAGTTTAACTCTGTCAGTTGAATGCACACATTGACAACCATTCAGTTAGATAGCTCCGTTTTGCTTTTAGAAGCAGATATTTCTCTGTACAGCCTATGGTCCCATTCACTCGGGAATATCCCAACACAGCTCCTAGAAGAAACGTGTTTCTGACTAGCTGAATCTCAACATAGATTCAACTCTCTTAGGTGAACGAACGCACAGCAGAGCAGTTTCAAGGAAACGTTTCTCCTGAGTTTTAGACGAAGTTTCCTGCTGTTTAGTATGGATGCCGGCATTGGGCTGGAAATACCGGTTTTGGGATTCTGCACAGAAAGGGTTTGCAAACCGCTGAATCCACACGTGAGTTTAACTTTGTGAGTTGAATGCACACATTGGCAACCATCCAGTTAGATAGCTCCGTTTTGGTTTTAGAAGCAGATATTTCTCTGTACAGCCTATGGTCCCATTCACTCGGGAATATAACAACGCAGCTCCTAGAAGAAACGTGTTTCTGACTCGCTGAATCTCAACATAGATTCAACTCTCTTAGGTGAACGAACGCACAGCAGAGCAGTTTCAAGGAAACGTTTCTCCTGAGTTTTAGACGAAGTTTCCTGCTGTTTAGTATGTATGCCGGCATTGGGCTGGAAATACCGGTTTTGGGATTCTGCACAGAAAGGGTTTGCAAACCGCTGAATCCACACGTGAGTTTAACTCTGTCAGTTGAATGCACACATTGACAACCATTCAGTTAGACAGCACCCTTTTGGTTTTAGGATCAGATATTTCTCTGTACAGCCTATGGTCCCATTCACTCGGGAATATCCCAACGCAGCTCCTAGAAGAAACGTGTTTCTGACTCGCTGAATCTCAACATAGATTCAACTCTCTTCGGTGAACGAGCGCACAGCAGAGCAGTTTCAAGGAAACGTTTCTCCTGAGTTTTAGACGAAGTTTCCTCCTGTTTAGTACGGATGCCGGCATTGGGGTGGAAATACCGGTTTTGGGATTCTGCACAGAAAGGGTTTGCAAACCGCTGAATCCACACGTGAGTTTAACTCTGTCAGTTGAATGCACACATTGACAACCATTCAGTTAGATAGCTCGGTTTTGGTTTAAGAAGCAGATATTTCTCTGTACAGCCTATGGTCCCATTCACTCGGGAATATCCCAACGCAGCTCCTAGAAGAAACGTGTTTCTGACTCGCTGAATCTCAACATAGATAAAACTCTCTTAGGTGAACGAACGCACAGCAGAGCAGTTTCACGGAAACGTTTCTCCTGAGTTTTAGACGAAGCTTCCTGCACTTTAGTACGTATGCCGGCATTGGGCTGGAAATACCGGTTTTGGGATTCTGCACAGAAAGGGTTTGCAAACTGCTGAATCCACACTTGAGTTTACCTCTGTCAGTTGAATGCACACATTGACAACCATTCAGTTAGATAGCTCCGTTTTGGTTTTAGAAACAGATATTTCTCTGTACAGCCTATGGTCCCTTTCACTCGGGAATATCCCAACGCAGCTCCTAGAAGAAACGTGTTTCTGACTCGCTGAATCTCAACATAGATTCAACTCTCTTAGGTGAACGAACGCACAGCAGAGCAGTTTCAAGGAAACGTTTCTCCTGAGTTTTAGACGAAGTTTACTGCTGTTTAGTACGTATGCCGGCATTGGGCTGGAAATACCGGTTTTGGGATTCTGCACAGAAAGGGTTTGCAAACCGCTGAATCCACACGTCAGTTTAACTCTGTCAGTTGAATGCACACATTGACAACCATTCAGTTAGATAGTTCCGTTTTGGTTTTAGAAGCAGATATTTCTCTGTACAGCCTATGGTCCCATTCACTCGGGAATATCCCAACGCACCTCCTAGAAGAAACGTGTTTCTGACTCGCTGAATCTCAACATAGATTCAACTCTCTTAGGTGAACGAAGGCACAGCAGAGCAGTTTCAAGGAAACGTTTCTCCTGAGTTTTAGACGAAGTTTCCTGCAATTTAGTACGTATGCCGGCATTGAGCTGGAATTACCGGTTTTGGGATTCTGCACAGAAAGGGTTTGTAAACCGCTGAATCCAAACGTGAGTTTAAATCTGTCAGTTGAATGCACACATTGACAACCATTCACTTTGATAGCACCCTTTTGGTTTTAGAAGCAGATATTTCTCTGTACAGCCTATGGTCCCATTCACTTGGGAATATCCCAACGCAGCTCCTAGAAGAAACGTGTTTCTGACTCGCTGAATCTCAACATAGATTCAACTCTCTTAGGTGAACGAAGGCACAGCAGAGCAGTTTCAAGGAAACGTTTCTCCTGAGTTTTAGACGAAGTTTCCTGCAGTTTAGTACGTATGCCGGCATTGAGCTGAAATTACCGGTTTTGGGATTCTGCACAGAAAGGGTTTGTAAACCGCTGAATCCACACGTGAGTTTAAATCTGTCAGTTGAATGCACACATTGACAACCATTCACTTTGATAGCACCCTTTTGGTTTTAGAAGCAGATATTTCTCTGTACAGCCTATGGTCCCATTCACTCGGGAATATCCCAACGCAGCTCCTAGAAGAAACGTGTTTCTGACTCGCTGAATCTCAACATAGATTCAACTCTCTTAGGTGAACGAATGCACAGCAGAGCAGTTTCAAGGAAACTTTTCTCCTGAGTTTTAGACGAAGTTTCCTGCTGTTTAGTACCTATGCCGGCATTGGGCTGGAAATACCGGTTTTGGGATTCTGCACAGAAAGGGTTTGCAAACCGCTGAATCCACACGTGAGTTTAACTCTGTCAGTTGAATGCACACATTGACAACCATTCAGTTAGATAGCTCCGTTTTGCTTTTAGAAGCAGATATTTCTCTGTACAGCCTATGGTCCCATTCACTCGGGAATATCCCAACACAGCTCC